>NC_053391.1:117199263-117502294 GCF_905171765.1 Bufo bufo
GTGGTATCCTGATGCTGCTGCTGCCATCTCCACACTATGTCACCTTGCCACTGTGTGGTATCCTGATGCTGCTGCTGCTACTGCCATCTCCACACTATATTACCTTGCCACTCTGTGGTATCCTGATGCTGCTGCCTTATCCACACTATGTCACCTTGCCACTCTGTGGTATCCTGCTGCTGCTGCCTTATCCACACTATGTCACCTTGCCACTCTGTGGTATCCTGATAATGCTGCTGCCACCATCTCCACACTATGTTACCTTGCCACTCTGTGATATTCTGATGCTGCTGCTGCCATCTCCTCACTATGTCACTTTTCCACTCTGTGGTATCCTGATGCTGCTACTGCCATCTCCAAACTATGTCACCTTGCCACTCTGTGGTATCCTGATGCTACTGCCTTATCCACACTATGTCACTTTGCCACTCTGTGGTATCCTGCTGAGGCCATCTGCACACTATGTCACCTTGCCACTCTTTTCCATAAAAATTCGCTTTGATCAGTGCTGGGACAAGGTCCACCACCAACAGAGGCTGAGCTGCCCAAGTGCTCCCCGCCCCCAACTTGTGGAGTCTTTACTAAATACTTACTGTTGTAATCACACATAAATATGCACAGTTTAATGTACCAATTAACTATAGCTGTAAACAAATGCACAACCTCTTTAGATCCATATAAAGATAGAAATAAAGTGCAAAAACAAGTCATATAAGACAATAACCACATAACCTTAACATAAATAAACATAATCCTATCAACAAGACAGAATTAAAACTAGCAAGTTTTGCATCAAAAACTGTATAGTTTTGTGGTCATTTATCTCCAAAGGAGTGCGAGCAAAACTCCAAGTGCAAAACAGATACGGGTGTAAATTACAGTGCAATTTTTCTTGCCTTCATTGAAGAAAATTGGTCAATCACCTTTTCAAAGTCAATTTGCTTTGTCATTGCATAGTCAATGGAAATAATGGCAACATTTGAAAGTCTCTCTTGTCCCATACTGGAACGTAAATAGTTTTTAATAAGTTTTAACTTGCTGAAACTTCTTTCACATGATGCTACAGTGACAGGTAGAGTCAGAAATATACGCAACGCCGTTTCAATATTTGGATAGCAAGCAGTGGCGTCTCTAGCTTTCAAATTTTGGGGGGGGGCACACTGGGGGCCAGGACAAAAGTAGGGGGGGCAGCTATAACAACAATACATTTACACGAGTACGCTTAGAAATGCTGCGATACTTTACCCAATTCCTAAAACCGCAACAGGGAAGAAAAGTCCAGCTGTCTGTGGATGACACTTTTATAGAGAGGGGGATCTGTGGATGACACTGCTATGGGGGGGATCTGTGGATGCCACATACCGTATATAGCATCTTATGCTATATGTGTCATCCACAGATCCACCCCATTACAGTGTCATCCCCATTTCCCCCTCCATAACAGTGTCATCCACAGATCTCCCTCCCTATAACAGTGTCATCCACAGATCTCCCTCCCCACCTCTCACTGGAGTGTACATATATAAAATAAACATATTTCACATGAACACTTACAGTTACTTGGCTTGGCCCTTGGGGATCTCGGACGCCACTCCAACACTTGGCCGGGGGCTCGGCGGAGCTGATGTTGTGTTTTATCCTAATGAGAAAGATTTCATAATAAGGATTTGGAGAAGGGGCAGAGGAGGGAGAGGCTGGTGCTGCTACTAGGGGGTCATACCATGGGGGAGTAATAAAGCCCACCATAATGCCCCCCAGTAGAAATAATTCTCCTTATAATGTGCAAAACATACCCCCTTTTGCCCCCAGTTGAGCTAATGTCCCCCATAATGTGCCAGTATAAAATACCCCTATATAATTCCCCAGTAAATGCCTCCATAGTGCTCCTCTCCCCCCTTCCTGCTAGTGCCCCCCATAATGTACAAGTATAAAATGCCCCATATATCGTGCCCCAGTAGATGCCCTCAGTGTCCTCCATAATTTGCAAGTATAAAATACCCCTTCTTAGTGCCCCCTGTAGATGACTCCATAGTACTCCTCTCTCCCCTTCTCCATAGTACCCACCATAATGTGTCCCAGTATAAAATGCTACTGTACAGAGCCCCCCATATAAATCACCCCTTCTTTGTGGCCTCAGTAGATG
The DNA here is from genome assembly GCF_905171765.1 of Bufo bufo. Classification (NCBI taxonomy): domain Eukaryota; kingdom Metazoa; phylum Chordata; class Amphibia; order Anura; family Bufonidae; genus Bufo; species Bufo bufo. The sequence goes on from NC_053391.1 coordinate 117,201,407, forward strand.
CCCCTATAGTGCCCACCAATAATGTGCCAGTAATAAGTGCCCTCAATAATGTGCCACTGCCAGTAACAAGAGCCCCCCAATGTGCCAGTAATAAGCCCCCATCACATGCCAGTAACAAGAGCCCCATCACGTGCCAGTAATAAGCCCCCCATCATGTGCCAGTAATAAGCCCCCCATCACGTGCCAGTAATAAGTCCCCCCATCATGTGCCAGTATTAAGTCCCCCCCATCATGTGCCAGTATTAAGTCCCCCCCATCATGTGCCAGTATTAAGTCCCCCCCATCATCATGTGCCAGTATTAAGTCCCCATCATCATGTGCCAGTATTAAGTCCCCCCATCTTGTGCCAGTATTAAGTCCCCCCATCATTTGCCAGTATTAAGTCCCCCCATCATCATGTGCCAGTATTAACCTCTTAAGGACACATGACGTACCGGTACGTCATGATGTCCTGGTACTTAAGGACACATGACGTACCGGTACGTCATGTGTTGTTCCGATCACTGCCGCCCGGCCGGCAGTGATCGGAACCCGGTGCCTGCTCAAATCATTGAGCAGGCACCTAGGCTAAATGCGCGGGGGGGTCCCGTGACCCCCCCATGTCGGCGATCGCGGCAAACCGCAGGTCAATTCAGACCTGCGGTTTGCTGCGATTTCTGCAGTTTCTGGTCCCCGCGGTCCCTGACCGCGGGGATCAGAAACTTGCTGTGCCTAAAAAAAGTTTTATTCACCCCCCCCTGCACCCCCGAATGATTTTTATGGTGGCGGGAGGTGCAGGGGGAGGGTTGCGGGCGGTGTGGGCGGTGCGGGAGGCGGGCGGTGCGGCAGGCGAGATCACGATCCCCCGCCCGCCTCCCCTTGTATAATCGTTGGTTTCTAGTGGGTATACCAGGGTGCCAGCACATTGCTGGCACCCTGGTATAAACGGCTGACATCTGCGATGCGATGTCAGCCGTTTAACCCTTTCCATACAGCGGTCCGTACGGACCGCTGTATGTAAAAGGTTAACAGCGCAGGGAGCTCCCTCCCTCTCCCATCGGGGGGCTGCTGTGCCTTTGCAGCCCCCCGATGGAGAGGGAGAGAGCCCCCAGACAGCCCCCCGAGAGATCCCCTCCTTACCCTTCCCCGTCTGCGAAGTTCTGAGCAGACGGGGAAGGTTCCCATGGCAACAGGACGCCTCTCAGGCGTCCTGCTGTCCATGGTGCTGAACAGATCTGTGCTGAAAGGCATAGATCTGTTCAGTGTAAGTAAAATACAGTACAGAACAATATATATTGTTCTGTACTGTATTATACAGACATCAGACCCACTGGATCTTCAAGAACCAAGTGGGTCTGGGTCAAAAAAAGTGAATAAAAGTGAAAAAAAAGTAAAAATCAAAAAACACATTTATCACTGATAAAAAATGAAAAAAATAAAATTCCCTACACATGTTTGGTATCGCCGCGTCCGTAACGACCTGATCTATAAAACGGTCATGTTACTTTACCCGAACGGTGAACACCATAAAAATAAAAAATAAAAAACTATGATGAAATTGAAATTTTGCCCACCTTACTTCCCAAAAAAGGTAATAAAAGTGATCAAAAAAGTCGCATGTACGCCAAAATTGTAACAATCAAACCGTCATCTCATCCCGCAAAAAAATCATACCCTACCCAAGATAATCGCCCAAAAACTGAAAATACTATGGCTCTTAGACTATGGAGACACTAAAACATCATTTTTTTTGTTTCAAAAATGAAATCATTGTGTAAAACTTACATAAATAAAAAAAAAGTATACATATTAGGTATCGCCGCGTCCGTATCGCCCGGCTCTATAAAAATATCACATGATCTAACCCCTCAGATGACCACCGTAAAAAAATAAAAATAAAAACGGTGTAAAAAAAGCCATTTTTTGTCATCTTACGTCACAAAAAGTGTAATAGCAAGCAATCAAAAAGTCATATGCACCCCAAAATAGATGCCAATCAAACCGTCATCTCATCCCGCAAAAAATGAGACCCTACTTAAGATAATCGCCCAAAAACTGAAAAAACTATGGCTCTTAGACTATGGAGACACTAAAACATTTTTTTGGTTTTAAAAATGAAATCATTGTGTAAAACTTACATAAATAAAAAAAATTGTATACATATTAGGTATCGCCGCGTCCGTGACAACCTGCTCTATAAAATTACCACATGATCTAACCTGTCAGATGAATGTTGTAAATAACAAAAAAAAAAAACGGTGCCAAAAAAGCTATTTCTTGTTACCTTGCAGCACAAAAAGTGTAATATAGAGCAACCAAAAATCATATGTACCCTAAACTAGTACCAACAAAACTGCCACCCTATCCCGTAGTTTCTAAAATGGGGTCACTTTTTTGGAGTTTCTACTCTAGGGGTGCATCAGGGGGGCTTCAAATGGGACATGGTGTAAAAAAAAACAGTCCAGCAAAACCTGCCTTCCAAAAACCGTATGGCATTCCTTTCCTTCTGCGCCCTGCCGTGTGCCCGTACAGCAGTTTACGACCACATATGGGGTGTTTCTGTAAACTACAGAATCAGGGCCATAAATATTGAGTTTGGTTTGGCTGTTAACCCTTGCTTTGTAACTGGAAAAAAAATATTAAAATGGAAAATCTGCCAAAAAAGTGAAATTTTGAAATTGTATCTCTATTTTCCATTAAATCTTGTGCAACACCTAAAGGGTTAACAAAGTTTGTAAAATCAGTTTTGAATACCTTGAGGGGTGTAGTTTCTTAGATGGGGTCACTTTTATGGAGTTTCTACTCTAGGGGTGCATCAGGGGGGCTTCAAATGGGACATGGTGCCAAAAAAACAGTCCAGCAAAATCAGCCCTCCAAAAACCAAACGGCGCACCTTTCACTCTATGCCCCGCTGTGTGGCCGTACAGTAGTTTACGGCCACATATTGGGTGTTTCTGTAAACAGCAGAGTCAGGGCAATAAAGATACAGTCTTGTTTGGCTGTTAACCCTTGCTTTGTTAGTGGAAAAAATGGGTTAAAATGGAAAATTAGGCAAAAAAATGAAATTCTCAAATTTCATCGCCATTTGCCAATAACTCTTGAGCAACACCTAAAGGGTTAACGACGTATGTAAAATCAGTTTTGAATACCTTGAGGGGTGTAGTTTCTTAGATGGGGTCACTTTTAGGGAGTTTCTCCTCTAGGGGTGCATCAGGGGGCTTCAAATGGGACATGGTGTAAATAAACCAGTCCATAAAAATCTGGCTTCCAAAAACCATACGGCACACCTTTCCCTCTACGCCCCGCTGTGTGGCCGTACAGTAGTTTACGGCCACATATTGGGTGTTTCTGTAAACGGCAGAGTCAGGGCAATAAAGATACAGTCTTGTTTGGCTGTTAACCCTTGGTTTGTTAGTGGAAAAAATGGGTTAAAATGAAAAATTAGACAAAAAAATGAAATTCTCAAATTTCCTCCCCATTTGCCAATAACTCTTGTGCAACACCTAAAGGGTTAACAACATATGCAAAATCAGTTTTGAATACCTTGAGGGGTGTAGTTTCTTAGATGGGGTCATTTTTGGGTGGTTTCTATAATGTAAGCCTCGCAAAGTGACATGAGACCTGAACTGGTCCCTAAAAATTGAGTTTTTGTAAATTTCTGAAAAATTTCAAAATTTGCTTCTAAACTTCTAAGCCTTATAACATCCCCAAAAAATAAAATATCGTTCCCAAAACAATTCAAACATGAAGTAGACATATGGGGAATGTAAAGTCATCACAATTTTTGGGGGTATTACTATGTATTACAGAAGTAGAGAAACTGAAACTTTGAAATTTGCTAATTTTTCCAAATTTTTGTTAAATTAGGTATTTTTTGGTGCAAAAAAAATTATTTTTTTTACTCCATTTTACCAGTGTCATGAAGTACAATATGTGATGAAAAAAATATCTCAGAACGGCCTGGATAAGTCAAAGCGTTTTAAAGTTATCAGCACTTAAAGGGACTCTGGTCAGATTTTCAAAAAATGGCCTGGTCCTAAGGTGTAAAAAGGCTGTGTCCTTAAGGGGTTAAGTCCCCCCCATCATCATGTGCCAGTATTAAGTCCCCCCCATCATCATGTGCCAGTATTAAGTCCCCCCCATCATCATGTGCCAGTATTAAGTCCCCCCCATCATGTGCCAGTATTAAGTCCCCCCCATCATCATGTGCCAGTATTAAGTCCCCCTCCATCATCATGTGCCAGTATTGTAATAAGCCCCCCCAATGTGCCAGTAACACTATTGTAAAAAAAAAAACAAAAAAAAAACACTTATACTTACCTCAGTGTCAGCGATGCTATGCAGCCTCTTCCTGTGTCCCGCGCTGTAATGTAAGGCTCAGGTGGCGCGATGACGTCATCGCGCCGCCTGCGCCGGCCTCTGGTAGGCTGCCGGCCTAGTGCCTGCAGCCTATCAGGGGAAGGGGAAGGGACACGCCTCTCCCTCCCCTGCACCTCCGCTGGCACAGGCAGATTACAATGGAGATGAGCGCAATAGAAGCGCTCATCTCCCTGTGCCCGGCGGCGGCGGCTCACTTGGGGGGGGGGCATTTTAGTTGGGGGGGCACATGGGGGGCACAGCATGATGTAGGGGGGGCCATCGCCCCCTCTGGCCCCCCCTGGCGACGCCACTGATAGCAAGGTGACAGTGAATAATCATAGATCATTTGACAGATATCAATAACTGTTGCCGACATAGCTTGTGGCAATATGGCTTGCACCTGAAATCTAAAGCTTTCAATTTCTGAAGACAGCTCTATGGCATCTAAGTCTTTGTTATACTTCAGAGCCAAATCGGAAGCAGCCTTCTGTAACTCCGCCATATCCAGTGTAAGAAGTGCAGGACAGAAAAGAAACTCAAAATCTTGGGATGTTTCCATTAGTGCTTTTGATTTCCAAGTTAAGTCAGAAATGAGAATGTCAAAAACCTGTTTTACAGTAATTCGGAAGTTGTCCTCAGAAGTCAGATTGGCTCCTTCATCAGGGGATTCATAAGGTGCTTTGTTTTTTTTCTTTCTTTGCCTTTTTTGAGAAAACATTGCAGGGATGTCAAGTTTTCCACATGTCTCTGAAGCATACTGGTATACTTCCTGAAAATCAATATTCCTCATTTCTTGAAAGGTTTCTCTTAAACCGTCAATCATTTTTGAAGCCTGCAACACAGAAACGCCTATTGCCTGTATGGCTTGATTTACTCTGTCGACATGACCCAAGATTCTGTTCCAAACAAAAAGTTTGCACAGGAAACCATAGTCCACTTGCATCACCAGACTTTCTGTCGTTGAAACTGAATCTGGATTTGCTGAATTTTCCGCAATGTCTGTGAGTGATTCACATATTTCAGTGATCTGTGTATACAAAGCGTTCACTGCACTTGCTCTGGATGACCATCGAGTATCGGTATGGCCTTTTAAAGTAGTTTTAACATGCTTTATAAGTACTTCCGAGCGAGCTGTGGAACTGGAGAAAAAAGTTAAAATTCTTTGAACTGTCCCAAAAAAAGGTTTTAATGTCAGGGTTCACTGCATGTACCCCTGCCAAATTGAGACTATGTGCTGCACATGGAACAAATTTAGCATATTCATTTTCCTGAAGAAGTCTTGCTTGTACTCCATTATATTTTCCTGCCATGTTGGCTGCATTGTCATAGCCTTGCCCTCGTGCATCTTTAAGGTCGAGTCCATCAGTCTGTAGCTTGTTCATTATCTGAGAAGCTAATCCACTTCCAGTTTTTTCCCTAGTGTGGATAAAATCGATAAAACTCTCTTCTATTGTCACCTTTCCATTCACAACTGTAACATAACGGATTATTTCGCTCATTTGTTCCGGGATATATCAGGAGTGCAGTCAAAAAGAATTGAAAAAAATGTAGCTTCCTTTATTCTATTAATGATTTGAGAGTGGACTGTATCCCCCAAAATACTGATAAATTCGTTTTGAATTTTGCTTGAAAGGTACGGTAATTGACACAGCGCTTCTGATGAGTCTCAATCTTCTCTTTCAGTGACATGTTGTGATGACTTATTACCTCCATTAGATCAAGGAACATGCCAGCGTGTGGACTTCCAATAATATCTTCAGAACCTCTGAGAGCAAGGTTGTTTTTTGCACAAAACAAAATTCCATCCAAAATGCACTTCAAGACATCTCGCCACTTTTGTTTCTCAGTCCAAACCATTTTCTCTATAGTGCTGTCAAAAAGCTGGCCGGTTTTCATGTTCTTTTCCATTACTTTCCATTTATAATAGTTGGTCCGATGCTCTGCTGAATTTTCATGTGTGGGGATACGTGGGTTTAGGTTTTTCCAATCAGAAAAACCTTTTTTTGAATTCGTTATTGAAAAATTGTGCTTTCCGAATAAGATACATGGAAAACAAAACACTGCATCTGATGTTTTGGAGTATATCAACCATGCACGGTCAATTTTCCTACCACCAGGTAGATGTTTTATTAACCAACTGGGATAGAATGTACTCCCTTCTTGGAACTGAGATCTTCCAAAATCTGCATCGATTCCTTGATGTGGGCCCTGTTCTATTAAATAACGTCAAATTTTGTCTGTGATATCAGGCCATGAGGGTGGATCATTCAAGTTAAACGTCATCCTGCTGGGCTCTTCAGCTGCCATTTCTTCGGGCATGAGTTCACTTGGTATTGCCGATGTGTCTTCAGCTTCTTGCAAGCATTCTTCACCTTCAATCTGTTCACTTTCTGACACATTGTACTCCGGACTTTCTGCCGTTTCAGTGGAAAAACCAAAATGTGGATCTGTAGGACTGCAACCAATCTCTGTAGCAGTTGAGGTTGGCTCTCTGGAACTTGAACTTGCTCCTGCTTCTGAATCTGTGTCTGTACCTTTGCTTGGCTGTAGCCATTTTTGCAATTTTTGAGAACTCTTACTTGCTTCCTCTTCCCTCAACTTTCTTCCTTTTCTGAACTCTGCTCCAGAAGGTTTTTTAGAAGACATTCTGTAATAAGCAAATAAAAAACATAGGAGGTTCCCAGTAGTGACAGCAACTGTGTAAGCATAAGGTCAAGTGTAATTTCATACTATTTTATATATTTTTTGTTCCACAATTATCTATTTTTGATCATGTTTGACAGATATTTTTAATCCAGGATGTCTCTGTACATTGCTGCAGTCATCTTTCCCTTTATCCTGACTATTCTCCCAGTTCCTGCCCCTGAAAAACATCCCCACAGCATGATGCTGCCACCACCATGCTTCACTGTAGGGATGGTATTGGCCTGGCCTGGCGATGAGCGGTGCCTGGTTTCCTCCAAACGTGACACCTTGTATTCAAACCAAAGTTCAATCTTTGTCTCATCAGACCAGAGAATTTTGTTTCTGATGATCTGAGAGTCCTTCAGGTGCCTTTTGGAAAACTCCAGGCGGGCTGCCATGTGCCTTTTACTAAGCCATCACTAATTTTGGCGAGGCTGGGTGAGTATTTTTGGGGGGAGATTTTTGCTTTTTTGGCCGATTGCTCCAGCAACAGGCAAGCACATTTATCTGGCATCAGGCGATCCCCGCTGGTGCCAGATACTGAGGACTTGTCTGCTGTAGTAAGTAATTTTAATTGCCTGGTACCTTTCTCCGATCTTAAAGCAAAAAAAAATTACAAAAAATACAGATACAGGTACTTACCTATGGAGAGGGAAGGCTCTAATTCCTATAGAGCATTCCTGTTCTTATAACGTCTCCTGGCTCCAGTGCTGTCACCCCCTTAAGAATCTGTCGCTGTGGAAGGCATTGGGAGCCCGAGTGCTCCCAAAGATAGGCGGCTCCGTGCAGGGCCAGACTGGGGATGAAAACCAGCCCTGGAAGAAATTACATACCAGCCCCATAGCATTGCGTAATTATACCAGCACAACGGCAGCGGCCGGTGTGATTGCGAACCTGGCAGAGTCTGCGTCGCCAGCCGCATAGAATCTAACAGGAAATAATATTACTGTATTTTTCGCCCTATATGACACACCTGCCCATAAGACGCATCTAGGTTTTTGAGGAGGAAAATAATTTTTTTTTTAACCAAAAGATGCTTTGGGTGGGTTTTGGACTAATGGGGGGTCTGTGAATGAGACACTGTTATGGGGGATCTGTGGATGACACTGTTATGGGGGGTCTGTGAATGAGACACTGTTATGGGGGATCTGTGGGTGACATTGTTATGGGGGATCTGTGGATGACACTGTTATGGGAGATCTGTGGAGAACACTGTTATGGAGGATCTGTGGATGACACACTTATGGGGGACCTGTGGATGACACACTGCTATGAGGGAATCTGTGGATGACACACTGTTATGGGGGGGATCTGTGGATGACACACTGTTTTGGGGGGATCTGTGGATGACACTGTTATGGGGGATCTGTGGATGACACTGTTATGGGGGATCTGTGGATGACACTCCTATGGGGGGATCTGTGGAGGACACTGTTATGGGGGATCTGTGGATGACACTGTTATGGGGGATCTGTGGATGACACTGTTATAGGGGATCTGTGTATGACACTGTTATGGGGGATCTGTGGATGACACTGTTATGGGGGATCTGTGGATGACACACACTGTTATGGGGGATCTGTGGATGACACACTTATGGGGGACCTGTGGATGACACACTGTTATGAGGGAATCTGTGGATGACACACTGTTATGGGGGGGATCTGTGGATAACACTGTTATGGGGGATCTGTGGATGACACTGTTATGGGGGGATCTGTGGATGACACTGTTATGGGGGGATCTGTGGATGACACTGTTATGGGGATCTGTGGAGGACACTGTTATGGGGGGATCTGTGGATGACACTGTTATGGGAGATCTATGGATGACACTGTTATGGGGGATCTGTGGATGACAGTGTTATGGGGGGATCTGTGGATGACACTGTTATAGGGGGATCTGTGGATGACACTGTTATGGATTGTGATTCACAATGGATATTGGGGGCCAGCAAATTACAAGGAAGGCAGCGGTGGGGGGTGGGGGATGATGATTGATAACATACATATCTAAATGGCTGGGGGGGGGGGGGGTTTGAGGGCTTGACTTGAGTCATCTACTGATCAGAGCATTAGAATTACAGGAGTAAATAACATCTAAATATCTGGTGGGGTAGATGGGGGGGGGTACGGGTAGATGGGGTGGTAGGACAAGGGCTGATGGGGGAAGGGGGGCTGGGTTAGATCATCTAACCCCCCATCTACCCCACCAGACATTTAGATGTTATTTATTCCTGCAGCTCTAATGCTCTGATGATCACTGATCAGTAGATGACTCAAGTCAAGCCCCCCCACCTCCCCGCCATTTAGATATGTATGTTTGTTATTAATCAGACATCCACCCCATACCACCCCCTGAGAGGCTGGGGAGCTGGCCTGCGCCCTGAGGCTGGAGCCTCCACAGCCTCTGTGTCGGCCCGGCCCTGGCTTCGATCCGAATTTATTTTCAGTGAATTGCGTTAAAATGGCTATTTCCGGGCTGCAGAGAGCCTTTATAGAGGTGTAGAACACTGTGCCTTGCAGTAACACGCAAAGGGAGTCTGCTGTGGTAGTGAAACAATACTGTGAGTCAGTATGACAAGCACATGACAAGATGAATCAGGCGTGGATCAGCCAGGATTTCCACCCACCAATTTCTGATGCATCAGACTAGATCATCCATGGTGCCACACCAACACTTTGGCAAAAGAGACTGGTTTCTTCTGGCTACCTGCCTCAGCTACTACTCTGATGCTGCCACCCGCCTGATGCCACACATCTGATAGCAAGTGCTCCTTCTTTCACCCACTTTTGTCACCTTGCCACTGTGTGTGGAGATGAGAGAATTTTTCAGAAAAATTAGCTTCGATCCGAATTTATTTGCGGCGAATTGTGTTAAAAATTGCTATTTCTGGGCTGCAGAGAGCCTTTATAGGGGTGTAGAACACTGTGCCTTGCAGTAACATGCATAGGGAGTCTGCTGTGGTAGTGAAACAATACAGTATGACACATGACAGGTGTCGCTCTTAGAATCACTGCATATTTCACTTATTTGGGCAGTCACGTGGCCAAAACTGACCAAATAACTCAAGTATCAACTCATCCTTAAAGGTAGATGTTAGCATCAAGAAGAAGCTCACTCTTTTGCACCGTCGTCAGCTGATTCCACATTGATGTCTACAGAACCTGTTCTATTAAACGCTTACAAAGTAGAGCCCCCCCCAACAGAGTGGAGAGGGTGTCAGCAATAAGTTACGCTTGTGTTAACGTCACTGATTATTTTGCCCTTCCTCTGATCAGTCAGAACAATAACCCCCAAAAAACAAATCCTGTCTGTGGAGCATCTGCCTTCACTTGGTCAGCATTTAGTCAGTAATCCATCAGTATTGCTAAAGCCAAAAAAAGACAGGAGTGGATCCAAAACAGAGATGACACGTGAACCGAATATTTGCATGTCTTCTGTGTTTTGTACCCACTTCTGCTTTTGGCTACCAATTCATAAACCAATTATGATGTGACCATACAGGCCTTAAAGCTGCTACACAGACAGGATCCGTTGTGCGTCTCATTTTTCCTTTCTTCTGACAGATCAGAAGAAGTGTCAAATAAATGATGATGTCAGCCAGGCCGAAAGCCAAAATAGTGGACCAGTCATGAAGTGGGGAAGGGTGGGAACAGTATGATAAGTCCACAGAGTGGACCTATGACATAGTGTTGAGGTGGAAGCAGCATGAGGAGACCACCGAGTGGCACAATGACCGAGTCTGAAGTTGGCAGCAGCATGAGAAGGCCGCAGAATGGCACAACGACAGAGTGTGGAGGTGGCAGCAGCATGAGTAGGCCACAGAGTGGCACAACGCAGAGTCTGGAGGTGGCAGCAGCATGAGTAGGCCACAGAGTGGCACAACAGCAGAGTCTGGCTGTGGCAGCAGCATGAGTAGGCCACAGAGTGGCACAATTGCAGCGTACTCAAGTTAGGTGTAGAAATGTTCCTGGGTGTTGTAGTGCAATAGACACTAACCTGAGACGGCTGACTCTCTGCAAGGGCAGGTGATGATGAGAAATGTTCGTGACGCCAGTGCCAATTAAACGGTGGCACGCCGTTTGCTGATAGTAGGAATAACTGAGGAACCACGTGATGTTAAAACAGAATTCAAACTTTAGTAGTCATCATATAGGGACATTGATGGAAGCGCAGTTCCTTTGAAGACAGTTGATTTTCAATACAGTTGATGCAGGCAATATATATGTATAGCAAGGTGACTTCAGAGTGTTAAACGCAGGACTTGCAGTACAGGCAGCTTGCACTCTATTCCTGACTGATCCTGGAACATATAAACTCTTCTCCAAGGCCCGATGCCCTAGCTCTGGCGTATATCCTTGGTTTTCTAATTATAAAGTACCTCCTCTGTTGTCTTGAGTACCTCTTGCTTTTCTGGATTTGCCTCTGTCTCTCTCTCTCAGTTCCCTCAGGCTCTTTACCGAGGTGTTCCTGCTTCTGCATATGTGAACTCAGGAGGGGAACCTTCTCTTTGAATCTGGAACCCGGTTACAGGGACTGCAATACCCTCTCCTGGTCTGCAGGCTTCCGGCCTGGACTTGACTCTGACATAGTCTAAACTCCAACTACTCACTTTCCTCTCCCTGACTGGGCCTTATATAGTCTAGGGCTCCCTAGCGCCCTCTAATGACTAAGAGCTGGAATGACACCCCTAACAGGCCTGTGCATGCACATTTCACAGTAACAGGGAAATACATAGCATTACATTCAATTACATTTTATGACCAACCTCCCCATAAATAAGGGGAAACGACAGCACAACAAGTGACCCTTTGGTAGTGACGGGCATTACCGTCCCCGTACACTACATACCCCACTGCTTTAAGCTGAGTACGACCTTGTACTCCATCAGGGCTCGCCCAACTGGAATCTCTACCTGAAACAGAAAAAGACACATGCAGGCATACATATATGTAGTTCATCTGCATTTACATTCCTATCAGGTCCAATTGATAAAGGTGAAGGGTGGTGACAAGGGACGTCGTTCTCTTCTCGCAGGATAGGGAATGGAACCGGGGCGCTGACCTGGCACAGCGTAACATTATTACCAGGATAGTCCATATGTGCAAATTGTCCTTAATAGAACAGCAAGAAACGGTAAAACAGTATAAAAGTTCTTGGAGGCTCAAAGAACAAATATGAGTCCGTACCCAGGTTATTTTCCTATTAAATCACAGAGGCTCTCGTGCGGTGGAGTCCATCTCTGGGCACTTTTCCCTGGAGTTCCGTTGCACAATAAAAATGACAGCAAAAAAAACCAAGCGCTGTGATACCCCTGATCAACCTGAAAAGGGGGTAAAGGGTAAAAGGTGCAACAACGGAACAGGCACAACGTAGTGTGGGATAGCAAACGCAGGCAGGAGATCCTGGAAACAAACTTGGCTTTGTTGACTTTGATATTTCAGTGGTTGACACCTACCACTGAGCCGTGGAGGAACTGGCAGCAGCAACAAAAGGCCAGGAAACATAGGACTCCTGTCCTGGAAGGGTTAAGTTCTCAACATAATTCTTTGGAAACATAAATCAAAGGCCTAGCAGGCTGATTCACAGAGGCATGTCATAATCACCTGGCCCTGCTGGCAAATATGGCCTGTAGTAGTCCTCTACAGGAGGATGCGCCCACATCACAGTGTCAGGGGGCAGCTGCAAAGTGAAGGGACCCCTGATAGGTATTGGCCCCATAGGCCTAGGGGTCAACACTTTTGTGGACCGTACCGGTCCCGGCATAATGATTGTGGGTTGTGCTGCATTGTGTACCGCCGCCGCAAGCGGTCCGGTGGGCTCTGTGCAGCAATTCACAGGAATAGTGGGTCTTCTTTGGGGCCTTGGCGGAGCATTATTATCAGACGATGGTTTACGGGTGGTGACAGGCACCCTTACCTCGTCCCCTTTAGACGGCGTCTGGATCCTGGCGGTGGCAATCTTGCGCAGCTCCCGCAACTTTTCCTCCAGCCGGACAATCTGGTCACCGATGCTTTCCGTGTCGGAATCGCTGTCCTCTGCTGGCGCCGCCGGCGCAGGTACAGTCAACGATGCGTCGGACGCGGCCGCGTCAGGCTCCGGTGGCGCATCGGGTCTCCTTCCCTTACGGATATTCTCCAGGGTAACACGGAGTCCCTTGAGATTTTCCAAGTCCTGGATTGTCTTTTCCCGACGAGGCAGCTCGGGGGAAGGATAGGGGCTCACCCATTTTTCCAACACGGTTGGCTGCCAAAATACGTTAGGCCCAATGAAGGAGCCCCTCTCTTGGAAGGCGTGATGGGCCGGTTCTGGAGAGCGTTCAGGTTCCCGCTCGCAGCCAGAGTAGCATTCTTCTTCTGCTTCCCAGTCCTCCGGCTCTCTCTTGGGACGGGTCACGGCAGTTGCATATGGGCCTCTCAGGCTCTCGGCAGGGGTGAACTCCACTTCCTCTCCCTCGCGGAGGCTATGCTGATACGAAGGGAGGTAGTCTCTCTTGACAGATCTCCTGTTGACGTATAAATCTCTGCCAGTTAGGTAGTCTTGGATGAACCCGTAGCCACGGGTTTTGTCAAAGGACACCACCAACCCCTTTCTCCTTTCCAGGCGGGGTTGGGTACTGGTGTGGCGCTCGTGAATAGTCTTGGTTAATTCCTCATAGTAAATTTTAGTTTTTGTGTTCCTCTTTATAGCGGCCTCCCGGATTTCTGCCATCAATGAGGACCACTTGAAAGAGGGCTGAAAGAAGTCTCTCCAAGAGCCATAATGGAGCTCCGGTTCTTTCCCCAGTGGCGGGCAGGCGGGTCTCTCCGGTCCCGGAGAGTAGGCCGGTGGAGCCTCCTCTGGCTCGACACCGATATCGGTCATTTTTGGTAACTCAGGCGCGGACGTTGTAGCAGAGCAGTCCTCACTCTCCAACATGCTCGATCCTTCTCTGGAGAGCGACAGGGTGGCGCCAATAAGTTCAGCCAGATCCTCCCATTTCGCTGGGAGGCCGCCCCCCAGGTATTCCAGTATATGGAAGGCAGAGTCCATGCTGGCAGACATGCAAATGTCCAGGCAGGCTGTGGCGCCTGACCTTGAACCCTTTCCCGCTTTTTCATCCAAAAGGCGCCAATTTTTCCCGCTTTTTCGGGATGAAGATGACGCAGCAGTAAATTCAGCAAGCTCAGCGGCCATCTTTAGCAAAAACCACTGTCTATTCACTGACAGCAAGCCGGATGATAAAAAGTCCATAAAACCACACTCCAATGTGGCGATTTCTTTCCTCTTGATAGCGCAACACTGCACAGCGCTTTTTGGAGGTTTTAGGGACACTTTTAGTATGTTTTTCAGTCCACAAAGTCCACTTTAATAAAACAGGCAATTTGTCACTTTGGTCACAGGGCAACTGTATAAGGCACAAAGTTCACGCTTCTTGCACTAGAAAGCGTGCGTATCCTGTTCGTGACGCCAAAAGAGAGGTGCAGCGTACTCAAGTTAGGTGTAGAAATGTTCCTGGGTGTTGTAGTGCAATAGACACTAACCTGAGACGGCTGACTCTCTGCAAGGGCAGGTGATGATGAGAAATGTTCGTGACGCCAGTGCCAATTAAACGGTGGCACGCCGTTTGCTGATAGCAGGAATAACTGAGGAACCACGTGATGTTAAAACAGAATTCAAACTTTAGTAGTCATCATATAGGGACATTGATGGAAGCGCAGTTCCTTTGAAGACAGTTGATTTTCAATACAGTTGATGCAGGCAATATATATGTATAGCAAGGTGACTTCAGAGTGTTAAACGCAGGACTTGCAGTACAGGCAGCTTGCACTCTATTCCTGACTGATCCTGGAACATATAAACTCTTCTCCAAGGCCCGATGCCCTAGCTCTGGCGTATATCCTTGGTTTTCTAATTATAAAGTACCTCCTCTGTTGTCTTGAGTACCTCTTGCTTTTCTGGATTTGCCTCTGTCTCTCTCTCTCAGTTCCCTCAGGCTCTTTACCGAGGTGTTCCTGCTTCTGCATATGTGAACTCAGGAGGGGAACCTTCTCTTTGAATCTGGAACCCGGTTACAGGGACTGCAATACCCTCTCCTGGTCTGCAGGCTTCCGGCCTGGACTTGACTCTGACATAGTCTAAACTCCAACTACTCACTTTCCTCTCCCTGACTGGGCCTTATATAGTCTAGGGCTCCCTAGCTCCCTCTAATGACTAAGAGCTGGAATGACACCCCTAACAGGCCTGTGCATGCACATTTCACAGTAACAGGGAAATACATAGCATTACATTCAATTACATTTTATGACCAACCTCCCCATAAATAAGGGGAAACGACAGCACAACAAGTGACCCTTTGGTAGTGACGGGCATTACCGTCCCCGTACACTACACAATGAGTCTGGAGGTTGCAGCAGCAGGAGTAGGCCACAGAGTGGCCCAACGCAGAGTCTGGAGGTGGCAGCAGCATGAGTAGGCCACAGAGTGGCACAACGGGAGAGTCTGAATGTGGCATCAGCATGAGTAGGCCACAGAGTGGCACAATGACTGAGTCTGAAGGTTGCAGCAGCAGACGTAGGCCACAGAGTGGCACAACAGCAGAGTCTGGAGGTGGCAGCAGCAGCATCAGGAGGAGACCACAGAGTGGCACAATAACAGAGTCGGGAGGTGGCAGCAGAATCAGGAGGCCACAGAGTGGCACAATGACAGAGTGTGGAGGTGGCAGTAGCATGATGAAGCCACAGAATGGTACAATGACAAAGGGTCGATTGACCAAGATACTTCTGGGGGAACCTGCCTGGCATGAACAGGCCTCTTGTAGCTACAGACAATGACAAGACAAAGAGTCAAGATAGCTTTGAGCCTGGAAGAGTAGCGAAGTTCATTAAGATATGTCACTAAAGATTTTACTGCATATAACCGCAGCGCTGACCACTGAATTAATTGGGCGAGATTACATTAAAATGTGTGACCACGTCTAGTCAAGGAATAAAATAGTGTAATGTTAATAACTTTGGTATGTTTTATCAAATGACCCCAAATCATCAGAATATGTTGGCAAAGAAAGAGTCTAGTCTAAACAAGCTTAAGGTCACTCATTTGCCTTGTGGGTAGCCAAAATCCATGAAACTTCCAGGATAGGTTTGGGAAGCTGAGATCTTAGGTTGTGCAAAGTTTCAAGGCAATTAATTGAGGTTTAGACACATTATGGTACAATAAAGGGGTATTCTCATCTTAATGATCACTGTTAAATCTGTTAACCGCCTCCGGACCGCCTAACGCAGGATCGCGTTCCGGAGGCGGCAGCCCTGCGCAGAGTCACGCATATATGCGTCATCTCGTGAGACGCGAGATTTCGTAAGACGCGAGATCACCCCATATAGACTCCCTGATCACCCCCCTGTTATTGATCACCCCCCTGTCATTGATCACCCCCCTGTAAGGCTCCATTCAGACGTCCGTATGTGTTTTGCGGATCCGATCCATGTATCAGTGGATCCGTAAAAATCATACGGACGTCTGAATGGAGCCTTACAAGGGGGTGATCAATGACAGGGGGGTGATCACCCCATATAGACTCCCTGATCACCCCCCTGTCATTGATCACCCCCCTGTCATTGATCACCCCCCTGTAAGGCTGCATTCAGATGTCCGTATGTTTTTTACGGATCCACGGATACATGGATCGGATCCGCAAAACACATACGGACATCTGAATGGAGCCTAACAGGGGGGGTGATCAATGACAGGGGGGTGATCACCCCATATAGACTCCCTGATCACCCCCCTGTAAGGCTCCATTCAGATGTCCGTATGTTTTTTACGGATCCACGGATACATGGATCGGATCCGCAAAACACATACAGACATCTGAATGGAGCCTTACAGGGGGGTGATCAATGACAGGGGGGTGATCACCCCATATAGACTCCCTGATCACCCCCCTGTCATTGATCACCCCCCTGTCATTGATCACCCCCCTGTCATTGATCACCCCCCTGTAAGGCTGCATTCAGATGTCCGTATGTTTTTTACGGATCCACGTATACATGGATCGGATCCGCAAAACACATACGGACATCTGAATGGAGCCTTACAGGGGGGTGATCAATAACAGGGGGGTGATCACCCCATATAGACTCCCTGATCACCCCCTGTCATTGATCACCCCCCTGTAAGGCTCCATTCAGATGTCCGTATGTTTTTTACAGATCCACGGATACATGGATCGGATCCGCAAAACACATACGGACATCTGAATGGAGCCTAACAGGGGGGTGATCAATGACAGGAGGGTGATCACCCCATATAGACTCCCTGATCACCCCCTGTCATTGATCACCCCCCTGTAAGGCTCCATTCAGATGTCCGTATGTTTTTTACGGATCCACGGATACATGGATCGGATCCGCAAAACACATACAGACATCTGAATGGAGCCTTACAGGGGGGTGATCAATGACAGGGGGGTGATCACCCCATATAGACTCGCTGATCACCCTCCTGTCATTGATCACCCCCCTGTCATTGATCACCCCCCTGTAAGGCTGCATTCAGATGTCCGTATGTTTTTTACGGATCCACGTATACATGGATCGGATCCGCAAAACACATACGGACATCTGAATGGAGCCTTACAGGGGGGTGATCATTGACAGGGGGGTGATCACCCCATATAGACTCCCTGATCACCCCCTGTCATTGATCACCCCCCTGTAAGGCTCCATTCAGATGTCCGTATGTTTTTTACGGATCCACGGATACATGGATCGGATCCGCAAAACACATACAGACATCTGAATGGAGCCTTACAGGGGGGTGATCAATGACAGGGGGGTGATCACCCCATATAGACTCCCTGATCACCCCCCTGTCATTGATCACCCCCCTGTAAGGCTGCATTCAGATGTCCGTATGTTTTTTACGGATCCACGGATACATGGATTGGATCCGCAAAACACATACAGACATCTGAATGGAGCCTTATAGGGGGGTGATCAATGACAGGGGGGTGATCACCCCATATAGACTCCCTGATCACCCCCATGTCATTGATCACCCCCCTGTCATTGATCACCCCCCTGTAAGGCTCCATTCAGATGTCCGTATGTTTTTTACGGATCCACGGATACATGGATCGGATACGCAAAACACATACGGACATCTGAATGGAGCCTTATAGGAAGGTGATCGCCCCATATAGACTCCCTGATCACCCCCCTGTCATTGATCACCCCCCTGTCATTGATCACCCCCCTATAAGGCTCCATTCAGACATTTTTTTGACCCAACTTAGCGGAAATTTTAATTTTTTTTCTTATAAAGTCTCATATTCCACTAACTTGTGTCAAAAAATAAAATCACACATTAACTCCCCATACCCCTCACGGAATCCAAATGCGTAAAAATTTTTTGACATTTATATTCCAGACTTCTTCTCACGCTTTAGGGCCCCTAGAATGCCAGGGCAGTATAAATACCCCACATGTGACCCCATTTCGGAAATAAGACACCCCAAGGTATTCCGTGAGTTGCATATTGAGTCCATAAAAGATTGAAATTTTTGTCCCAAGTTAGCGGAAAGGGAGACTTTGTGAGAAAAGAAAAATATATCAATTTCCGCTAACTTGTGCCAAAAAAAATAAATTTCTATGAACTCGCCATGCCCCTCATTGAATACCTTGGGGTGTCTTCTTTCCAAAATGGGTCACATGTGGGGTATTTATACTGCCCTGGCATTCTAGGGGCCCTAAAGCGTGAGAAGAAGTCTGGGATCCAAATGTCAAAAAATGCCCTCATAAAAGGAATGTGGGCCCCTTTGCGCATCTAGGCTGCAAAAAAGTGTCACACATCTGGTATCGCCGTACTCAGGAGAAGTTGGGCAATGTGTTTTGGGGTGTCATTTTACATATATCCATGCTGAGTGAGATAAATATCTTGGTCAAATGCCAACTTTGTATAAAAAATGGGAAAAGTTGTCTTTTGACGAGATATTTCTCTCACCCAGCATGAGTATATGTAAAAAGACACCCCAAAACACATTGCCCAACTTCTCCTGAATACGGCGATACCACATGTGTGACACTTTTTTGCAGCCTAGGTGGGCAAAGGGTCCCACATTCCAAAGAGCACCTTTAGGATTTCACAGGTCATTTACCTACTTACCACACATTAGGGCCCCTAGAATGCCAGGGCAGTATAACTACCCCACAAGTGACCCCATTTTGGAAAGAAGGCACCCCAAGGTATTCCATGAGGGGCATGGCGAGTTCCTAGAATTTTTTATTTTTTGTCACAAGTTAGCGGAAAATGATGATTTTATTTTATTTTATTTTTTTCTTACAAAGTCTCATATTCCACTAACTTGTGACAAAAAATAAAAACTTCCATGAACTCACTATGCCCATCACGAAATACCTGGGCGTGTCTTCTTTCCAAAATGGGGTCACTTGTGGGGTAGTTATACTGCCCTGGCATTTTAGGGACCCGAATGCGTGAGAAGTGGTTTGAAATCAAAATCTGTAAAAAATGGCCGGTGAAATCCGAAAGGTGCTCTTTGGAATGTGGGCCCCTTTGCCCACCTAGGCTGCAAAAAAGTGTCACACATCTGGTATCACCGTACTCAGGAGAAGTTGGGGAATGTGTTTTGGGGTGTCATTTTACATATACCCATGCTGGGTGAGAGAAATATCTCTATAAAAGACAACTATTCCCATTTTTTTATACAAAGTTGGCATTTGACCGAGATATTTATCTCACCTAGCATGGGTATATGTAAAATGACACCCCAAAACACATTGCCCAACTTCTCCTGAGTACGGCAATACCAGATGTGTGACACTTTTTTGCAGCCTAGGTGGGCAAAGGGGCCCACATTCCAAAGAGCACCTTTCGGATTTCACCGGCCACTTTTAACAGATTTTGATTTCAAACTACTTCTCACGCATTAGGGCCCCTAAAATGCCAGGGCAGTATAACTGCCCCACAAGTGACCCCATTTTGGAAAGAAGACACCCCCAGGTATTTCGTGATGGGCATAGTGAGTTCATGGAAGTTTTTATTTTTTGTCACAAGTTAGTGGAATATGAGACTTTGTAAGAAAAAAAAAGAAGAAAAAAATCATCATTTTCCGCTAACTTGTGACAAAAAAAAAAAAATTATAGGAACTCGCCATGCCCCTCACGGAATACCTTGGGGTGTCTTCTTTCCAAAATGGGGTCACTTGTGGGGTAGTTATACTGCCCTGGCATTCTAGGGGCCCTAATGTGTGGTAAGTAGTTTGAAATCAAAATGTGTAAAAAATGACCTGTGAAATCCTAAAGGTGCTCTTTGGAATGTGGGCCCCTTTGCCCACCTAGGCTGCAAAAAAGTGTCACACATCTGGTATCACCGTACTCAGGAGAAGTTGGGCAATGTGTTTTGGGGTGTCATTTTACATATACCCATGCTGGGTGAGATAAATATCTTGGTCAAATGCCAACTTTGTATAAAAAAATGGTAAAGGTTGTCTTTTGCCAAGATATTTCTCTCACCCAGCATGGGTATATGTAAAAAGACACCCCAAAACACATTGCCCAACTTCTTCTGAGTACGGCGATACCAGACGTGTGACACTTTTTTGCAGCCTAGGTGGGCAAAGGGGCCCACATTCCAAAGAGCACCTTTCGGATTTCACCAGCCATTTTTTACACATTTTGATTTCAAACTACTTCGCACGCATTTGGGCCCCTAAAATGCCAGGGCAGTATAACTACCCCACAAGTGACCCCATTTTGGAAAGAAGACTCCCCAAGGTATTTCGTGATGGGCATAGTGAGTTCATGGAAGTTTCTATTTTTTGTCACAAGTTAGTGGAATATGAGACTTTGTAAGAAAAAAAAAGAAAAAAATCATCATATTCCGCTAACTTGTGACAAAAAATAAAAAGTTCTATGAACTCACTATGCCCATCAGCGAATACCTTAGGGTGTCTACTTTCCGAAATGGGGTCATTTGTGGGGTTTTTCTACTGTCTGGGCATTATAGAACCTCAGGAAACATGACAGGTGCTCAGAAAGTCAGAGCTGCTTCAAAAAGCGGAAATTCACATTTTTGTACCATAGTTTGTAAACGCTATAACTTTTACCCAAACCATTTTTTTTTTACTTAAACATTTTTTTTTAATCAAAGACATGTAGAACAATAAATTTAGAGAAAAATGTATTTATGGATGTCGTTTTTTTGTAAAATTTTACAACTGAAAGTAAAAAATGTCATTTTTTTGCAAAAAAATCGTTACATTTCAATTAATTACAAAAAAAGTAAAAATGTCAGCAGCAATGAAATACCACCAAATGAAAGCTCTATTAGTGAGAAGAAAAGGAGGTAAAATTCATTTGGGTGGTAAGTTGCATGACCGAGCAATAAACGGTGAAAGTAATGTAGGTCAGAAGTGTAAAAAGTGGCCTGGTCATTAAGGGTGTTTAAGCTAGGCCGGCTGAAGTGGTTAATGATTTAACAGTGATCATTTTTCTAAATATATTTAATTAACTAATTCCCACCCCTTAGAAGAAAATAAACATATACTTACCTGACTGTTGTCTTCCGTCTCCCCTTGTTACGGCCACCGCTCTTCTCAGGAACCGCGGTGGCCGCGCTTGCGCAGACGACTTCTTCTCTTCTCCTGGTCGGCCGCGCGCAGTCCCGAAAGCGCACGCCGAGGCTGCGCATGCACTATGGTAATTTCTTCCTGGCCAGTATAGTATAATTGCCAGAAAAAAGTCACCAGGGCGCATGCGCGGCCTCGGCGTGCGCCTTCAGTCCAGCGCGCGGCTCGGCCGGGAGAAGACTTCAATCAAGATGGAGCCCGCCCCCTGCCGAGTGCCGAAACCAGGAAGTGGACAGCGGGCCGGGAGCAGGTAAGTATGAAATGGCGTGTTGTAAATACCCCTTTAAGCTCTTTTTAAATTAAGCTATTAACATTACGGTAAATGTTTAGGATGGGAATAAAATAGTTTAATGTGAATAACTTTTTGTATGTTTTCTCAAATGACCCAAAATCTTCAGAATATGTTTGCCTAGAGAGAGTCTTGTAGTATGGGAAGTTTAGGGGAAATCGGCTAACATCTAAGTTGTTTTTGTATGTCAAGCCACATTAAGCTCCTCAAAAAACAATCTTAATGTCACTCATTTGCCTTGTGGTTAACTGAAATCCATGAAACTTCCAGGATAGGTTTGGGAAGCTAAGATCTTAGGTTGTGCAAAGTTTCAAGGCAATTGATTGAGGTTTAGGCACATTATGGTACATTAAGCTACATTAAGCCATTTTCACATTAAATGTTTTAGGATGTCCCAATTTTACCACATATAACCGCTGAAATAGGACACTAAACGCTTTCAACACATAACCGCCGCCGACGTGAACTGAGAATGTATTTTTCTGTTTGTACTGAAATAGGCCACTAAATGCTTTCAACACATATAACCGCCGCCGACGTGAATTGAGAATGTATTTTTCTTTTTATACTGAAATACAAAATAACACATATAACCGCCGCACTGACTGACTGCTACTGCCGCTACTTCCGTGAACCCCTGCACCACAAATTCCTGGGTAGGTAGGCTGCTGCGAAGCAGGTGCTCTACCCCGGGCACGTTTGGCTCCCGACCTCCCACTGCTCCACCTTGCTGACTCCCAGCAATGCTTTCAACACATATAGCCGCCGACGTGAACGCTTTCAGCAGAAATAATGGCACCAGTGAAGTGCGTATATATTTTTCTTTTTTTACTGTAATACGACCCTATATGCTTTCAACAGAAATAACTGCAGACGTGAACTGAGAATATATTTATTTTGATGTACTGAAATAGGCCACTATACACTTTGACCATAAACAACTTAAAGAGTGAAGTGCGTATATATTTTTCTTGTAGTACTTAAATGCGCCCCTATACCCTTTCACCAGAAATAACTGCAATAGTGCAGTGCGTATATATTTTTCTTTTTTTACTGTAATACGTCACTATATGCTTTCAACAGAAATAACTGCAGAAGTGAACTGAGAATATATATTTCTTGTTGGACTGAAATAGCCCACTATACGCTTCACCAGAAATAACTGCAGAAATGCACTGATAATATATTTTTCTTGTTGTACTGAAATACGACCCTATACGCTTTGACCAGAAAAAAAATTGTGAAGTGCGTATATATTTTTCTTGTAGTACTGAAATACGCCCCTATATGCTTTCAACAGAAATAACTGCAACAGTGAAGTGTGTATATATTTTTCTTTTTTTACTCTAATACGCCCCTATACGCTTTCAACAGAAATAACTGCAACATTGCAGTGCATGTATATTTTTATTTTTTTACTGTAATAAGCCCCTTTATGCTTTCAACAGAAATAAATGCAGAAGTGAACTGAGAATATATTTTTCTTGTTGTGCTGAAATACGACCCTATACGCGTTGACCAGAAAAGATTTAGAGTTAAGTGCGTATATCTTTTTCTTGTCGTACTGAAATATGCCCCTATATGCTTTCACCAAAAAACTTAGAGTGAAGTGCTTATATATTTTTCTTGTAGTACTGAAATGCGCCCCTATACACTTTCACTAGAAATAACTGCAACAGTGCAGTGCGTATATATTTTTCTTTTTTTACTGTAATACACCCCTATATGCTTTCAACAGAAATAACTGCAGAAGTGAACTGAGAATATATTTGTCTTGTTGGACTGAAATAGGCCACTATACGCTTTGACCAGAAAAAATTTAGAGTGAAGTGCGTATATATTTTTCTTGTAGTACTGAAATACGCCCCCATACACTTTCACCAGAAATAACTGCAACAGTGAAGTGTGTATATATTTTTGTTGTAGTACTGAAATACGCACCTATACGCTTTCACCAGAAATAACTGCAGAAGTGAAAGGCGTATATTTTTTTCTTGTTGTACTTAATAAGATACTAAGATATAAGCCACTAAAGGCTTTTCAACATAACACTTGCAGCCCAATAACAAAAATCTGGAATGACAGAGCTGTCTAATGACTATTTGGATCCCCAAATAATTGTTCCCTGCACTTGTAAATCACTTTCCTATCAATGTCCCTAGCGCCTTCTGACATCTCTCCATGCACTAAGATGCTGTGAAATGATTCCTATCCTTTCCCTTATAAATCGTTTATTCTGTCTTTTTTTTACCACAATCGTTTTTCCACTTGCTGTCCCTAGCGCCTTCACACTTCTGTCACTGCACTCTGAACGCTGGAAAATGGCAGAATCTAAAATGGCTGCCGTATTTATAGGGCTGTGACATCACAGGGCTGTCTGGCTGCTGATTGGCTGCATGCAGGCATGTCAATCTGGGTGATCCAGCCTTCCCATGCCTTCTTCCATGCCCTCAGTCCTCACACGTGTAGCTGCCATTTTAGGAAAATTGCGATTCATTACCACGAAGCGTGAAGAAATTTGCATTCATTGCGAATCAGACCGAATTCCACTTCGTCTCATCTGTAACTGTGTGGTATCCTGATGCTGCTGCTACTGCCATCTTCACACTATGTCACCTTGCCACTCTGTGGTATCCTAATGCTGCTGCCATAGCCACACTATGTAACCTTGCCACTCTGTGGTATCCTGATGCTGCTGCTGCCATCTTCACACTATGTCACCTTGCCACTCTGTGGTATCCTGTTGCTGCGGCTGCTACTGCCATATCCACACTATGTCATCTTGCCACTCTGTGGTATCCTTATGCTGCTGCCATCTCCACACTATGTCACCTTGCCACTCTGTGGTAGCCTCCTGATGCTGCTGCTGTCGCCACCTCCAGACTCAGCCATTTTGCCACTCTGTGGCCTCTTCCTGATACTGCTGCTGCAGCCACCTCCACACTCTGTCATTGGGACACTCTGTGGTCTTCTCATGCTGCAACCACCTCCAGACTCAATCATTGTGCCACTCGGTGGCCTCCTCATACTGCTGCCAACTCCAGACTTGGTCATTGTGCCACTCGGTGGCCTCCTCATACTGCTGCCAACTCCAGACTCTGTCATTGTGCCACTCGGTGGCCTCCTCATACTGCTGCCAACTCCAGACTCTGCCATTGTGCCACTCGGTGGCCTCCTCATACTGCTGCCAACTCCAGACATAGTCATTGTGCCACTCGTTGGCCTACTCATACTGCTGCCAACTCCAGACTCTGTCAATGTGGACACAGGGCGCAAACTCACAACCAGATGACAAGTATAATAATTTTTTTTTTTTTAACACAACGCGTTTCGGGGTTAAACGGACCCCTTTATCAAGTCTAAAAAACATAGAGTGGAAAGTGATATATCTATATATATATATATACTGAAGAAAATCCAGCGGGAGCACCACCAGGAGTCGGGTGCAAAATCCAAAGAGACAGCGGTAATGTCCCAATAATATGATTAGAAGAAAGCAGGACTGCACTCCAAGTAAAGTGAAAAATCAGTGAAGCGTTTATTCACCCATAACTTTGGCAACTTAGCTTTGGCAACATATATATATAGAAGAAAAGAAGGCAGCACTCCAGAAAATTGTGATGAAAAAAGTGGATGGTTTATTAACCCATCTAGCAGCAACGTTTCAGCTCTCTCTATGTAGCCTTTGTCCAGCTGAATAACATGTGCACAGTGTCATACATAAATAGAGCAAACAATTTACATAATCAAAGTCCATGATTAATTAATAAAGTGCTGAATATAAATATAACTTTAAAAACATAATTCATCTGTCCGATCGTAGTGTAAACATAATTCATCAATAGTGACCTCATATAAAGTGCATAACAATAGTAGTGTTGACAAAAATACATGATTGTCAAGTGGAAATATAAAGTGCACAGGAGGTATAAATTACAACTTGATTAAAACCTTAAAAACATGTGGAGTCGTCACGTTCGGTCATGATGGCAAAATGGAACCTGCTTGGCGTCCAGACAAGCGGCTTGCGCATGCACTGCTGTTCGTGCACTCGCGAGACACGAGAATGTACGTCAAAGGTATGGGAACCACATTAAAAATGGCCGCTTGCTCACTTGTGTACAGGGTGCATTCTCCTGCCCATACTGGCCGGCACGCCCCTTGTCTTCCATGGAAATCGTGCAGAAATGTACAACTAGACAAAAGTAAGACTACTAGCTCAAAGCTCCACTATTGAAGCAGATTACCGCTGGCCAGACCACAGAAGACCTACGAGTGATCATGGGTCTCTGTGTCTAAATATCTATCAGGGGGCATCATGGAGTGTGAATCCGCAGTGCCGATCCCTCTAGATTTGCCAGCATCTCTGCATCCATGCTAACATCCCAAGGGTATATAGAGAACACCCAAGTGGCTACTTGAAAGTGTCTCTACAACCAATTAGGGCTGGGCATCAGGGTGTCTCCCCTTTGTGTGATCCCAGGCGCTCACCCAGTTCAAGGGGGTAGCATGGGTGAACCTGATACTCAGAGCAAAATAAAAGATACCGCTATTTATTTTATAAAATGGACCACCATATCACGAGTCCGTATCATCCAGGTCCCCAAAAGAAAGGGGGGACAAGGAAGATACGGAGTCAGAGATAATGGCGTCCGAGAGCACAGTCCCTATTCGTGTGGTTTCCGGTAAAGTACACAGTCAATATACTGTAATCATGGATCGCCTGCAGGGTCCCTCCATTCAAACCCCAGCGTGACTGTTCCTGGTATTTAAACCAACCATTGCTGTCCTATAAACAAAAGAGAAAAAAAACTATTAGAAAAAACTAATTATAATAAATGGCACATGTTGTTTTCCATAGATAGGAGTTACAGAATAAAACACATGCATAAATGGTGGAGATTATTAAGTGACTTTAAATTCCACATTTAAACCTTGGGGTTTCAATGTGTCCTCTTTAGCCATTTAGTCCTATCCCCCCCCCCCCTCCCGTCTCAAACTGGGTATTTGTTCTAGAATCCTGAACCGTAGATCCCGTTCTGAGTGTTTGACCTCAGTGAAATGTTTTGACACTGGCAAATCTAGTTTCTGCTTCCTAATGGAATATCTACTGTATGTTGATTTAATCGGGTTTTTAAATCCCAAGTGGTTTCACCCACATACAAAAGATGGCAAGGGCAAATCAATAAATAGATAACATAAGACGAATCACATGTTAAGTATTGTGGTAGCCGGAAGAAGCACATTCGTGCGAAACGGCCGTTGCTGCCCCTCACCGCTCAGGCGGCTTTTGTTCTATGTGAAGGCTTGTCCGCCTCAGCCCTACGATGCTTGTATGCATTTTTTGCAAACTGCAATAAATAATGGAATGATGACATCCTGCAACTGGTAAGTGCCGCTGATTTCCTTACTTCTCTTGTGGTGGACATGTTAAGTATTGCTTAATTTTTATTGTCTTACCCGAAACGGGGGGGAACAAATGAGTCACCTCGTAGCATAAGGGCACAGTTGACACAATTATAGCACGGAAAGCAACCCTCGAGGGTAGAGCCAAAATATGTCTCACAGGTTACTTTAGACGATCCTATATCAGACTTGACAAGTCTGTCACCCAAATTGCGGTTTCTGCGGTACGAACATTTGAACTCTTCAACATTCTCAAAATTACTGGTGAATATTCTCCAGTGCTTTTTCAAAATGGCAGAAATAGTGCCACTATTGGTGCTAAACTCTGACACAAAAGGAATTCTTGATTTCGGTTGTACAACGCCACCTAACCCCTTTCTGATCTCTCCTTTACTTAAATGTTTGATTTTTTCT
This sequence comes from Bufo bufo, assembly GCF_905171765.1. Classification (NCBI taxonomy): domain Eukaryota; kingdom Metazoa; phylum Chordata; class Amphibia; order Anura; family Bufonidae; genus Bufo; species Bufo bufo. Next base: position 117,229,168 of record NC_053391.1, read on the forward strand.
AAGTTTTCTAGGATAAGTATTTTGGGTATCCTCTTGTCCGAAATTTGGAACCCATTTCCCCAGCGAAATTGGTGACAAACCTCATATAGTACCCCACCATACCCAGAAATGACTTTACTTGCTGAGTAGTGAAAGGTCGGGGCCAATTCCTAATTGCCTCAATTTTGTTCACCTGAGGTTTGATCATTCCACGCCCAATTACATACCCCAGGTACGTGGTCTCTTCTAACCCTTACATGCACTTTTTTGGGTTAGCGGTTAAGCCAGCCTTCCTAAGGGAGTCCACTACAGCCTGTACTTTAGATAGATGACTTTCCCAGTCGGTGCTATGGATAACGATATTGTCCAGGTACGCTGAAGCGTACCGACGATGTGGGCGTAGTGCAACGACCATTAGCCTTTGAAATGTGGCGGGAGCGCCATGTAGACCAAAGGGTAATACCTTGTACTGATACAGATCCTCTGGTGTGATGAAAGCCGTTTTTACCTTGGCAGCCTCTGTCAAAGGTACCTGCCAGTACCCTTTAGTAAAGTCCAACACAGAAAATACCGGGCTTGGCCTAACTTCTCAATAAGCTCATCTACTCGGGGCATGGGATATGCGTCAAACTTGGACAGCTCATTCAGTTTGCGGAAGTCGTTACAGAACCGCAATGTCCCATCCGGGTCGGGTATTAAGACTATCGGACTGGCCCATTCACTTTTTGACTCCTCGATGACACCTAGCTGGAGCATTTGCTGCACTTCCTTCGAGATGGCTTGTCGCCGAGCCTCGGGTAACCGGAACGGTTTTAACAGGACTTTTGCCCGAGGCTCAGTGATAATGTCATGCCGGATTATGAAAAGTGCGTCCAGGGGGGTCCGAGAATACATCCGTGTTCTGACTAATGAACTCCCTGGCTTCCTAAGCCTGTTTAGAGGAGTGGCTGTCAGCAATTTTCACTGTGGCAGCCGCTTCCCTTGCTACAGACGGAGGGGCCAAAACCGTTTCCCCTAAGAACCCTGGTCGTGGGCTGTCTTCCGTACAGGTTTCCCTATCTCTCCATGTTTTGAGCAGATTCACATGGTACACCTGCTCCGTCTTTCGCCTCCCTGGCTTGTGTATCTTGTAATCTACCTATCCAATTTTTTCAAGTACCTCGTAGGGCCCCTGCCACCAAACTAGGAACTTACTGTCTACAGTCGGTACCAGAACCAACACCAGATCACCCGAGTTAAAGTTATGGACCCGAGCTTGCCGATTATAGACCGTACCCTAGGCTTGCTGTGCTGCCTCCATATGCTCCCTAACCAGAGGTAACACTCTTTCCATCCAAGACCCACTCGAAAAAACATCTCCATTAACTCAGCTGGTGTTTGTTCACACCATGCAGCAATGCAAAAGTCCTTGGACACATCAGAAACCACCTGCTCTTACGCCAACAAGGTAGCAGGCTTTTACCCAGGCCCAAACTCCCAGGTCCCAACACAGAGACTGACAGAGCTTCACTGTCAGAGAGGAGTAAATTCTTACCACCTGACAGTGCAGCCTGTGTTTTATAGCCACCCACCCTGCACTTTGGCTGCTCCCAGTAAGAGCCGGCCCGGATCGGCTTTACAGCCATACTAAATATGCACTAGCTGCCGCTGACACATGAAATAACCTGCTCTTACCTCACCGAGGCCAGGAATCTCGGTGACACATACCTTCCGTCAATGACGGACCTTTGTGCCTTCCTACAATATATATAGATAAAAACGAAACAACAATAATAATTGTAAAAATGATAAGAGGAGGAAATTCCATGGGTTAAAAGGATGCTTCTAAAAAACCTCTCACTACAAAAGATGCTTAGAGGAGGATGAAATAACACATTCCAAAAATAGGCAAAACAGATAGAAATAATAAAAAATATATATATAATAAATAATATAAAGTTAATAAATGAGTAAATAATTAATTAATACACAATACATAGCCACAGAGATATAGGGGGGTGTAGTTACAATATCACTAATACATATTGTGGTATATAAAAATGTTAATATGAGCCCAGGAGCTTGCTGGAGCAAGAATATGCATGTGTGGCCGCATTCTGGGTAATATAATGTATGTAAATATATATATACACTGCGTGCAGAATTATTAGGCAAATGAGTATTTTGACCACATCATCCTCTTTATGCATGTTGTCTTACTCCAAGCTGTATAGGCTCGAAAGCCTACTACCAATTAAGCATATTTGGTGATTTGCATCTCTGTAATGATAAGGGGTGTGGTCTAATGACATCAACACCCTATATTAGGTGTGCATAATTATTAGGCAACTTCCTTTCCTTTGGCAAAATGGGTCAAAAGAAGGACTTGACAGGCTCAGAAAAGTCAAAAATAGTGACATATCTTGCAGAGGAATGCAGCACTCTTAAAATTGCAAAGCTTCTGAAGCGTGATCATCGAACAATCAAGCGTTTCATTCAAAATAGTCAACAGGGTCGCAAGAAGCGTGTGGAAAAACCAAGGCGCAAAATAACTGCCCATGAACTGAGAAAAGTCAAGCATGCAGCTGCCAAGATGCCACTTGCCACCAGTTTGGCCATATTTCAGAGCTGCAACATCACTGGAGTGCCCAAAAGCACAAGGTGTGCAATACTCAGAGACATGGCCAAGGTAAGAAAGGCTGAAAGACGACCACCACTGAACAAGACACACAAGCTGAAACGTCAAGACTGGGCCAAGAAATATCTCAAGACTGATTTTTCTAAGGTTTTATGGACTGATGAAATGAGAGTGAGTCTTGATGGGCCCGTGGCTGGATTGGTAAAGGGCAGAGAGCTCCAGTCCGACTCAGACGCCAGCAAGGTGGAGGTGGAGTACTGGTTTGGGCTGGTATCATCAAAGATGAGCTTGTGGGGCCTTTTCGGGTTGAGGATGGAGTCAAGCTCAACTCCCAGTCCTACTGCCAGTTTCTGGAAGACACCTTCTTCAAGCAGTGGTACAGGAAGAAGTCTGCATCCTTCAAGAAAAACATGATTTTCATGCAGGACAATGCTCCATCACACGCGTCCAAGTACTCCACAGCGTGGCTGGCAAGAAAGGGTATAAAAGAAGAAAATCTAATGACATGGCCTCCTTGTTCACCTGATCTGAACCCCATTGAGAACCTGTGGTCCATCATCAAATGTGAGATTTACAAGGAGGGAAAACAGTACACCTCTCTGAACAGTGTCTGGGAGGCTGTGGTTGCTGCTGCACGCAATGTTGATGGTGAACAGATCAAAACACTGACAGAATCCATGGATGGCAGGCTTTTGAGTGTCCTTGCAAAGAAAGGTGGCTATATTGGTCACTGATTTGTTTTTGTTTTGTTTTTGAATGTCAGAAATGTATATTTGTGAATGTTGAGATGTTATATTGGTTTCACTGGTAAAAATAAATAATTGAAATGGGTATATATTTGTTTTTTGTTAAGTTGCCTAATAATTATGCACAGTAATAGTCACCTGCACACACAGATATCCCCCTAAAATAGCTAAAACTAAAAACAAACTAAAAACTACTTCCAAAAATATTCAGCTTTGATATTAATGAGTTTTTTGGGTTCATTGAGAACATGGTTGTTGTTCAATAATAAAATTAATCCTCAAAAATACAACTTGCCTAATAATTCTGCACTCCCTGTATATATATATATATATATATATATATATATATATACAGTACAGACCAAAAGTTTGGACACACCTTCTCATTCAAAGAGTGTGAAACAACTGAAAATATGTCATATTCTAGGTTCTTCAAAGTAGCCACCTTTTGCTTTGATTAATGCTTTGCACACTCTTGGCATTCTCTTGATGAGCTTCAAGAGGTAGTCCCCTGAAATGGTCTTCCAACAGTCTTGAAGGAGTTCCCAGAGATGCTTAGCACTTGTTGGCCCTTTTGCCTTCACTCTGTGGTCCAGCTCACCCCAAACCATCTCGATTGGGTTCCGGTCCGGTGACTGTGGAGGCCAGGTCATCTGGCGCAGCATCCCATCACTCTCCTTCATGGTCAAATAGCCCTTACTTTCAAAGTTTTCCCAATTTTTCGGCTGACTGACTGATCTTCATTTCTTAAAGTAATGATGGCCACTCGTTTTTCTTTACTTAGCTGCTTTTTTCTTGCCATAATACAAATTCTACCAGTCTATTCAGTAGGACTATCAGCTGTGTATCCACCTGACTTCTCCTCAACGCCACTGATGGTCCCAACCCCATTTATAAGGCAAGAAATCCCACTTATTAAACCTGACAGGGCACACCTGTGAAGTGAAAACCATTTCAGGGGACTACCTCTTGAAGCTCATCAAGAGAATGCCAAGAGTGTGCAAAGCAGTAATCAAAGCAAAAGGTGGCTACTTTGAAGAACCTAGAATATGACATATTTTCAGTTGTTTCACACTTGTTTGTTATGTATATAATTCCACATGTGTTAATTCATAGTTTTGATGCCTTCAGTGTGAATCTACAGTGTGAATCTTCATGAAAATAAAGAAAACTCTTTGAATGAGAAGGTGTGTCCAAACTTTTGGTCTGTACTGTATATATATATATATTAATGTTAATTTTAGCCCAGGGGCTTGCTGAAGTAAGGATATGCCAGAGACATATATGTGTGTGGCCACATTGTGGATAATATATATAGAAAGTAAATATGTGTGGCCTCATGATGGATATATATAGGAAGCATAAAGGATAAAAAGGGTCTCCAAATAGGGCCCACCTATAGGGTCACCAGATATAGCCCAGCAAAGAAGAGAGATATACATATGCATGTGAAAGGTGGCCTATAGTAATCGCTGTTCTCGGTTGAGAGACAAAGACCTGTGGGAGAGAAAGGGTACCTGTGAGGCTGCAGCAGAAGATATTTCGGACGTCAATTTACTGACCAGCAATCTTTCACATTATGTAGACGTCTTTCTACAGAAACATGTTATGAATCTCTTAGCTCTTACCTAAGGGATTCGTCCCAACTTATTTCACTATTGAAAGATGTCCACTGGGACCCCCCTCCTACCGTTGGTTGACCATGTATGTAGAAGCCCTATATTCCAATATCCCACACGAGGCAGGTATCAGCACGTCAAGCTACTATCTAGAAACCGACCATCAACTCTCCCAAAGACATAAATCGTTTATTTCAGATGTGATCCAGTTCATTTTGACACACAATGTCTTTTCATTCTAAGGCAAACTCTACAGACAGCGAAAGGGAACCGCGATGGGGACGAGATTCTCGCCTAGTTTCGCAAATCTCTATATGGGCCGTTTTGAAGAGGAATTCATCTACAGTGGTAACTATTGGAAGGATATTATTGTTTATTATAATTGTTATATCGATGATCTGATCATCATTTGGAGAGGCAGCGATGAGGAGGCCCAGGCCTTTATTTCTCATCTTAATGTTAATACCTGGAACCTCACTTTCACAGTGAACAGCTTAACCGCATCAATTGAATATCTGGATTTTGTCCTATACTCAGATAATGAAATAATTTTGACTAAGACTTTTTTTTTAAGTCGATGGTATTACCTACAGTATCTGGACTATAGAAGTGCACATTATAAAAAATTGAAAGACAACATATCTTTTAGCCAATTTAAATGGATACGTAGAAATTGTTCAAATATGGGTGATTTTACTGCACAGAGCCAGATTTTACGTTCTAGATTTTTTAATAATAAATACCCCAGAGGGATTATTGATGGTGCTTGCACGCGAGCAAGTAGCCAAAGCCAAGAAGATTGCCTTGCAATTAAGGAAAAGCCAAAGGAAACAGAAGATCTTCTTTTATCACTACGTATAACCCTATTCATGAAGTTTTGAGGAGCAGATTAACCAAGCACTGGCATATTTTAAAGAATGAGCCCTATCTTAAAGAGACCATTCCACCCAGACCACTGATCACATTCAGGAGGACGTGGCCTGCTGGTACCATGATTGTATGGGAAGTTACAAATGCAGCCATACCCTATGTAAGTGCTGCGCTAACATTTCCCACCGGACCAAGACCTTCAGGAGCAATGTTACGGGTGAAGAGTTCCCCATAAAGAGTTTTGCGAACTGCTCCTCAACTTATGTGATTTACCTTTTGGAGTGCGATTGTGGGCTACAATATGTCGGCCGTACTATCCAGGCCCTGAGGGAGCATTTGAATAAATATCGGTGGAACATCACACCGGGATTCCTAAAGCACAGCATATCCCGACACTCTCGCCACCCATGATAAAGATCCCTCTAGGACGTCGATCACACCAATTGAACATATTGCTGACAGTTGTCCTGATAGATTTAGAACAGTCCAAAGGAGAGAGATGTTGGTCTTTTTACCTGTGTATCCAGAGGATTTTTTGTCTGGACCGTTCCGCTCTCCACCGCTCCCCCCACTCCCTCCACCCCTTATTCATTCATCACCCAGTATGTCCATCTGCACTACTATTTTTTCAGGCACACATCATTTTCCATTTGTCAATACATTTCTCTTTGTTTCCCTTCTCTTGTTCCTAACATCAGTTCTTTTCACCTACATCAGAGCAGACTCATTTAGATGCATGGAGATTTTTCTCCCCTTGATCCTTTCCTTGCCATACACTCCACAAGCTGTTCTTCTCTTCCCCTGTATGTTTTACAGCCCTTCCATTCATATATTCCCCTGTTTGAACCTTCTTCATTCCCCCCTCTTTTGTGCAGGCTCCTGTCACCATTTACCACGCTGCAATACCCTCTTGTTTTGTCACCTCCCAATATAGTTCCCCTTGCATCTCCCCACTCTCAGAGTGCATCACTCAGTATCGTCCGGACCATCCCTGCCCCGCTAGAGCAGCCGTCTAATCAGCGATGCCGGTCCCTGCCCGACTCCACTTCTCTAATCCTTCGCTGCAAGCACGCGCTGTGAGCGCACAGCGAATCAGACGACCCACGTGCCGATAGCAAGCGGCAGTACTAAATTTTCTGTTGCAGCCTCACAGGTACCCTTTCTCTCCCCACAGGTCTTTGCCTCTCAACCGAGAACAGCGATTACTATAGGCCACCTTTCACATGCATATGTATATTTCTCTTCTTTGCTGGGCTATATCTGGTGACCCTATAGGGGGGCCCTATTTGGAGACCCTTTTTATCCTTTATGCTTCCTATATATATCCATCATGCAGCCACACATATTTACTTTCTATATATATTATCCACAATGTGGCCACACACATATATGTCTCTGGCATATCCTTTGTAACGGATCTCCTAGCACCCAGACCGGGTACCTCCGTCGATGGATGCTCCTAGTGCTTCCCGAGGACTCCAAGCACTCCACTCTACACCAAAACCACCACAGGAACAAGGAACAGGAACAGCTCTTACAAGAGCAAATAGTATAGCCAGGGGAGTATACCAAATCTTCAGCGTATAGCAATCCCCAGTTTCGATCAGTTACCCAAACACCAGCCTCAACATGATGAAGGGTAAAACAGGAACTCTTTATTGAACACACAGCATTGACTTATATACACATGACATACTGAGGACATGACATAGCCAATTCTGTACAGTTTAAACACACAACTAACCCTATTCACCAAACACAATGGCATTGTCTGTGACGCAATTAACAAACACACTGGCATTGTCTTTGACGCAATCAACAATGAACATGCAAACAGATATCTTCACCCCCTCCATAATGAATGAATGGAAAGATGAGACACATGTGATGGGATTATCTCCTGAGTGTATCATAGGAGTCGGCTGCTATTATAATCAACTATCTTAATCCCATCACTAACACAATCAGTGGGAGTCTCAGTGCAGAGTTTACCCTTTTTGTGTTGCTGAATCCACACCATGCCTTTTTAATGGGCAATAGGAAAGATGTGGCATATAAATTACACACATAAATCAGGGTTCATAGTTCCTTGTAACCTCAAAAGGTCTGAGGGGGTCTCCATAGTTCTCGGTCCATAGTCCGTAGGAAGCAGGCTGGCCCTCAGGCTTCTCCAGCAGCCCCAGTGATGGTTCAGTCCGTCACATCCTTACTTCAGCAAGCCCCTAGGCTAAAATTAACATTAATATATATATATATATATATATATATACAGTACAGACCAAAAGTTTGGACACACCTTCTCATTCAAAGAGTTTTCTTTATTTTCATGACTATGAAGGCATCAAAACTATGAATTAACACATGTGGAATTATATACATAACAAACAAGTGTGAAACAACTGAAAATATGTCATATTCTAGGTTCTTCAAAGTAGCCACCTTTTGCTTTGATTAATGCTTTGCACACTCTTGGCATTCTCTTGATGAGCTTCAAGAGGTAGTCCCCTGAAATGGTTTTTCAACAGTCTTGAAGGAGTTCCCAGAGATGCTTAGCACTTGTTGGCCCATTTGCCTTCACTCTGCGGTCCAGCTCACCCCAAACCATCTCGATTGGGTTCAGGTCCGGTGACTGTGGAGGCCAGGTCATCTGGCGCAGCACCCCATCACTCTCCTTCATGGTCAAATAGCCCTTACTTTCAAAGTTTTCCCAATTTTTCTGCTGACTGACTGACCTTCATTTCTTAGGCTACTTTCACACTAGCGTTCGGGGCTCCGCTTGTGAGTTCCGTTTGAAGGGGCTCACAAGCGGCCCCGAACGGATCCGTCCAGCCCTAATGCATTCTGAATGGATGCGGATCCGCTCAGAATGCATCAGTCTGGCTCCGTTTGTCCTTGCAGCGTTCAGGTGTCCGCCTGGCCGTGCGGAGGCAAACGGATCCGTCCAGACTTACAATGTAAGTCAATGGGGACGGATCCGTTTGAAGTTGACACAGTATGGCTCAATTTTCAAACTGATCCATCTCCCATTGACTTTCAATGTAAAGTCAAAACGGATCCGTTTGCATTATCATGAACAAAAAAAAAAAAAAAAAAATTATTATTTTTTTTTTTTTTTGTTCATGGTAATGCAAACGGATCCGTTCTGAACGGATCTAAGCGTTTGCATTATAGGTGCGGATCCGTCTGGGCACATACCAGACGGATCCGACCTAAACGCAGGTGTGAAAGTAGCCTAAAAGTAATGATGGCCACTCGTTTTTCTTTACTTAGCTGCTTTTTTCTTGCCATAATACAAATTCTAACAGTCTATTTAGTAGGACTATCAGCTGTGTATCCACCTGACTTCTCCTCAATGCAACTGATGGTCCCAACCCCATTTATAAGGCAAGAAATCCCACTTATTAAACCTGACAGGGCACACCTGTGAAGTGAAAACCATTTCAGGGGACTACCTCTTGAAGCTCATCAAGAGAATGCCAAGAGTGTGCAAAGCAGTAATCAAAGCAAAAGGTGGCTACTTTGAAGAACCTAGAATATGACATATTTTCAATTGTTTCACACTTGTTATGTATATAATTCCACATAATTCATAGATTTGATGCCTTCAGTGTGAATCTACAATTTTCATAGTCATGAAAATAAAGAAAACTCTTTGAATGAGAAGGTGTGTCCAAACTTTTGGTCTGTACTGTATATATATATATATATATACACTCACCTAAAGAATTATTGGGAACACCTGTTCTATTTCTCATTAATGCAATTATCTAGTCAACCAATCACATGGCAGTTGCTTCAATGCATTTAGGGGGGTGGTCCTGGTCAAGACAATCTCCTGAACTCCAAACTGAATGTCAGAATGAGAAAGAAAGGTGATTTAAGCAATTTTGAGCGTGGCATGGTTGTTGGTGCCAGACGGGCCGGTCTGAGTATTTCACAATCTGCTCAGTTACTGGGATATTCACGCACAACCATTTCTAGGGTTTACAAAGAATGGTGTGAAAAGGGAAAAACATCCAGTATGCGGCAGTCCTGTGGGCAAAAATGCCTTGTGGATGCTAGAGGTCAGAGGAGAATGGGCCGACTGATTCAAGCTGATAGAAGAGCAACGTTGACTGAAATAACCACTCGTTACAACCGAGGTGTGCAGCAAAGCATTTGTGAAGCCACAACACGCACAACCTTGAGACGGATAGGCTACAACAGCAGAAGACCCCACCGGGTACCACTCATCTCCACTACAAATAGGAAAAAGAGGCTACAATTGGCACGAGCTCACCAAAATTGGACTGTTGAAGACTTGAAAAATGTTGCCTGGTCTGATGAGTCTCGATTTCTGTTGAGACATTCAAATGGTAGAGTCCGAATTTGGCATAAACAGAATGAGAACATGTATCCATCATGCCTTGTTACCACTGTGCAGGCTGGTGGTGGTGGTGTAATGGTGTGGGGGATGTTTTCTGGGCACACTTTAGGCCCCTTAGTGCAAATTGGGCATCGTTTAAATGCCACGGGCTACCTGAGCATTGTTTCTGACCATGTCCATCCCTTCATGACCACCATGTACCCATCCTCTGATGGCTACTTCCAGCAGGATAATGCACCATGTCACAAAGCTCGAATCATTTCAAATTGGTTTCTGAACATGACAATGAGTTCACTGTACTAAAATGGCCTCCACAGTCACCAGATCTCAACCCAATAGAGCATCTTTGGGATGTGGTGGAACGGGAGCTTCGTGCCCTGGATGTGCATCCCTCAAATCTCCATCAACTGCAAGATGCTATCCTATCAATATGGGCCAACATTTCTAAAGAATGCTATCAGCACCTTGTTGAATCAATGCCACGTAGAATTAAGGCAGTTCTGAAGGCAAAAGGGGGTCCAACACCGTATTAGTATGGTGTTCCTAATAATTCTTTAGGTGCGTGTATATATATATATATATATACATTTTATATATATATATTACCCAGAATGCAGCCACACATATATACAGTATTACTGGAATATTCTTGCTCCAGCAAGCTCCTGGGCTCATATTAACATTTGCATATACCACTATATGTATTAGTGATATTGTAACTACACCCCCCTATATCACTCTGGCTATGTATTAATTGTGTATTAATTAATTAATTTATTGATTTTATATTATTTATTATATATTTATTTTTATTATTTCTATCTGTTTTGCCCATATTTGGAATGTATTATTTCATCCTCCTCTAAGCATCTTTTCTATTGAGATAAGTTTTTTAGAAGCATCCTTTTAACCCATGGAATTTCCTCCTCATCATTTTTACAATTATTGTTGTTTCATATATATATATATATATATATATATCACTTTCCACTATATGTTTTTTAGACTTAATAAAGGGGTCCGCTGAACCCCAAAATGCGTTGTCTTCAAATAAACCTTATTATACTTGTCATCTGGTTGTGAGTTTGCGCCCTGTGTCCACACGTCCGCTAGACTTCTATGGTCCAGTGGAGCTCCAGTACCAGTGTTTACCCGATTGGCGGTCTGGCCCCCGCCTAAGGCTCTTTTGGACAGATCCGGCTGCACCAACCAGTTACCAATTTCTCCAGTTTACCTTCATTGTGGTTGCGCCCAATTTAGTGCAACCCTAATAGGTGAGCATAATTAACTCCCTTGTGTTTGGGGGACACAGTTTTTTTTCACGTATTCACCCTATGAGCGCCTTTCTCTTTTTGTGGCCATCACTTGCTAACTCCAGGCTCTGTCATTGTGCAACTCGGTGGCCTTTCCTTATGCTTCTGCTGCCGCCACCTCCAGACTCTGTCATTGTGCCACTCAGTGGCCTCCTCATACTGCTTCACCCTCCAGACCCTGTCATTGGGCCAGTCTGTGGTCTCCTCATGCTGCTTCCACCTCACCACTATGTCATAGGTCCACTCTGTGGACTTTTCATGCTGTTCCCACCCTCCCCACTTCATGACTGGGCAACTATTTTTCCTTTCGGCCTGGCTGACATCATCATTTATTTGACCTTTCTTCTTATCTGTCAGAAGGTAGCGCCATCCTGGTTGTGCACACAGAACCTTTGGGTAAGTTCCTTTCAGCAGGTCCCAGGCTTTCATGCAAAGGGAAGATGTATTACTTTGATCCCAGGCACTATTTTATTGCTATTCTTTAATTAATTGGTGTGAATTATTATGGGTTCCTGACAGTTACTATTGTTTATCATTTAATATATGGGACATACCCTTACTAAATCTTCTATATAAGAATTTACAACATATTATTAATATTTAGCCTGTGTAATGACCAAGATGGTGTGTTTCTTTCTGCTACCTTTCCTTTTAAAGTGACATTTCTGTGATTTAATAAAATATAATATTTTTTTACTGGTACTCTGTGAGCTCCATTTTTTGTAGGTTTTGTTCTGTCAGAAGGAAGGAAAAATGAGACGCACAACGGATCCTGTCTGTGTAGCAGATGTAAGGCCTGTATGCAAATATTCTATTCACGTGTCATCTCTGTTTTAGATCCAATCCTGTTTTTTTTTTTTTGCATTAGCAATACTGATGGATTATTGAGCAAATGCTGACCTGAGTGAAGGCGTATGCTCCACAGACAGGATCCATTTTTTGTAGGTTATTGTTCTGGGCAAATTAATCAGTGACGCCAACACAAACTTACTGCTGACACCCTCTCTACTCTGTCCGGGGGGCTCTACTTGTATACGCGTTTAATAGAACAGGTTCTGTAGACATCTATGTGGAATCAGTTTTTCCGACGGTATAAAAGGAGTGCACTTCTTCTTGGCGCTAACATCGACCTGTAAGGCCAAGTTCATACTTGCGTTATTTGGTCAGTTTTGGCCCCGGACTGTCCAAGTGAAGTGTGCAGTGATTCTAAGAGCGACGCCTGTCATCTGCATGTCATACGGACTCATAGTATTATTTCACTACCAAAGCAGAATCCCTATGCGTGTTATTGCAAGGCACAGTGTTTTATACCACTATAAAGGCTCTCAGAAGCCAGGAAATAGCTGTTTTTTTTTTACATAATTCACCGTGAATATATTTGAATCGAACCAAAATTTTCCCGAACATTTCGGCAAATCGGTGAATCGAATTTTTGAAAAATTCGCTCATCTCTAATCATATCCATGGGAAGTGGAAACTAATGGGGTATAATTTCTTGTCCTTTTTATGCTGAAAGCAGACCTCAGTATTTATGGATAAATGGATTGTATAACTTTTGTAGTCTGTATCCTGTTTTTAATAGGTTGTATTTGGACATCTTGTTCTGTGTCTTATTTGTATGGATACATAAAAAGTGTCTCTTCTTTTACCATGCCCTACATTTAATTAATTGCTCTTAACCTAATTGTATTTCATCTAATGTATTCTGTATTTCTTCTAATAGTGTATTAACGAGCAGCTGCACAGCATCACACTGCACTTTCTTTTCCTTCGCTACAGCAAACAAAGTTTTGTATGAATTGTTAACATTTTTGTTTTATATTAGTATTTTATTACAGTTTTCCAGTTTTAGCAAATAAATGTTGTTCTTTATATAGTAAAAAGTTATCTAATTTTATAACATGCTTTCTATATCAATTTCACACTGTGTTCAAGATCGTAGCTTGCTGTCATAAAAATCTGTCTTGGTCATGTGGTGGGCACAACAGGTGCACAGCTTGTTACAATACAGTTACAAGAGCTCTTTCTTGTAGCAAGCTATGTACCTAAGAATAAAGGGGGTCATTTATCAAACAAATACGCCTAAAATAGGCATATTTATAGTGCTGATTACAATGCAAAGGTCCCTTGCGTCTCAATCTGTGACTTCTCCCTGCTAGTGCCAAGTCTAAAAAAGTGGGTGTTTCATGGGCGGCCCTTCCCATTTACTATTTTCTACTTCTTTTTTAAGTGTAGAAAACAGTCTAAATGTAAGCCGGCAAGGAAGCTGTGTTACGTTTGGAAGTGGCGGAGAATCCGTCAAAGTTATGTATAGTCCAGAGCCTCTTAATCACTCTGGCAGATTCACCGCCACGTATAGAGGTTAAGACCGGTGTCTAAAACGCCATTCTTAATAAATGTGCCCCAAAGTTCCTTTTGAATGACTGCAAGCAGAGATCTTGCTACAGAAAGATTTTGTTACAGAAATATTATTTGAAAATCGTACAACTTGTTTCTATAGAAAGGATGAACACTTTTAAAACCAGAAAAAAATATATATTTTGAAAAACTTTATCCTAGGGTGGGTTCACATCTGCGTTCTGGATTCCGTTATGGCTTTCCGTTATAACGAAAATAACGGAATCCATAAGACGGAAGGACGGATCCGTTATACTGCCCATAGACTTGTATTATGACGGAATGCAAAACGGAAGCCTTTAACCCTTAAAGGGGTTGTCCTGGTTCAGAGCTGAACCCGCACATACCCTTATTTTCACCCAGGCAGCCTGAGGCTAGCATCGGAGCATCTTATGCTCCGATGCGCTCCCTTGCCCTGCGCTACTTCGCGCAGGGCACGGGCTCTTCTATTTTCCTTAACACACTGCCAGGTGGGCTTTAGCGCTGCCCTAGCCGGTTTACTGGCTAGGGCAGTGCAAAATCCCGCCCATGAACTGCTCCGATGCTCAAGTCAGGGGTGCTGCCGGGGTGAAAATGGAGGTATTTCCGGGTTCAGCTCTGAACCCGCACAACCCCTTCAGGACCCTGCCATATTTCACCTTAAGGACCAGGCCATTTTTTGCAAATCTGACGTGTCACTTTATGTGGTGATAACTTTAAAACGCTTTTACTTATCCAAGCCATTCTGAGATTGTTTTCTCGTCACGTATTGCACTTCATGACAGTGGTAAAATTGAGTAAAAAAAATATATTTTTATTTATAAAAAAATTCCAAATTTACCAAAAATTTTGAAGAATTAGCAAATTTCCAAATTTCTATTTCTCTACTTTTATAATAGATAGGAATACCTCCAAAAACAGTTATTACTTTACATTCCCCATATGTTTACTTCATTTTTTGATCATTTTGTGAATGCCATTTTATTTTTTGGGGACGTTAGAAAGCTTAGAAGTTTAGAAGCAAATCACTTTGTGAGGCTTACATAATAGAAACCACCCAAAAATGACCTCATTTTACAAACTACACCCCTCAAGGTATCCAAAACGGATTTTCCAAACTTTTTTAACCCTTTAGGTGTTCCACAAGAATTAATGGAAAATAGAGATAAAATTTCAAAATTTCACTTTTTGGGCAGATTTTCCATTTTAATCCGTTTTTTTCAGTTACAAAGCAAGGGTTAACAGCCAAACAAAACTCAATATTTATAGCCCTGATTCTGTAGTTTACATAAACACCCCATATGTGGTCGTACATTGCTGTACAGGCACGCGACATTGCACAGAAGGAAAGGAATGCCATACGGTTTTTGGAAGGCAGATTTTTCTGGACTGGTTTTTTGACACCATGTCCCATTTGAAGCCCCCCTGATGCACCCCTAGAGTAGAAACTCCCAAAAAGTGACCCCATTTTAGAAACTACACCCCTCAAGGTATACAAAACTGATTTTACAAACTTTGTTAACCCTTTAGGTGTACCACAAGAATTAATGGAAAATAAAGATGAAATTTCAGAATTTCACTTTTTTGGCAGATTTTCCATTTTAATAAATTTATTTCCAGTTACAAAGCAAGGGTTGACAGCCAAACAAAACTCAATATTTATGGCCCTGATTCTGTAGTTTACAGAAACACCCCATATGTGGTCATAAACTGCTGTACGGGCACACAGCATAAATAAATAAAAAAGTTGACATATTAGGTATTGCTGCGTCCGTATCGACCAGCTCTATAAAAATATCACATGACCTAACCCCGTCAAAAAAATAAAATAAAAACTGTGCTGAAGAAGCCATTTTTTTTTCACCTTACATCACTAAAAGTGTAATACCAAGAGATCAAAAAGGCGTATGCCCGACAAAATATTACCAATCTAACCGTCACCTCATCTCGCAAAAAATG
Organism: Bufo bufo; assembly: GCF_905171765.1. Lineage (NCBI taxonomy): Eukaryota > Metazoa > Chordata > Amphibia > Anura > Bufonidae > Bufo > Bufo bufo. The sequence goes on from NC_053391.1 coordinate 117,245,013, forward strand.
AGCCCCTACCTAAGACAATCGCCCAAAAAATAAAACTATGGCTCAGAATATGGAGACTCTAAAACATCTTTTTTTTTGTTTTAAAAATGCTGGTATTGCGTAAAAATTAAGTAAATAAAAAAAGTATACATATTAGGTGTCGCCGCGTCTGTAAGAACCTGCTCTATGAAAATATCACATGACCTAACCCCTCAGGTGAACACCGTAATTTTTTTAAAAATAAAAAAGGTGTAAAAAAAGGTCATGTGATATTTTTATAGAGCTGGTCGATACGGACGCGGTGATACCTAATATGTATACTTATTTTTTATTTATTTATAAGTTTTACACAATGATTTCATTTTTGAAACAAAAAAAATCATGTTTTAGTGTCTCCATAGTCGGAGAGCCATAGTTTTTTCAGTTTTTAGCTGATTATCTTAGTTAGGGTACTATTTTTGCGGGATAAGGTGATGGTTAGATTGGCACTATTTTGGGGTGCGTATGACTTTTTGATCGTTTGCTATTTTGCTTTTTGTGATCTAAGGTGACAAAAAATTGCTTTTTTTATACAGTTTTTCTTTTAATTATTTTTTACTATTAACCTGAGGAGTTAGGTCATGTGGTATTTTTATAGAACCGGTCGTTCCGGACGCGGCGATACCTAATATGTATACTTTTTTTAATTTTATTTAAGTTTTACACAATAATATCATTTTTGAAACAAAATCATGTTTTAGTGTCTCCATATTCTGAGAGCCATAGTTTTTTCAGTTTTTTGGCAATTATCTCAGGTAGGGTAACATTTATGCGTGATGAGATTACGGTTTGATTGGCACTATTTTGGAGTGCGTATGACTTTTTGATCGCTTGCTATTACATTTTTTGTGATGTAAGGTGACAAAAAATAGCTTTTTTTACACAGTTTTTATTTAATTTTATTTACGGTGTTCACCTGATGGGTTAGGTCATGCGATTTTTTATAGAGCATGTTCTTACGGACGCGGTAATACCTAATATGTATACTTTTTTTCTTATTGAAATTTTACACAATCACAGCATTTTTAAAACAAAAAAAAACCATGTTTTGGAGTCTCCATATTCTGAGCCATAGTTTTTTTTTTCTTTGGGCGATTGTCTTAGGTAGGAGCTAATTTTTTGCAGGATGAGGTGACAGTTAGATTGGTAATATTTTGTCGGGCATACGCCTTTTTGATCGCTTGGTATTGCACTTTTAGTTATGTAAGGTGACAATAAAATGGCTTTTTTAGCAGTTTTTTTTTTTGATGGTGTTCACCTGAGGGGTTAGGAAATGTGATATTTTTATAGAGCTGGTCAATACGGACGCAGCGATACCTAATATGTCTACTTTTCTTTTTTTCTCAATTTTTTTTTTTACTTTATTTTGGGAAAAGGATGCTTTTTTTTGGTAAAACTTTAATTTTATTAACTTTTTTTCACTTTATTATTTGTCCCACTCTGGGACTTCAATATTACAGGGTCTGATCCTTGTTTCAATGCAGCACAATACATCTGTATTGTGCTGTATTGAACTGTTAGAGTCTTAAACTGTAAGGCGCGAACAGTTGCCTAAGAGACCCAGCCTGGGGGCTGGGCCTCTTAGGCCTCTATACATGCCAGACCCCAAGCCTTGGAATGGCTTGGAGCTGCCATGGCAACCATCGAGTCCCTGCCACAGCAGTGCGGGTACCCGATGGATGAGGTGAGGGAGTGCAAACCGCCCATATGCCACGGTCAACACTGACCGCAGCATATGAGGGGTTAATCCACCGGCATCGGCATAATCACCGATGCTGGTCGATGCAGCAGGGATCCGGCTGTCAGTAACAGCCGGATCTCTGCCGCTGATCGCTGCACCGCACCTCGGGGGGAGGAAGGACCACAGGACGAGAATGCTCGTCCTGGAGCGCTAAGTGCCGGCGATTTAGGATGAGCATTCTCGTCCTGGGTCGTTAGGCTGTTAAAAGACATTCTGTCTTAATAGAAGTCTGTGGGCATCATAACGGATCCGTCCCGTTTCCTTAATGCAGAACGGAGAAAAAAGTCCCGACGACAGGACTTTGTTTTCCGTCTTGCATAATGGGAACCAGACGGAGCCGTTATGATTCCCATTGACTTTTATGAAGACAGATCAAAACGGAATGCCTCTTAAAGGCTTCCGTTTTGATTTCCGTCTTATGGATTCCGTTATTTTCCGTTATAACCATGTTATAACGGAAAGCCATAATGGAATCCAGAACGCAGATGTGAACCCACCCTTAGGAACATATAAAGAGGACCTGTCACCACAAAATGCAATGTAACCTGTAGGCAGTATGTTATAGAGCAGGGGGAGCTGAGCGGATTTACAAATATACCATATTTTATGGACTATTAGACAGACTGGAAACTGTGCTGACATCTATGTACGGATCTAATAGTCTGAATGCTGGCATTACAAGCCTGAGACACTTAGCTATCTTAGTAATTGACAGCCGGTTCAGACCTGAGCGTTTTACAGCGCGTTCCTATGCGCTGTAAAACGCTCAACAAGGAGAAACCAATGCTTCCCTATCGGCATGGTTCTCACCTGGGCGTTTTACAGCGCGTACGATCGCGCTGTAAAACGCCCGACGCCCCAAGAAGTTCAGGAGCTTCTTTGGGGCGTAGTGTCGCCCGTTCCCGTACATAGACTTCCGGGAACGTGCGACACTGGGCGTTCGCTTGTCTCTGTATGCGCGATTGCAAACGCCCGTACAATCGCGCATACAGAGCGTACGTTCAGTACGCTCTGGTGTGAACCCAGCGTGAGAGGTCATTGCAGTTGTGTGGATGCAGCATATACTATGCTTTATGTGCATAATCTGTGTGTTAACTGCTCACTGAACTGTCATGTCTTACATATTTTTGTAAAGTGTGACTGTTGCGTGTGGATACAATACACATATTGGTAAACACAACAAAGTGATGTGTGCAGTGTCTGCCTTTATAACCATACACACCCATGCTGTGCTGGGGACAGATCCATCCCAGTAACTCCAGACTCCTATTACTGTTTCTGACTGGGTAAGCTGAGGCAGCAAGGCAGTCTCTAATAGAGATAGAGCTCTGTGGCAGGTCATCTGATAGGACTCTGTGGCTGGCATAGTCAGGAGACCCTATGGCTTGAAATGTAAAGAGGCACTGTTGGTGGCATAGTTGTGGTTAGAGATGGCCTTGCGGTTCGCCCAGCGGTCGGTTCACGGCAAACTTTGCTTGTTCGTAATTCACCGAACATGCGAACATATGGCGATATTCGTGCCCACCATATTCTTTTACATTGTGAAGAACTTTAACCCATGACACATCCATCAGGTGGTACAGGACAGCCAATTGAAAAGTTTCAGCACATGGACATACCCCCTACCTTATAAATAGACCTGATCTGGCCACCATTTTACATTCAGTCTTTTGTCAGTGTAGGGAAAGGTTGCTGTGTGGAGCAGGGACAGACTGTTAGGGACAAAAACTCTATCAAATAGGTCCACAAAAGTCCTTTTAAGGACTGGTATAGGTGTACTATTGATAGGTGTGCAGTACAGAGGGGTGTAATACACTTATAATATACTTTCTAACATAGAAAGCATATTATAGTGGATTTGTATTGTGCAGCAGTGGTGAGTGGTTCTGCAGCGATACTGCAGCTACACAGAGTGACAAACGCAATTAGAATAAATAATTATAACTGGTGTGATATACCAGTCGCCCACCCAAAAAACTGATAGAAGCGTGGTGTTTTATACCAATAATATACTTTCTTTATAGTGCATTTGGGTACAGCAGCATTTGTTTGCGGTTTTGCTGCGTTCCCTCTGCTACACACAGTGACAAACGGTATTGGAAAAAATAATTATAACTGGTGTGCGCATGCACGTATGCGAAAATTATATTGCCGATATTTCGCATTTAAAAAAATAATGAATGGAGATCGCAAATTGGAATAATGCATCTGGTATGTCACTGTCCATGTTGTGGGACTATTTGTGCACTAGTAATTATTTCTTGGCTGCAAATATGAGCTGAAGGTTTTTCAGGTTCGCCTGCCATTAAAATGAATGGGACCCGGGGCGAACTTGCGGTTCGTGAACATTTGCGAACCGTCCCGGCAGATATTCGTCCATCACTAGTTGTGGTGTCATGGAGCAGGGATACTTTGAAGTGTGAGCATTTGTCTGTTTCCTCTATGCAAACTGAGCAACTCCTTACTTTATTTCACTTTAAAGGGTTAACTTGCACTTGTATTATATTTGCACAGAACTGTGGGAATGGTAAATGAATACTGAGAGACGTTTGGGACTTTCTAGCTAATAATGAGAAGCTGGTCATTTTCCAGTTACCATAAGGCTTAAAGAAAAGTGTTTTTTTGTTTTTGTTTTAGTTTTTTGGGGGGGCAGACTTGTTTACTACCAAAACCAGACACACTGACCTTTTGAATGCCAGGTGCTGCTATGTAATTATTAGAGATAAGCGAATTTTTTCAAAAATTCTATTCACCATTTCGCAGAATTTTTTATTCACAGCGAATTACGTTAAAAAGCGGCTATTTCCTGGCTACAGTTTATAGTGGTGTAGAACACTGTGCCTTGCATTAACATGCATAGGGAGTCTGCTTTGGTAGTGAAATAATACTGTGAGTCGATATGACATGCAGATGACAGGCATCGCTCTTAGAATCACTGCACACTTCACTGATTTGGGCAGTTACGGGGCCAAAACTAACCAAATAACTCAAGTATGAACTCAGCCTTACAGGTCGATGTTAGCGCCAAGAAGAAGCGCACTCCTTTTACACCGTCGTCAGCTAATTCCGCATAGATGTCTAGAGAACCTGTTCTATTAAACTCTTATACAAGTAGACCCCCCCAACAGAGTGGAGAGGGTGTCAGCAGTAAGTTTGTGTTGATGTCACTGATAATTTAGCCCTTCCTCTGATCCGTCAGAACAATAACCCACAAAAAACGGATCCGGTTTGTGGAGCATCCGCTTTCACTCGGTCAGCATTTGGTCAGTAATCCATCAGTATTGCTAATGCCAATAAAAACAGGAGTGGATCCAAAACAGAGATGACACGTGAACAGAATATGTGCAAGTCTTCTGTGTTTTGTACCCACTCCTGCTTTTGGTTTCCAAATCACAAGCCAATTCTGATGGGACCATACAGGCCTTACAGCTGCTACACAGACAAGATCTGTTGTGCGTCTCATTTTACCTTCCTTCTGACAGATCAGAGGACGGGTCAAATAAATGATGATGTCAGCCAAGCCAAAAAGGCTAAATATTGGCCCGCCATGAAGTAGGGAGGGGCCTGTTCATTGTCCCTGCAGTGGAGGCTAAGGACACGGTAGAGGCAGAGGCGGATATTGTCGCTGAACCAACGGCGTGGCAACGTGGAGATGGCCAAGTTGCAGGAACCACATTCACCCAGTGGGCCGTAAAGGACATGTATTGTCCCTGACCGTAGTTAGAGCTCCACACGTTGGCGCTGCCGTGCACTTTGATAGACACCGACAGGCTCAAGGACTGGCTCACCTTCTGTTCTACATGTGTGTGCAGGGCTGGTACTGCCTTTTTGGTAAATAAATGACGGCTTGAGACTCTCCAACTCGGCTCAGCACAAGCCATCAGTTCTCTGAAAGGTGCAAAGTCCACCACTTGGAAAGGGAGGGACTGCAGCACCAGCAACTTGGACAGGAGCAAGTTCAGCTTCTGCTACATTGGATGAGTGCACGCATACTGTTGTTTCTTGGCAATCGCTTCGGTGATCGATTGCTGACGGAATGCATGATGAGGAGTAGGAGGAGGAGCAAGAGCATCAGGACTGGCAGATAATGGGAAGGATAGACAGCTCCCTTTGGCTGAGGTGGTAGAGCCTTGACTGCCATAAACCGGGTGTGTGCCAGTGGGTGATGCAGCAGGCTGAACCACCACATCGGAGCCACAGTTCTCCCAGGCCACTTTATAGTGACGCTGCATATGTTGACGCTGGGCTGTAGTGCCAACATTGGCACCCTGGCCACTCTTCACCTTCTGCCCACAAATTCTACATACGGCCACGTTCACCTCCTCCGGCGGCTTAAAAAAAAATGCCACACCGCCGAGTAGGTGATTTTACCCCCAACACTACACACTGCCTGACTGCTACTGTCGCTGCCTCCTTGAGCTCCTGCACTGCTACTGCCAGGGCAGGTAGACTCCCGCAAAGCGGATGGTCGACCTCGGGCGCGTTTGGCTCCTGACCTCCCACTGCTGCCACCCTGCTGACTCCCGGCCATGCTAGCGACTTGCTGTCTCACGGGCAAGCTGACACCCTCTTTTCCCGATGATGATGAAGCCCATTCGTCGCCCGGCTCCCAAGTGTGATCAGCTACATCATCATCATCGAGTAGTGTCTGCACATCACTGATGTCCTCCTCAACCTTCTCTAGGTCAGGAGCCTGACCACTCTCAACACCAGCTCCCACGCCACTCTCCTCATTAGTACTTGCCCGCCTAGCGGAGGAAGTGGCGGATGTCTCCTCCGCATCTTGTCTGGATAGTAGCTGCTGACTGTCCTCTAGTAGCTCTTGCTCTCTGAAAAGTGGAGCTGAGCCCACAGCATATAATACTATAATACAGAAAAGGACAGAGGCAGGTTGAGGACAGGTGAGGGCACAGGGCCTGCTCCCGGGCCATGCCAACTAAGGGTTGTGTCTGTTGAACCCACTGACTCTTGGCTGGGGGTGTCAGATGTAAGTTGCAATGAATTCGAAGATCGAGTCAACTATTCAAGAACCGCTGGGTTGCTGGACACGACACGACCACTAGCTGACACTGGGAGCTCAGGCCTCTGGAAGTGACCCTTGCTGCCACAGCCCCTTACTCTGCTGTGACCTTTGCCTGCGCCAGAAACATTTAGGCCTCTGCCACTCCTCTGTGCAGGGCCTGGCACTTCTCTGCCTGACATACTGTTAGATTAAGTAACCAAATGTTAGTTCAAATATTTTTTATTTTGCCAGTAATACACAGCAAACTGGGCTGCAAAATATCTCACTGCACTGCTGAACGGCAATTAGAAAAAAAATTGGGCCTATTTTTACACAAAGTGCAACGATGAGAGGCGAATATATTTGCATTTTGTCAGTAATACACGGCAAACTGGGCTGCAAAATATCTCACTGCACCACTAGGCGGCAATTATATTTTTCCTTTTTCCACTAGTACACACAAAAAAGGGCTTTAAAACAGATAACTTCACCGCTGAGCGGCAAATATATTTTTACTTTACTTTTTCCACTAATACACAACATAAAGGGCTGTAATATTCGCACTTCACCACACAACGGCTAATAAGCCCTTTTTTCCCACTAATACAAGCCAAAAATTGCTTTAAAACATATAACTGCACCGCACTAGGGCAAATAAAACGTAGACATATTTCCTGGTAATAACCCCTGTTAATGCCTGTATCAAACAGCACTTGCACCCTAAGAACGGTTTGATGGAATTACAGAGCTGTATAATGGCAATTTGGGTGCCCAGTCAGTGCTGCAAGGTCTAATAGGAATGTTCCTATTACCCAGGCTCTCTTCTCCCTGTTCAACAGAAATGCTGTGGATTGATTCCTCCCTATCCTTTCCCTACACCTTGAATAATCTTTCCCTGCACTTGTAAATAGTTTTTTTAGCACAATTATGTTTATTCTATCACTATCCCTAGCGCCTGCAGACACATCTCTCCCTGCACTAAGCTGGCTGGCCGCTGATTAGCTGCATGCATGTCAGTATGGGTGATCCCGCCTTACCAGAGGTCCTTTCTCCATGTCCTCACACGTGCAGCAGCCATTTTAGGAAAAATGCAATTAGTTATCAGGAAGTGCGAAGAAATTTGCATTCAGTGCAAATCGAATTTTTCCTGAAATTCGTAATAAATTCCACTTCGTCAGCTTCGATTCGCTCATCTTTAGTTATTATGTCTGAAAACCTGTTTTTGTCTGGAAAAACTGCTGTGTCATTGCCATTATCATTGAAGCTCTAATGCACATCTATGAAAAACAAAGTGTAACATTGTATTTGTTTGGGCTGAGTTTCTCCACTCCACTCCTCCCACTAGAAGATTCTTGTTCAGCTAGAAACTGTAAATAAGGAGAGAAGTCAGAGCCCCTAGTGTTCTGAAGTTAGCCGTCAGTGCTTAGAAGAGCGGACTCTGCCAGACTACTTGAGTGACACAAAAAGACGCTGACAGGGATACTCTGCCACAGACTCTGGGCCACCTCTCTCTTTATAGAGAGAGAGAGAGAGGGATGAATATCTCAGCAGGCCTTTCATCAGCATCAAACCCTTCTTGTGCCAGGGAGGAGACTAGAAAAGCAAGCCCTATGCCTTGCCGGTATTGCTTTGCACCTGAATTCCTCCAGTAAAGAAGCACACTGACTCTCTGGACTTACTTCCCATTGGGGAGCACTTTGCCTTACCATTTCTTTCAGAGAGTAGCAACACATGGTGACACTTTGACAGGGGATCTAGCATAGAGTTGGGGCCACCCCAAACCTGGCCACTGTATAGTCAGAGGACACTATGGCTTGGATAGTCGGCACTGTTGCTGGCAATGTGATACTTACAATAGCATGCTTTGCATGCTTACCTATAAGCATATAAGTATGTAGGTGGATGGGTATAATTCTTTACTGAGGAACAGTATATTGCAACAAACAGTGTGACAGGTGCAACCTGCACACGAATTGGATAATATCACGCTGCCCCCTTTGCAGCCAACTCTTCCATTATGGTGCACAGGTTGAGGGCAACTTGATAAAGTTGGACTGGTGCAAGTGCCACATTTGAGAAGAGATATCTAACTCAGGGGTTGGATCTCCTCTTTCTCCATACAGTACAGGGGACTCTTCTCTCTAGTGGCCTTGCCCTTGTTGGAGTGTGGTGATGCCTACTAGTCTTAATCCGTGGGTGCTACGGTACTTCAACTTATTGATTTATTGATTCTGAAAGCCTACTCACAAAGGTACCTGGTCTCAGCATATTTTTATGCAGTCCGTACTGGTCTCCTGGTACCTTCGAGCTTCACCTCGAACACGGGTATACAAGTCGCATGACCTCATAGGAAATGAGCTTCCAACTCCATTGTAACTCCCCATCCCTTCTTGCAACTTTGTTTGAAGTGATGACTCTGTCCTTTCAACTGCAGGCTGATCTAGTTTAAAATTTCTTCGGGTGGCATCCTAATGGCGAGCTAGGCAATCTGGATCAAAATATCCTTCCAAGTCACACTCCCAGCATCTTCTGCTTAGTTGGCCCCTTCCTCTCACCCAGGGGCGTAACTTGAAGTGACTGGGCCCCACAGCAAATATTTGTAAGGGCCCCCCCCCCCAGCGCGCTTCGCACCTCCCTCCTCCTGTGTAAACCCCACTCCTTTGCCACAGTGTAGCGGTATAATGTATATTGTGGGGCACAGTGTAGCGGTATACTGTATATTGTGTGGCACAGTGTAGGCTATATGTGTATAACATAAACATATTTCATATGAAAACTTACAGTTACTTGACTTGGCCCTTGGGGATCTCGGACGCCACTTCAACACTTTGGTCGGGGGCTCAGTGGAGCTGATGTTGTGTTTTATCCTAATGAGAAAGATTTCATAATAAGGATTTGGAGAAGGGGCAGAGGGATAGCAGAGCAGGGAGAGAATGGTGCTGCTACTAGGGGGTCATACCATGGGGGAGTAATAAAGCCCACCATAATGCCCCCCCCAGTAGAAATAATTCTCCTTATAATGTGACAGTGCAAAAATACCCCCTTGTAATGCCCCCAGTTGAGCTAATGTCCCCATAGTGCCCCCATAATGTCCCAGTATAAAATACCCCTATATAGTGCCCCCAGTAAATTCCCCCATAGTGCTCCTCTCCCCCTTCCTGCTAGTGCCCCCCATAATGTACCAGTATAAAATGCCCCATATATAGTGCCCCAGTAGATGCCCCTCAGTGTCCGGCCTCTGATAGGCTGCCGGCCTAGTGTCCCCCATAATGCCCCCCAATAATGTGCCAGTAAGTGTCCCCATAGATGCCCCCCCATCATGTGCCAGTATCAAGTGCCTCTCTCCTCCCCCCCACATGTCCCAGTATCATAGTGCCATCTCCCATCCCCCCAATGTGCCAGTATCAAGTGCTTCTCTCCTTCCCACCCCCCATGTGCCAGTATCATAGTGCCAAACCCCCCCATGTGCCAGTATCAAGTGCCTCTCTCTCCCCCCCATGTCCCAGTATCATAGTGCCATCTCCCCCCCCAAAAAAAGTGGCAGTATCAAGTGCCTCCCCCCATGTGCCAGTATCATAGTGCCAAACCCACCCATGTGCAAGTATCAAGTGCCAACCCCCCCCCATGTCCCAGTATCATAGTGCCATCTCCCCCCCAAAAAAGTGCCAGTATCAAGTGCCTCCCCCCATGTGCCAGTATCATAGTGCCAAACCCACCCATGTGCCAGTATCAAGTGCCAAACCCCCCCTCCCACGTGCCAGTATCAAGTGCCTCTCTCCCCCCCATGTCCCAGTATCATAGTGCCATCTCCCCCCCCCAAAAAAAAAGTGCCAGTATCAAGTGCCTCCCCCCCCATGTGCCAGTATCAGGTGCCAAACCCCCCTCCCCCCATGTGCCAGTATCAAGTGCCTCCCGCTCCCCCCATGGCAGTAACAGTAACAGTCGGGTATTAAAAAAAAAAAAACTTCATGTCAGCGATGCGATGCAGCCTCTTCCTGTATGTATATATATGGAGTCAGTGCTTGTATTTCAGAAAAGTTTCTGCTGGGATTCAAACCCACGCCCTTCTGTATTAGAGGCAAAGCACCTAACCACACAACCATAAGAGCAGCCTTGCCAATGACTGAACAAATATGAGACTTCTACTGTTATAGCTGGCTTAGTCTACATCTATACACAACACACCCAGCTGCCCCAACACACCCAGCACTGCTACATCTCTATATGACAGCTGTCCCAGCACACTCAGCTCTGCTATATCTCTATATATGATAGCTGCCCAGCACACCCAGCTCTGCTAGATCTAATACACATGACAGCTGCACCAGCACACTCAGCTCTACTATATCTCTATATATGACTGCTGCCCCAGCACACCCAGCTCTGCTACATCTATATATCTCTAAGTATTGCTATACAGTAGATAGATATATAGAGATATAGCAAAGCTGAGTGTGCTGGGGAAGCTGTTATGTGTATAGATGTAGCAGTGCTGGGTGTGTTTGGGCATCTGTCATGTGTATAGATGTAGCAGAGCTGGGTTTGCTGGGGCAGCTGTCATATATAGAGATATAGTAGAGCTGAGTGTGCTGGTGCAGCTGTCATGTGTATTAGATGTAGCAGAGCTGGGTGTGCTGGGCAGCTATCATATATAGAGATATAGCAGAGCTGAGTGTGCTGGGACAGCTGTCATATAGAGATATAGCAGTGCTGGGTGTGTTGGGGCAGCTGGGTGTGTTGTGTATAGATGTAGACTTAGCCAGCTATAACAGTAGAAGTCTCATATTTTTTCAATCAGTAGTAATGCAGCCTTTATGGCTGTGTGGGTAAATGCTTTGCCTCTTATACATGGTACATGGCGGTTGTGGGTTCGAATCCCAGACACATCAGGAGACAGTAAGATTAGATCACATTAGCGTTGTTGGGTTCCGGCATAGAGTTCCGTCGTCGGGGCTCTATGCCGGAAGAATCCTGATCAGGATTATCCCAATGCATTCTGAATGGAGAGAAATCCGTTTAGGATGCCTTCAGTTCCGGAACGGAATGTTTTTTGGCCGGAGAAAATACTGCAGCATGTTGCGCTTTTTGCTCTGGCCAAAAATCCTGAACACTTGCCGCAAGGCCGTATCCGGAATTAATGCCCATTGAAAGGCATTAATCCGGATCCGGCCTTAAGCTAAACGTCGTTTCGGCGCATTACCGGATCCGACGTTTAGCTTTTTCTGAATGGTTACCATGGCTTCCAGGACGCTAAAGTCCTGTTTGCCATGGTAAAGTGTAGTGGGGAGCGGGGGAGCAGTATACTTACCGTCCGTGCGGCTCCCGGGGCGCTTCAGAGTGACGTCAGGGCGCCCCACGTGCATGGATGACGTGTCGCATGGATCACGTCATCCACACGCATGGGGCACTCTGACGTCATTCTGGAGCGCCCCGGGAGCCGCATGGACGGTAAGTATACTGCTTCCCCGCTCCCCACTACTACTATGGCAGCCAGGACTTTAATAGCGTCCTGAGTGCCATAGTAAAACTGAATGCATTTTGAAGACGGATCCATCTTCAAATGCTTTCAGTTCACTTGCGTTGTTACAGATCCGGCGGGCACCTCCGGCAAATGGAGTGCACGACGGATCCGGACAACGCAAGTGTGAAAGAGGCCTAACTTGAAAATAAACTGTCACACACGCTGCCGGGGCGCCGGGCCCCGAAGCAGCCGCTTCCCCTGCTTCCCCGGTAGTTACGCCACTGCTCTCACCTGTCTTCTTACAGAATAACACCTCTACGTTGGTTTGCTTGTGCTGCCACTTTCTTTCACTGTCAGTGCTCTTTCATCCAATGAATTTAATAAATTGTCAGGTCTTTTCCTGTCCAGGCTCAAGCAACTTACCCAACAGTTTTCTGCACTTCAGTTCCACCTCATTTTCTGGACACTGCAGGCATACAGCACTTAAACAATGTGACAAGCTCTTCGTGCACAGTGAGAGCAGACCCTCTGGGTGAACTTACAACCACAGTAGGCCTGCCTTTATTGGTGGCTCATGCTTTCATAATATGTGGGTAGATGGAAAATAACACTAACTGACCAGTATGTTTTTCCTGAGCTCAACTTTAGAGTGGGCAGAGAATAGCTTATTTGATGTGTCCTATACAGAGCATACAAGCAGAAGATCCTGTTATCCTATCTACCTGTGGCACACTCAGCATCAGCGAGGATATTACACAGCAATACAGAGCAGTGTAGTTGTGAATCCAGCACAGGGGTGAGATAGAAATCTTGTTAGAGGCAGTAATTGCATCTGTGTGTGCTTCTCTGTCTCTCTCACTCCTCATCCTTCCTCTTTCCATGGAACTTTATGTGCAGCAACTGTAACCTGATCCATCAGTAAACAGCTCAATTTTTGTCTCAAGATGGAATTTAATCAGGGAACTGAGAGAGAATAATCGGTGCAGGAGGCATGGTAGGAGAAAAAGTGGCTCGTAAGTGGGTAAAGAGGTATTTTTCTCAAGGATACATTACAAAGTTTCTTAAAAATGTACATGAAGTGCTTTATGTGGCAACTCATTGTAGAGTTATTCATGATTTATGGTGTGGCTTGCTTGATGGACAGAGTCTAAGCAGCTACACATTTTGACTGTAACATGGTAATCCTCTGGAGCAAATGAGTCTGATTATATGGAAAAAATATTTTCTCTTCATGCAAATAGAATATATCTAAGTTCCATTGTCATTTTCTGAATAATACCATGCATGATTAACATTGCTATGTTATGCATCAAAGCATGTCTTACAACATCAGTATTTCAACATATGCATGAGTGACCGGGACTCCAGCAAACATCAAGACTACTCAACCACATGAGATTCAGTGTTCCTCTCCAATCTCTGTTAAATAAAACAGGGCCGGCAAAATTAGCTGCAGTGGCACTTAACATGAATTATAAATCACACTGTGTTCCTGACTTCCATTTGATAGTAATGCTGCCTTTTTGCAACTCTAGCACAAAAAAAAGCTTTTCTATGCATGATAAGACCATAATGAGCTGTTTTATAAAAAAAAAAAAAGGAAAAACAATTTTAGTTACCTGTCTTTCATTTTTACAGTTTTATTAATCTATGTAGGTCAATGTAGCTACAATGTAGCTGGGTGTTTCAGCAGGTAGGATCGGAAGACAATGTCGGGAATCGGACTGACAAAACCATTGCTAGCGGCTGGATCTATGCCGGATCCTATTATAGACAATGGGGTCTGGCGGGAAGGCGGTAGTATCTGGCAATACCAGATCTGGAGAACTCTGCCGAAGATGTGAAGCTAGTCTTACATTTTTATATTAACGTAGTTATGACTGTTGTTTTTCATTTATAATATACCGTCTTTCCCCGAAAATAAGACATCCCCCGAAAATAAGACCTACCTCTAGTTTTGCCTATCCCTGTAATATAAGGCATCCCCCCGAAAATAAGGCCTCCCCGATAATAAAGCACCCCCCGAAAATAAGGCCTCCCCGATTATAAAGCACCCCCCGAAAATAAGGCCTTCCCGATTATAAAGCACCCCCCGAAAATAATGCCTCCCCGATTATAAAGCACCCCACCCCAGAATGTAAGGACCCCGCTACCCTACCGTAAGGAGTCTTATTCCTCTGGACCCTACAGGTGCCGCCACGCAGCTCACTGATTGGACGTTGGCCGCAGAGCCCGCGCCGCAGACAGGACAAGCTTCCGCCTTCTTCCTCCCGCTGCTCGCTCTGCCCTGACAACTTGGCTGCCACGGACACACAGGGGACGGGGTGACAGGTGGGGGGGAGGAATATGTGAACGAAGGTGGGGGGTGTCTGGTGAAGATGGGGGAGGGACTAAAAACGGTACCGTAATTAAAATGGCACAGGGGTTATTAGGGTGGGGAGGGGGATCATTTAAAATGACACAGGGTGATCAGAGGGGGGAATCAAAATGACAGGGTGATCAGAGAAGGGAATCAAAATGGCACAGGGGTATCAGGGTGGGGAGGGGGATCATTTAAAATTACACAGGGGGATCAGAGGGGGGAATCAAAATGACACAGGAGGATCAGAAGGGGGTACTACAATGCTATAGTAATCCCCCCCCCCTCTGATTCTCCTGTACCATTTTGATTCCCCCTTCTGATCCCCCTGTGCCATTTTAAGTGATCCCCCTCCCCACCCTGATACCCCTGTGCCATCTTAAGTGATCCCCCTCCCCACCCTGATACCCCTGTGCCATTTTCTTTTTTTTTACCCCTAGACATGAGCGCAAAAAGAAAGAGCTACTCCATAGAGTATAAGAAAGGAATCGTGGACGACTCTTGGGGCCAAAATCTTACTGCTTTCTGCAAAGAGAAGATGTTGAGTATCCGATTGGTCCGAAAATGGCGAGCAGAGTATGGTAACCTCATTGAACATGTGGAGAAGGGAAATGCTAAAAAGCGCAAGTGTGGATCAGGTCGGCAACCATTATTTTACGAGCTGGAAGATCTCATCTGTGAATGGGTTGTTGACAGGAGAGCAAAGGCTTTGGTTGTGAATAGGGCTCAGATTCAAGAATTTGCCCTTGCAATGGCACCACAGTTTGACATAGCCCCCGAAGACTTCAAAGCATCACAACACTGGCTGGATAATTTCCTTCAGCGAAGTGAACTGTCTTTAAGAAGATCCACAACATTGTTTAGGCTGGAAGATGCTCAAGTTATTAAGCGAGCACTTGAATTCAAGTCATTTATTGATGATGCTGACTTCTCTAAATACAATCTTTCCAACATGATTGCTATGGATGAAACTGCAGTGTTTATGGGCCAATCATCTCAAACAACAATTGAACAGCGGGGTGCCTCCTCAGTGTACATTCCCTCCACTGCTTACGAAAGTGCACGTGTTACCTGTATTTTGGCAATTCGTCTTGATGGCACTAAAATCCCACCTTTAATCATTTCTAAGGGCAAGAAGGAAAATATTGAACGTGTTTCGGGCATTTTTATTCTTGAAACTGAAAAAGCCTGGGCCACACAAGCCGTTATAAGGAAGTGTGTCGATTTAATGCTGCCACTTGTTTTGCGGGGTGGCCAAAGAGGTCTGCTAGTCTGGGATGCAGCCAGCACTCACCGCGCTAAAGACATGAAGAAATTTCTTCACGAAAGAAAAATAGATCAAATAATGATTCCTGCAGGAATGACGGCCTATCTGCAGACTCTTGATATTGCAATAAACAAGCCATTCAAGGACAATTTGCGCTTAGAAATTAATGACTACATTGAAAATAGAATGGAGAGAAATCAGCGTGGAAACTTTGTGAAACCTAAACTGCAAGAGGTTGTGACTTGGGTGAAGAATTCATGGGAGAAAATCACTGACAGTTGCATTGCAAATGCACTACGAGCAGGCTACCTTGACAAGAAGTACTCATTTAAGGACAGTGCTATTGCTAAACATGAGAGATTCGGTCCACTGATTCTGAAAGAAATGGAGTCACAAGAAATTGACCAGGAAATTCAGGGTTTGGATTGTTATGATGATGTTCCAGAAGATGATGACATGACTGTCATTGAATAAATCTTACTTTGTGTTCATACCGGTATCAGTATCAGTAAATGTACCATAGATTGTTGTACATGGAAATAATGGTACTGTAGTAACAAGAAATTCTTGATACCGTAGGATTCACAGTTTGTCTGGTTATGCTGGTTTGGGATGACAACTACTACCGTACCGTATACAGGTACGTAATACATTTTTTTTGTTCAACAATAAATGTGTACCGTATTTTTCTTCATGGAAAAATAAGACATCCCCTGAAAATAAGACCTAGCGCATCTTTGGGAGCAAAAATTAATATAAGACACTGTCTTATTTTCGGGGAAACAGGGTAGTTTGCTCTGATGAGCTGCAATTCATATTATGCCATATAAAAAGCAGCCTGTTTAGTCCTAAAAATTCTATTTAGTTTAGATTGCTGTTCAAGGTGATGGGTGGGCAGTTAAAAGCTGTCCATACACTTCATTCACCTTAAAAGTGTTGTCTACTACTGATTTTTTCATTCCTAGCCTCCCATCCCCCCAGCGGTACCTTTGAAGAGACCTATACCTATCTGCTCCCTGATGATCTGTTCCTGCTCTATGGCTCCCAGACTGTCTTCAGTGCACTTCTGGTCCTCATTTGTCAACTTCCATGTGGATGGAGTCAAGAGTGCCGCTTCAGCCAATGATTGACTTCAGCGGTGATGTGTCTCCAAACAGCACATCACTGCTGGAGCATGTTCATGCAATTTTTACATCAGTTTTTCATGTAGTCTTTTGAGCAAAGGCAGAAATGGATTCAAAATAAATGAGAAATACAAAGGAAGATCTTTTCCATCATCCTGGATCCACTCCTGGCTTTGGCAAAAAAAAAAACTGCATCAAAAACTGCCAGAGAAACTGTGGTGTTTTTCCAAAAAATCTATGTGTGAAACCACCAGGGGTTTTCTGGGACTTACTATAAATATTGATGACCTGTAGTGATGAGCGAGCATGCTCGGCTGAATATCTGTTCGGCTCGAGCATCGCTATGCTCGGCACATGGCGGTACTCGACCAAGTACCGCATGTGCTCGAGTGCAATGCTCGAGTCTCCTCCCCGTACGTTTTGTGGGTTTTAAACAGCCAATAAAGTTGCAGGTAAGTACTGCCATCACTGAAATGCCAGTAGCCATGTTGGCTGCTGGCATTACAGTGATTGGCTGGCCGGAACGCGTCATCTGGTGCTATATAGCACCCTCTGACGCATGTTCGGCTCAGACGTAGACAGGGAGAGCAGAGCGTAGGAAGGGAAAGACAGACTAGGGAGCGAATTTCACCGTTTTTATTCTGAGAAAGCTTTTCCAAGACCCAAAAGTCCTTTTAAGGACTACTGTGTGTGTGTGTGTGTTTTAGAGCAGCAATCTATTTACCTGCAGTCTCAGGGACAGTGCTGAGGTAGGAACAGATAGTGCAGGGAGAGAAATCTGTTGTTTTTACTACCAAAAGCTTTTCAAAGACCCCAAAGCCCTTTTAAGGACTACTGTGTGTGTTTGACAGCAGCAAGATATTTTTAATTTATACCTATTAGCGACATATACTGTACATGATCCGCAGACTGTGTCTTTAATAATCTGGGCCACGTCTAGTGTCCATAGTGTGTGGCTTTGTGTAAAAAATACTGAACTACATCTGCAAACAGTGTCTGTATTACAGATTCTAATAATCTGGACCTAATATAGTGTCCATAATCTGTGGTGTTCTGTAACCAATACTGTACTACATCAGAAAACAGTGTCTGTATTGCAAATTCCAATAATCTGGGCCTAATATATAGGGTTGAGCGAACCCGAATTGTAAAGTTCGGGTTCGCACCGAACTTTAGGATTTTTGGACCCAGAACCCGAACTCTTCAGTAAAAGTTCGGGTTCGGTGTTCGGTGTTCATCGAGTTAATGGCACTTTTTGAAAGGCTGCTGAGCAGCCAATCAACAAACATTTAATTTGTGTGCCCTTAGAAGCCATCACAGCCATGCCTACTAATGGCATGACTGTGATTGGCCAGTGCAGAATATGACCCATATAAGCTGGAGTCACGTAGCGCTGCACATAACTCTGCTCTTATTAGTGTAGGGATAGGATGCTGCTGCTGTGAGGGAGAGAATAGGAAAGAATCTTTTATCAGAAGTGCTTTTTTAACTCAGCGATCTACAGCGATTTTGTTTTGTGGTTTTTTACCCTGCCCTGAGCCCAGTGACAGAGAAAAATAACTTTTATCCATCTGTTCGTTAGGTAGGTGTCGGCGGCCATTTTATGCAAGTTCAGTGCACCAGCACAGCATAAGTGCTTTTGTGACAGTCAAATACAAGCTTGAAATACTGCAATTATATTCTGTGTTTTAAAAAAAATCACCCATATTTGGCAATACCCTACAATTGGGGCCTTTGCTGCATCTGTCAGTTTGAAATACAAGCTTGAAATACTGCCATAATATTCTGTTATTAAAAAAACACCCATTTTGGGCAAAATACTATATTTGCGCCCTTTGCTGCACCTGTCAGTGTGAAATACAAGCTTGAAATACTGCCATAATATTCTGTTATAAAAAAAATATATATATTTTGGGCAAAATACTAAACTAGCGCCCTTTGCTGCATTTGTCAGTTTGAAATACAAGCATTAGATACTGCTGTTATATTCTATGATTAAAAAAACACCCATTTTGGGAAAAATACTAAATTAGCGGCCTTTGCTGCATTTGTCAGTGTGAAATACAAGCGTTAGATACTGCTGTTATATTCTGTTATAAAAAAAAAAACATTTTGGGCAAAATACTACATTTGTGGCCTTTGCTGCATCTGTCAGTGTGAAATACAAACTTGAAATACTGCCATAATATTCTGGGTTAAAAAAAAACACCCATTTTTGGCAATACCCTACATTTGGGGCCTTTGATGCATTTGTCAGTGTGAAATACAAGCTTGAAATACTGCCATAATATTCTGCTATTAAAAAAACACCCATTTTGGGCAAAATACTAAATTTGCGGCCTTTGCTGTATCTGTCAGTGTGAAATACAATCTTGAAATACTGCAATAATATTTTGGGTTTAAAAAAACACCCATTTTTGGCAATATTCTACATCTGGGGCCTTTGCTGCATATGTCAGTGTTAAATACAAGCTTGAAATACTGCCATAATATTCTGGGTTAAAAAAAACACAAATTTTTGGCAAAATACTAAATTTGCGGCCTTTGCTGTATCTGTCAGTGTGATATACAAGCTTGAAATACTGCCATAATAATTTGTTATAAAAAAAACCACCCATTTTAGGCAAAATACTAAATTTGCGGCCCATGCTGCATCTGTCAGTGTGAAATACAAGCTTGACATACTGCCATAATATTCTGGGTTTAAAAAAACACCCATTTTGGGCAAAATACTATATTTGCGGCCTTTACTTCATCTGACAGTGTAAAATACAAGCTTGAAATACTGCCATAATATTCTGTTATTAAAAAAAACACCCATTTTGGACAAAATACTAAATTAGCGGCCTTTGCTGCATTTGTCAATGTGAAATACAAGCATTAGATACTGCTGTTATATTCTATGATTAAAAAAACACCCATTTTGGACAAAATACTAAATTAGCGGCCTTTGCTGCATTTGTCAGTGTAAAATACAAGCGTTAGATACTGCTGTTATATTCTATGATTAGTATTTTTGGCAATACCCTACATCTGCGGCCTTTGCTACCTCTGTCAGCGTGAAATACAAGCTTGAAATACTGCAATAATATTCTGTTAATAAAAAAACACCCATTTTTGGCAAAATACCAAACTTGCGGCCTTTGCTGCATCTGTCAGTGTGAAATACAAGATTGAAATACTGCCATAATAATTTGTTATTAAAATAATACCCTTTTTGGGCAAAATACTAAATTAGTGGCCTTTGCTGCATTTGTCAGTGTGAAATACAAGCATTAGATACTGCTGTTATATTCTGTTATTAAAAAAACACCTTTTTGGGGCAAAATACCAAATTTGCGGCCTTTGCTGCATCTGTCAGTGTGAAATACAAGATTGAAATACTGCCATAATAATTTGTTATTAAAAAAACACCCATTTTGGGCAAAATACTAAATTAGCAGCCTTTGCTACATTTGTCAGTGTGAAATGCAAGCTTTAGATACTGCTGTTATATTCTGTTATTAAAAAAACACCTTTTTTGGGGAAAATACTAAATTTGCGGCCTTTGCTGCATCTGTCAGTGTTAAGTACAAGCTTGAAATACTGCCATAATATTCTGGGTTTAAAAAAACACCCATTTTTGGCAATACCCTACATCTGCAGCCTTTGCTGCATCTGTCAGTGTGAAATACAAGCTTGAAATACTGCAATAATATTCTGTTATCAAAAAAACACCCATTTTGGGCAAAATACTAAATTAGCGGCCTTTGCTGCATTTGTCAGTGTGAAATACAAGCGTTAGATACTGCTGTTATATTCTGTTATTAAAAAAACACCCATTTTGTGCAAGATCCTAAATTTGCGGAGAATGAGGAGAGCGTCAAATAAGTGACGTGGCCCCGGTCGTGGTGCTGCTGATGGAGCTCCTGTTGCAGGGAGAGGCCATGGTCGATCTGTGCCAGCTACATGCACAGTGAAACACCTTCCTCAGGTGCGAGTAGGTGTAGTTGAGAGGAAGAGGCGGTGGTTGCACAGAGCCACCAGCACAGCAGAAGAGGGAGGAGGGTGCAAAAGCGGAGCGGCCGTCCCCTAGACAGTACGCCTGCTACTGCCCATCGCAGCAAGGGACCAAGCACACCAAAGCCAGTTCCAAGGAGTTCCCTGGTGTGCAGTTCTTCAGACAATGTGCTGACGACAAGACACAAGTGGTTTGCACGCTGTGCAATCAGAGCCTGAGACGAGGCATAAACGTTCCCAACCTAAGCACAACCTGCATGACCAGGCATCTAAGTGCAAAGCACGAGCTGCAGTGGAGTAGACACCTCAAAAACCAAGAAAGGTCTCTGGCTCCTCCTGCTTCCTCTTCTGCTGCAGTCTCGGCCTCTTCATCTCCACAATGTCCCACGGAAGCGTTCAGCTCTCCATCTCCCAAACACTGTTGCGGAAGAGGAAGTACCCCCTACCCACCCGCGATCCCTGGCCCTGAATGCCAGCATTTCAAAATTACTGGCCTTTGAAATGCTGTCATTCCATCTGGTGGAGACAGAGAGTTTTAAAAGCCTTATGGTGGTGGCTGTCCCACAATATGTCATGCCCAGCCGCCACTATTTTTCCGGCCGAGCCATCCCTTCCCTGCACAACCAAGTGGGGGACAAAATCAGGTGTGCACTGCGCAATGCCATCTGTGGCAAGGTCCACCCAACTACGGATACGTGGACCAGTAAGCACGGTCAGGGACGTTATATCTCCCTAACAGCAAACTGGGTAAATGCAGTGGTGGCTGGGCCTGAGGCGGATAGCAGTTTGGCGCATGTCCTTCCACCACCGAGGATTGCAGAGCGCTTCTCTTTGCCTCCTGTTGCTTCCTCTTCCTACTTCACTTATCATCCTCTACCGCCTCCTCATCCGGTCAGCGTAACACCTTCACCACCAACTTCAGCACAGCCAGGGGTAAACGACAGCAGGCAGTTTTAAAACATATCTGTTTGGGGTCAAACCCCACACAGCGCAGGAGCTGTGGACGGGCATGGAACAACAGACCGATGAGAGGTTGGTGCCAGTGAGCCTCAAGCCCGGCCTGGTGGTGTGCGACAATGGGAGAAATCTTGTAGCAGCTCTGGGACTAGCCAGTTTGATGCACATCCCTTGCCTGGGGCATGTGCTGAATTTGGTGGTGCAGAGATTCCTTAATACTTACCCCGATATGTCAGAGCTGCTGCAGAAAGTGCGGGCCATCTGTGCGCGCTTTCGGCATTCTCACCCTGCTGCTGCTCGCCTGTCAGTGCTGCAGCGTAACTTCGGCCTTCCCGCTCACCGCCTCATATGCGACGTGCCCACAAGGTGGAACTCCACCTTGCACATGCTGGCCAGACTGTGCGAGCAGCAGCAGGCGATAGTGGAGGTATCAGCTGCAGCACGCACGGGTGAGTCGCTCTGCGGAACAGCACCACTTCAATACCAGTGACTGGGCCTCCATGCGAGACCTGTGTGCCTTGTTGCGCTGTTTCGAGTACTCCACCAACATGGCCAGTGCCGATGACGCCGTTCTCAGCGTTACTATCCCACTTCTATGCCTCCTTGAAATTAGCTTCGGCGATGATGGAAGAGGATGTGGTACAGGAGGAGGAGGAGGAAAAGGGATAATTTCCAAGGGTTTCAGGCCAGTCATTCACGAGTGTGTCCGAGGGTGGGTTCCTGCACCCACAAAAGCCACAGTTCTGGAGGATGACGAGGTGGAGGATGAGGAGGAGGAGATGGAGGAGGAGGAATCGTGTTCACAGCAGGGTGGCACCCAAACCAGGTCATGGTCATCACTGGTGCGTGGCTGGGGGGATACAGAGGACACAGACGATACACCTCCCACAGAGGACAGCTTGTAGTTGCCTCTGGGAAGCCTGGCACACATGAGCGATTACATGCTGCAGTGTCTCTGCAACTTGTGCTGATTACTGGGTAGCCACGCTGCTGGATCCCCATTTCAAGGACAACGTACCATCCTTAAAGGGAACTTGTCACCAGTTTTATGGTGTCCTAACTGAGGGAAACATAAATAAGTGACTGATTCTCTTCGCAAAATGCTGGGTCACTTTCTTTATTTGACCCAGTCAATCTGCCAACATCTTGTATTGAAAAGCTCCAGCTGATAATGATGAGTCATGAATATTTATGAGCTCCTGACTCTCCCTGCCTACCTGCTGCTGATGGATTTTTCCATATGAATCAGCAGCAGGTGGGCAGGGGAATGGCTATATCTCTGAATTAAAAAAACGCTGGACTCACTGTCATCACGCTGAACTCAAATCAGCTCATTAGCATGCGGCATGTGCATCTTTGTGTGTATATTATGAGGTAACCATCTGTCACACCAGTAAGTGAATACATCTAAGGTACTTTTTAGTAGTTAATGGTTGTATATAATTAGTTAGATTATAATCAAATATCCACATGACAGGTTCCCTTTAATTCCCTCCCTGGAGCGTGATCGTAAGATGCGCGAGTACAAGCGCACGCTGGTAGACGCGCTGCTGGTGGCATTGCCACCTGGCAGCAGGGGCACAGTGGAAGCACAAGGCGAAGGCAGAGGAGGAGGAAGAGGTCGCCAACGCAGCTGGGGCACCGCCAGCACCTCAGAAGGCAGGGTTAGCATGGCTGAAATGTGGAAAAGCTTTGTCAGCACGCCACAACAACCAGCACCACCAGCTTATATGGAACGTCTTAGCAGGAGGCAGCATTTCAGCAACATGGTGGAGCAGTCTGTGTGCACACGCCTACACGTACTGAATGATGGGTCTGCCCCCTTCAACTTCTAGGTCTCCAAATTAGGCACATGGCCTGAGCTTGCCCTTTACGCCTTGGAGGTGCTGGCCTGCCCTGCAGCCAGTGTATTATCTGAACGTGTGTTTAGCACGGCAGGGGGCGTCATCACAGACAAGTGCAGCCTCCTGTCCACAGCCAATGTGGACCAGCTCACATTCATTAAAATGAACCAGGCATGGATCCCACAGGACTAGTCCTTACCTTGTGCAGAATAGACATGTATACCGGCCTTACCCAGCCCTTGTTATACTGCAGCTCAATTTCTCATTGTTGTATTTTTTATATTTCCCACTCTTTTGGGGTGTACCCTAAATTAAACAAAAAAATATAAAAATTTTAACCAAAAAACAGTGTTGGCTACCTCCTCCTCCACCGCCGCTTCCACCTACACTGCTACGTCCACCGCTTCCTCATCCTCCTACTCCATATGGACCTCCACCTCATAGATCAAGATTATTATTTTAAATTTTTACGTATTTTATTTTATTTTAAGTCATTTCACTAATTTGTCTGATACATTGTTGGGTTACATATCCCAAATTTTTGGCTGTGATATACCCCTGCTCTACATTGTAGACAGAGAAATACATTTCACTAAGGCCTCATGCACACGACAGTGTTTTTTCACTGTCAGTGATTTGGCTTCAGTGGTCCGTGTCCGATTTTGCTTCAGTTGTGTTTCCTTGTGTCTTCCTTTTTTTTGTCTGACAGGGGGGGAAAAAAGGAAGGTTAATGAAAAGTGTAATTTTATTGCACCAAGGTCTTGTAGAAAAAAACGGACACGGATGACATACCAGTTGTGCATCCGTTTTTTTTGACGGACCCATTGACTTGAATGGGTCCGTCATCCGTTTTCCACTGACAAGAATAGGACAGGTTATATTTTTTGGACGGACTGGAATCACGGATCACAGAGAAGAGAAAAAACGGAGGACTATCAGTTTTTTTTCACAGCTCCATAGAAATGAATGGGACCTCCGCTAAACTGTGAAAAATGACGAAACGGACGCGGATGCACACAACGGTCGTGTGCATGAGGCCTAATTTGTCTGTTACATTGTCGGGTGAAATTCACCAATTTTTGGCTGTGATATACCCCTGCTCTACCTATTAGACAGGGAAATAAATGGCACTAATTTGTCTGTTACATTGTCGGGTGAAATTTACCAATTATTGGCTGTGATATACCCCTGCTCTACCTAGTAGACAGGGAAATACATTTCACTAATTTGTCTGTTACATTGTCGGGTGAAATTCACCAATTTTTGGCGGTGATATACCCCTGCTCTACCTAGTAGTTAGGGAAATACATTTCACTAATTTGTCTGTTACATAGTTGGGTGACATTCACCAATTTTTGGCTGTGATATACCCCTGCTATTCATAGTGGAAAGGGAAATACATTTCACTAATTTGTCTGTTACATTGTTGGGTGACATTCACCAATTTTTGGCTGTGACATACCTCTGCTCTACCCAGTGGACAAGGAAATACATTTCACTAATTCGTCTGTTACATTGTTGGGTGACAAATGCTCATCTTTTGCACTAGAAAGTACATTTGCGGCCTACACTGCATTTAGGACAATACGAATGGTGAGGCCAGAACAAGTACAGACTATAGTAGATTGGGGGGCTGACAGTGCCTACAGTTCCTTTGCATTGTCTCCCACCCAGTCCCCTTCTGAAAGATCAGAGTTGGCACCTACAGCCCGTGGCCATCTGTCTTTCAACTCACCCTCTTGCAAATCAGGCAAGCAGTCTGAGTCCCAAGTCATGCAGCAGTCTGTTATGCTTTTTGATGACTGCTGGCAGGGTTTTCGTGTGCCATCCACATAGCCCTGCACCAGAAGTGGAAGACATTGAGTGCACTGATGCCCAACCACTTATGTTTCAGGATGAGGACATTGGAAGACCACCGCAGCATGTCTCTGATGATGACAACACACAGGTGCCAACTGCTGCGGCTTTCTGCAGTCTGCAGACCGACAAGAAGGGCAGGGGTAAAGAGTGGGTGGAAGATGATGTGGAGGATGATGAGATACTAGACCCCAACATGGAATCAAGGTCATGCGAGTGACCTGTCTAGTGCGGAGGAAGAGGCGGTGATTGCACAGAGGCACCAGCACAGCAAAAGAGGGAGCAGGGTGCAAAAGCGTCTATTACATTCTTGGGTGACATTTTACAATTTTTGCCGTGAATAAACCCCTGCTCTGCATAGGTGACAGGGACATAAATTTAAAAAAAATCGTCTGTTACATTGTCAGGTGACATTTTACCAATTTTGCCGTATACAAACCCCTGCTCTACATAGGTTACAGGGACCTAATTTCTGTAAAATCGTGTGATTAATTGGCGGGTGACATGAACATAGTTTTACCGTGAATAAACCTCTGCTCTGCATAGTTGACAGGGACCGAAATTTTTTAAAATCGTCTGTTCCATTGGTGGGTGACATTAACCCATTTTTGCCGATGAAAAACCCCTGCTCTGCATAGGTGACAGGGACTTAAATTTCTCAAATTCGTCTTGACGCGCGCCACCTCCTTTCATTCGATCCATCTGCTTTAACAACTTGTCCCACATTTCTGCTCGATCACATTTCAGCCATTGACCTCCCTTGGATGTGGTATCCCTTTCTCACGCTCCCTCTCCGGCGTGAAACCCTGATTCGCCGCTAACCGTAATCAACATGGTAGGCGCATCGAAAGTTGATGGAGAAGATATCCAATTGGATCGTGGACGTCACAGGGACGTGCGATCAGGCAGAAGTTATCTAGAGTCAACAAAGTGGCAGCAGGGCCTCTCCTGTTTAACGTTTCCAAATCCAAAATACCCCAGTGACATTCCCTGTAATTTTTTATTAATCATTCCAATAACAGAGCATTTTAAGAGTCCTGTATTGTTATTTATCGTCACTACCTCCCCGAGTCGGGAGTGGGTAATTTGCTCCTTTACTTGGAAGCTTCGGTTTCAATAATTTGTCCCACATTTCTGCTCAATCGCATTTAATTTCATCCATTGACCTCCCTTGGATGTGGTATCCCTTTCTCAGGCTCCCTCTCCGGCCTGGAACCCTGATTCCCCGCTACCCATGATCACCATGGTAGGCGCAGAAAAGAACATCGAAAGTTGATAGAGAAGATATCCAATTGGATCGTGGACGTCACGGGGACGTGCAACATGGTTGAGCAGTATCTGTGCACACGCCTACACGTACTGACTGATTGGTCTGCCCCCTTCAACTTCTGGGTCTCCAAATTGGGCACATGGCCTGAGCTTGCCCTTTACACCTTGGAGGTGCTGGCCTTCCCTGCAGCCAGTGTATTTATTGTCTGAACGTTTGTTTAGCATGGCTGGAGGGGGTTATCACAGGTTATATTTCCCAATGTTTTGGGGTCTACCCAAATTTAAACAAAAGAATAAAATAAAAAACAAAAACAGAAACCAGTGTTAACTACCTACTCCTCCACCGCCGCTTCCACCTACACCACCACATCCAGCGCCTTATCAACCTCCTACTCCATATGGACCTCCCCCTCCTCCTAGATCAAGATTATAATTTTTTATTTTTACGTATTTTATGTTAATTTAAGTCATTTCCCTATCCACATTTGCAGCCCTGTAGCCCTTTCCATGACATTTTTAGAGCCATTTTAGTGCTCAAAAGTTCGGGTCCCCATTGACTTCAATGGGGTTCGGGTTTGGGGTCAAGTTCAGGTCCCGAACACAAACTTTTTTGTGAATTTCAGCCAAACCCGAACATCCAGGTATCCTCTCAACTCTAGTGAAGATAAATGGCTAGGTTGTTATGAAAACCTGGAGTAAAACTGTTTATGTGGAGACTGGAGGACCTGCAAGCTTCTATTGGCTGATAAGGGTCATGTGACCAAGCTTCTATTGACTAATGCATTTTTTGGGAATATCTCAGGAACGGTACGTTCTAGAGAGCTGAGGCTTGGTCTAAAACCTTCCCGGACACCTGATGTACCTGTGTGCCAAATTTCGTGATGGTAAATGCGATGGTGCAGATTCCTTTAGCGGACATACACACACATACACTCAGCTTTATATATTAGATTTATTTATTTATGGATGCATTGTTTAATATATTTATTAATTTATTAATGACTTTATTTATATATATTTCTCTATTGTTGAATTTCTTTACGTATTTGTTTGGAGAACAATTTTTTTTTTTAAATCAATGAGTTTATTTATATATTTCTCCCTTAATTTATTAAACCTCCTTATTGATTTATTCATTCATTTAACACATTTTTGCAAACATACATATATATATATATATATATATATATATACTGTATATACTACACATTAAGCCCGTTAGAATAACGGGCGCTAGAACAGTAGTGCATAAACATTAGTAGGAACAATAGATCTTAAATGTCAAGTGAACTTGACCACATAGTCTTTTTGTGTCAAATAACTCGATTAAATTGATTAATCGTTTCAGCCCTGGTATAGTGTAACCCTTAGTCCTCTGTGTGATCTCTAGACAATGCCCTCCATACATAAACCATACTGGAAAATAGACCTCTCAGATAGCAATTGGCACACAGAACTCCACACGCTGCCCACACCAGTCTGCTCTCAGTTTCCATATTGGGCACATCGAGTCTGGAGAAGAACACTGCGGTAACACAGCCTGCCGCGCTGTGTGCTGATTCCTCCAAGCCAGAGGGCAGTAGGACTGGCGGGGTTTAGCAGCGGCTCTCTTATCCTCCTTTTGTCTGTGAAGAGTCATGGTTATCGATGCTCGCATGACCCATACATGATCAGCGCCACACACGTGCCGTGCTCCAGTCATCGCCAGCACCCAGCCGTCCTCTGCCCATCAGAGCACAGAAGCCAGTGAGGAACCAGCTTGCCTCGGCCCGGGTGTGGAAGTGTCCCCAGCTCTGCCGCCGGGATCAGTTCCCCTCCCTT
Source organism: Bufo bufo (assembly GCF_905171765.1). Lineage (NCBI taxonomy): Eukaryota > Metazoa > Chordata > Amphibia > Anura > Bufonidae > Bufo > Bufo bufo. Next base: position 117,273,732 of record NC_053391.1, read on the forward strand.
CGGTGATGACTTAGTCACGGTCTCCGGCTGCTGGCGGGGTCCTCAGCGGCTGCTTCCAGTGCGCAGCCCGGATCATCGATCGCAGGTCATGCTGCAGAATAAGCCTTTAGCTGCGAGGCTTGGCTACACATGGGGGATAGTGTCACACAGCCCGGGGCAGACTTCACCAGGAAGGGGCTGACAGGCACCGAGGAGCACCTACACTGTCATCCAGCAGAGCAGAGTTTGGAGTCAATTTTTTTTTTAACAAATCTCTTTTTATTGAGAGAATCAAAATATCAGATCATCACAGATGAGATATAGGCAAGAATAATTCGTACATTAGAAGCAAGACATAAGTGATCCGACATTTTCCAGAAAACTGGAATATCAGAGTATACATAAATACAAGTTTTGACAAGAACATGGAAATAAAGAACAAAAATGTAAAAACAAAAAACTTCAACGGTTCGGTTGATTCTATTAGTAATACTGCAGTTATGTATCTTCATGTGCATGCCCAGCTCCGGGTGCCCTCCTCGTCCAAATATACGTAATACATGGGTAAGATACCCTCCCTCAACACCATAACTTTAAATTATTTTGCCCTAAGGAGCCCACAACTCGAAGAATCTACTATGCGTCCTGTTAGCCCAACTTGCCAATCCCTCCATCAAAAATATTTGGTCTATTTTTGTGTACCAATCTTCCAGGGAGGGAGATGTAGGCTGAAGCCAATTTAGAGGGACTAAAAGTCTAGCTGCCTGAACTAATATGGTCGGTAGGTCCGACAAAGCTGGTCGCCAGGTGTCAGAAGGCAGCCATAATAATACTGATGCAGGGGATAACTTAATTGAAGTTTTACAAATTACATTCACTTGGCATTCTACCAGTTCCCAAAATGGTTGGATATTCGGACAGAACCATAAAATTTGACCCAAGGTACCCCTCGCCCCCCCCACACCGCCAACACAGATCATTCATTGAGAGTCCCATTCTGAAAAGCTTAAACGGGTCATTATACCAGAGAGTCATAGTTTTAAATGAATGTTCCTGTATTTTGATGCATTTAGAAAACCAATGGGATCTCTGGTATATCTGAGTTAGTTCATAGGGGGAGAAAGAACGGTCTAAGTCAGACTCCCAAGCCCTAATAAAAGCTGGGGTGCTACAGGGCCTTTTAGTCAATAACCATTTATACAAAAACGAGATGCTACGCCTAGGTAGTTTATCATGGAACACGAGTTGTTCAAACCAAGTAGGGACAGGGGATCCGCCACCGCCATATCTGGCTATTAATTCTTGGCAAGCATTCTTAAAGAGGACCTTTCACGGATTATTACACTATGAACTAACTATACAGACATGTAGAGTGGCGCCCGGGGATCTCACTGCACTTACTATTATCCCTGGGCGCCGCTCCGTTCTCCTGCTATGTCCTCCGGTTTCTCCGTTCCCTAAGTTATGGTAGGCGGAGTCTGCCCTTGTTCTTCTGTAGCGCTGGCCAATCGCATTGCAGAGCTCACAGCCTGGGAGAAAATAACCTCCCAGGCTGTGAGCTCTGCGATTGGCCAGCGCTAGAGCAGAACAAGGGCAGACTCCGCCTACCATAACTTAGTGACTGGAATCTCCGCCTACTATAACTTAGTGAGCGGAGATACCGGAGGCCATAGCAGGAGAACGGAGCGGCGCCCGGGGATAATAGTAAGTGCAGTGAGAGCCCCGGGCACCGCTCTACATGTCTGTATAGTTAGTTCATAGTGTAATAATCGGTGAAAGGTCCTCTTTAAGCACATTAAGTGCCAAGAAATTTTCCACTCCCACTAAGTCTGAACAGAGCGAGGTTATGTCTCCCTCTGTCTTTAATCTGGTAAGGAGGGATGCCAATGGGGTGTTCTTGAGTAGTACCCAGAATTGTGGAATGGATGGCGTATCAGCTTTTAACAGGAAGGGGATAGCCATAGCTGGTAGATTGTAGGGTGGAGTCGAAAAAGGTTCCATATGGCCCTTGAGGTTTTTAACTGTCATAAAAAAGCTTGTGGTTAACCCCATTGGTTTAGCATCAGGTAAATCAAGTCCCCATAGGCCCGCTAACTGCTTTTCTGTCAACATCGCAAGCTCAATATCTGCTCCCAGGGGTCTGTAGGCTGGTACACAAAGAAGTAGCCATCTCTTTAGTTGTATGGCTTTATGGTAAGAAGCTAAATCTGGGAGTCCGAACCCCCCATGTGAACGGGAACTTATTAATCTATCATAAGCCACTCTGGGTTTCTTACTCCTCCAGAGGAATGCCGTAGACAATTGACGGACACACCGGAAGAATGATTGTGGTACACTAATCAGTATCATTTGTAGCAATAAAGCAATTTTGGAACTATATACGTTTGTAGGACATTCTTGCGACCTATCCATGAGTCCCATGGGAGCGTTAACGAGTGCAGTTGGGTTTGTATTTTCCTTGAGAGAGATAAATAATTGATGTTATACAGTTTTGAGGGGTCGCTTGTGAGTTCCACGCCCAAGTATGTAAGGGAAACGTCATTCCATTTAAATGGGTATGTCGTTTTGAGAGTTTTCAACGTGGCAATTGGTAGCGATATTCCCATCGCCACTGATTTAGAGTAATTAATTTAGAGTAATTAATTTTTTTCTTTTTAAAATCTATTTATTGATTTTATAACATGTATAAAATAACATAGACAGTGGTATACAAAACCAATTTTGCACATTGATCATTCGATGTTTAAATACAATGAATAAGTAACAGGTAAGTAAATACAAAGAAAGGACAATAGCATATATATGAAGTACAACACACAAGAACGTATGGTACTTTAAAAAGCGGCAAGGTGGATCTAACCAGGTGGTTAGCAGGTCTAGGACCAGAAGGTCTCAGAAAAGGGGTACCAAGTAGAGTTCCAGTTCTTGTAGTAATAATGGTCTGGGAAATAGACATACCCATACTATACATGCAATTTGATGCCTAATACAAAATTGGGAGCGTATTCAAATGAGCTAGATAATCCAACATTGAACTGATGAGCAAACAAGGACAGGGGGCAGAAGGGGGGGGAGGGAAGGGAGGGGAAGGAGAGGAGAGGGATGTGAGTGACAAGTTGTAAATAAGAATTGTAATCCTCGGATCCAGAGAAAGATTGATCAGACTAGAAAGGTCTTGTAGTAAAGGCCAGGCGAGGCCAGGCCAGGCGGGGCCAGGCGGGGCCAGGCGGCCAGTAGCAATGCAAGGGCAATGATTATGTATATATATCAGCTCAGTGATAGTGGTAATGGAGAAAATAACCTCAAGTGTTTAAGAGATCAAGAGATCCAATTCCTTGAGTTGATGAGGAGTTATGATATCCTTCCTAGCTGTCCATGGAAGCCATATTTTAGTGTATTTGTGATGAGAACGTAGTTCCCAATGTGATAGTTCTTCTAGCCTTGCTAGAGCTTCAACTTTTCCTCTCCATTGAGAGATTGATGGAGGAACTGTTGATTTCCAGTTAGAGGCAATTAAAATTCTCGCTGCTGCCAGCAGAATTCTCAAGAGGGATAATTTTGAGGTTCCTAAAGGATTAGGTATTAGAGTCAGAAGGGCTATTCCTGGACAACTAGGAAGCAGACCATCTTTTAATTCAAGAATGTCCCTTATTAGCTTAAAGACCAAATCCCAAAAGATTTTTATTTTGGGGCACGACCACCAGATATGTAAAAAGGAACCTTTTTCAGAAAGACATCTCCAGCAACTGTGTCACCATACATCAGGCTTAGTCTTACAGTGGTTAAGTACCACCTTGTGAGGACTTTGTATGCATTCTCTTGTATGGTTACACATCTGGAAATACTCTTGGGAGTGCTTAAAATAATCTGAGTTTCCCTTTCAAAGAATTTCACATCTAGGTCTTTCTCCCATTCCTTTATGAAGTAAAGGGAGGAAGAGAATTCTAATGGTAATAGGTTTCTAGTTACAATGGAGATGATCTTCGATGGGTATTGAATTTGTGAAACAAGTCTTTCAAACCATGTTAATGACAAGGTTGCTTGGTTCTCTTTTAGAATAGAGCTAGTGATGGTTTTCAGGCATGTAAATTGTAACTGGTTGAAGTTCTTAAGTTTAAATTTTGTTATTAAGGAGGCGGAGTCTAGAAAGGTACCTTCATTTTCCAGTAAGTCATGAACTGGTAGGGTGGAATTACGTATTTGAGAGGGTAAGATGTTGAAACTGTCAGTGTGGAGGCTAAGGCAGTCTCTAATAGTTAAAAGTGAAGAGGGGTAGGTCAAGCAAGTTCCTCTTATATCTGGATTTTTCCAAATCAACAGTGTGGCTGACACTAATGGGTCTCCTGTAATTGGTTGAGGGGCCTTACCATGTTCGGATAGTAACAAGGGTCTGATAGGACAACCCACCAACTTTTCTTCCAAAGGGATCCAGAGTTTATGAACTGGTCTCCTTATCAGGTCAATGATTCTGTTAAGGTGGACCGCCCTATGGTATCTTTTGATTGAAGGAAAACCAATTCCTCCCTTTATGAAGGGAAGAAGCAGGATCTTGTTGGAAATTCTGGGTTTTATAATTCCCCAGACATAAGAGGAACATATCTTCCTAAATGAATTAAAGAAACTACATGGCAGTTTAACAGGAAGGACTTGCAGTAAATAGATAATCTTGGGAACTATTAGGCTGGGTTCACACGGGCGTTGCGGGAAAATGTGCGGGTGTGTTGCGGGAACACCCGTGATTTTTCCGCGCGCGTGCAAAACATTGTAATGCGTTTTGCACTCGCGTGAGAAAAATCGTGCATGTTTGGTACCCAAACCCGAACTTCTTCACAGAAGTTCGGGCTTGGGATTGGTGTTCTGTAGATTGTATTATTTCCCCTTATAACATAGTTATAAGGGAAAATAATATCATTCTGAATACAGAATGCATAGTAAACTAGCGCTGGAGGGGTTAAAAAAAAATTAATTATTTAACTCACCTTAGTCCACTTGATCGCGCAGACCGGCATCTCCTTCTGTCTCCTTTGCTGAACAGGACCTGTGGTGAGCATTCATTACAGGTAAAGGACCTTTGGTGACGTCACTCCGGTCATCACATGATCCATCACCATGGTAAAAGATCATGTGATGGATCATGTGATGACCGGAGTGACGTCACCAAAGGTCCTTTACCTGTAATTAATGCTCACCACAGGTCCTGTTCAGCAAAGGAGACAGAAGGAGATGCCGGGCTACACGATCAAGTGGATTAAGGTGAGTTAAATTATTATTATTATTTTTTTAACCCCTCCAGCGCTAGTTTACTATGCATTCTGTATTCAGAATGCTATTATTTTCCCTTATAACCATGTTATAAGGGAAAATAATAATGATCGGGTCTCCATCCCGATCGTATCCTAGCAACCGTGCGTGAAAATCGCACCGCATCCGCACTTGCTTGCGATTTTCACACAACCCCATTCACTTCTATGGGGCCTGCGTTGCGTGAAAAACGCAGAATATAGAGCATACTGCGATTTTCACGCAACGCACAAGTGATGTGTGAAAATCACCGCTCATCTGAACAGCCCCATTGAAATGAATGGGTCGGGATTCAGTGCGGGTGCAATACGTTCACCTACCGCATTGCACCCGCGCGGAAATCTCGCCCGTGTGAACGCAGCCTTAGAGAATTGAAAATATGAGACACATCCACTTCCTAAGGATTTAATGGAGGAGATGAATTGCGCATCTCTTCTTTGTTTGATTTGTTAGGACATAAGTTTGCCTCCCTTGTTTCCGTGTAAGTATTGTTTAAATTTGGCATACTGATACGCTTTTGCGCACTTAACGTTAAGTAGCTCCTTCAACTGCCTCCTTAAGGATTTGAGCTCATCTTGAGCATGGGTAAGTTTGGACTGTTTCGGAATAGATTCGATGGTCGCTATTTGGCTTAACAGTGAGTTCATTTTCTTTTGTCTTTCTTTTTTAACTTTAGCACCTAAGGCAATGAGTTCTCCACGGACAAAGGCTTTGTGAGCCTCCCATATAATTGTCTGGGACGTATCGTTTACCGTGTTATCGTGGAAATAATGGGACAGCTTGATAGACAAGTCAGAAATGTTTGTGTTCACATCAAGCAAAGTTTTGTTTAGGCGCCACAACCATTCCCTAGTGGGGAGGTTGGCGAATGAAAGCGCAGTTGTGACGGGGGCATGATCCGAAACTGTGATGGAATCTATTTGCGACTGTCATAACATGCCAATGTGTGAGTTGGAGAGAAAAATATAGTCAAGTCTTTGGAATGATTTATGTACCGAGGAGTAAAACGTGAAATCCTTATCTAAGGCATGTAAAGCTCTCCATGTGTCTGTCAGTTGCGAGTTTCTCAGTAAACCGTTTTCTGTGACGTAGTAGTCTTGCCTAGGGATGTGTCTAAATTTGGGTACAGGGACACGTTAATGTCGCCCCCAATAATCCTCATACCTTTGGCAAAGTCCTGGAACTTCAGTAGGGTCTTGCGCAACCATCTATGTTGTCTGTTATTGGGTGCATAGAGGCCTGCTTTTGAGACTAGAAGGCCCCCTATTTTGCCCTTTACAAATAAGAATCTGCCTTCAGGGTCGTCTTGTATAACAATAGGTTCAAATCTGACATTTTTGCCAATGGCAATGCCTACTCCCCTAGAGGCTGATGAGTAGGTACAGTGAAACTATTTGGGGAATTGCGGATTCGAAATAAGAGGAATTTTCCCATTTTTAAGGTATGTTTCCTGTAAAAGACAAATGTCACTACCAAGTTTTTTCAGGAGCGTATAAATCTGGGACCTCTTCTGTGGTGAATTAAACCCTCTAACATTGAAGGTAGTAATTTTTAGTTCCGCCATTTAATAACGGTAACCGGACCTAGAGCAGATAGCTGACAGTACACCGCATAGACATAGTACATACCAAATAGAGACCCGTCGAGCCAAGTCCAATGCGCCACGTGCACACAGTGAAGGGATACCTGGGTATCAAATGGGGCGCGTCCGAGGAGGCTTGGATTTTTAGACACATATAAGGAAACAAGTAAGCTGAGTACATAATAATTGGAGAGCATGCTGAATACACAATAGCGGGCAAATACCTTGAGTACATGAATAAAGAAGCTGAGTACACTAGTGCAAGTAGAAAAGCTGGGTACATATCTTTGAAGAACTAAGGTGAGTACATCTGTATGCATGGGGGAGCCACGCGCACCCGGACATGCGTCTACGCTGAATACATAAATTGGAGGGAGAACACTGAGTACATATGATGGGACAGATAGATCAAATATGAAACACCAGGCAAGTATGCTGGCTGCAACCAGGAGAACAAGTAGTGGGAATACACTGTAAGGGCTTTCTGTTAAGACAAAGACCGGCAAGCTGGGCATCTGGTTATTATTTTGAAGTCTAGGCACTAACCGAGAAATAGACATGGTAGGTGTAAGCCTGCAAGGGGGGCAGCATACGGTTCTGGACATTCACGGAGGCACAGATGATATAAAGTTCACGTCACTTTTTATTTAGGGTCCGATTTCAGGAAGTTTACATCAACACATTGTCACGGCCTATGGTCGTGACTCCTTGTGTTGCATGCAGTTGTCAGCGGTCTGCTTGTTGTCTACCGCATGTGAGGACAGTTTGTATGTTTCTCTCATGTGTGGTTGCCGCTGGCAACATAATGAGGTTTGGCAGTGTAGCAGCCTGAGCTGGTTGCTAGGCGGCTCGCTGTCAAGGCATGTGGTTGCATCTGGCAACATATGTATGTATGTGTTCACTTTCCCGTTTTGGTGTGCACGGGATTTATGTTATGTGTGCATTTCCCCTTTAAGTGACACTTACCTTGTCTGGTGTTGGAAGGGTTAACTCCTTTCCTAGTTTGTGTGTGTGGGTGTGGCTACTTGGGTTATTTAGCCTCTGCTGCATCCCTGTAGCTGAGGGGTACTTCAGCCATGCCTTATGCTGGAGTCATCCTCCTGGTCTTATACCATCTGTCCAGTGAGGGCCACCCTTGTGGTCATAAAAATATGTACTGATGTTAAGCTTATGTTTGTGTGGTGTTTTACCTAATTGCAGCTATGGATCTGGTTCCTGTGTGTTTAATGTGTGTGTGCTGTCTCCCTTTGTGTTTGGTGTGGACATCAGCATTTTAGCATGGGTTCCAGTCAGTGTGTCTGTGGCAGGTAGGTGTGGAAGTGGTTTCACTCACCTGCCATATCCATATGTTGTTTATGTTTCCCTTTCCTTGCAGCTTGGCCAGTTTAGACTCCTGTTCGTCCGTGTCTAGGAGGAACAGGTCGTCTTACCCAGCTCCTACTCCAGGGATTCCCTGAGGGCTAGTAGGGACCCGAGGTTCCTGAGTATGAGTCCTCCTACCTTCTGGGTTGGCTCATACGGTTAGGAGTTAGGGTAAGAATTAGGGACGTATTAGGAGGTGACCTGTTCCCTGATTCTGTTGTCCTGGCCTAGCAGCTTCCCTATTCCTATAACATCGCACGGTTGAGAGTTTCCCCCACTCTCAGCCGTGACACACATGCTTTTTAGTGGAACCCAGGATTTCGAGTATAGCAGTAACAAATCACAAAACAAAAGCCTTCCCGTCTGGGACTAACTAATAACACAAAGAATTTGTCTCACCTAGGCTACTGTTGGTAGGCTGACGTTCACACAGCATGTAGTTTGCTCACTGGTCCTCAGTATTCACAGCACTGTGTGCTGTCCTTGCAGGCTTCTACCTAAGTGAGCCACAGCACTCTGTATATAGTAATCTAATGAGGTTAACTGCCTTAAGGAGTTTCAGAGCATAACAACAAAACTGGCCTGGAAGGAAGGGAACGGTTGTTCCCTCTACCAACCTTGACAACCGTTCCGCATAATCCAGGCCCCACGTATTTCCAAAAAGAATCCTGCCTAAACAACTAAGTTTGTTCAGACCACAGCACTCCCTGGATTACACTTACTTCACCCAGGTGAGAAATCTGGATGAAATATACCTTCCTTCCACCAGTATTCCACCTGCATGACCACATAGGTAACTGTATGACAGGAGGAACATCCTAACCCGAAACCTCCCTCCCCCCACTTCAAAGGGTTAATTGAAACCTTGCCTGGTACACAAGTCCAGGACCGGTGTTAATAACTGGAATGCAAAATTCAAGAGTTATAAAAAAAGACATAAACTCTGTAAATGGAGATATCTAAATCTCCTGAAGACATGGTATAGAAATAAACGATCTCAGAAGAGACAAAGAATTCAGAGTTAATACTACTGGATAAGAAAATTGGACACAGGAACTCCAGGGGTTAACGTGGGCTCTTCAACCCGGGATCTTTTTGCTGGTAGAGGATCTCTGCCGGGACACTGCCGCCCAAGGGTCTGAAGACGGCAATTGAGGCAGGCGAGAGGTAGAGATATCAATCGGCAACCAGGAATCTATTTCCAGCGGAGTGATTTCCAGGATTTTCCATGCGGCACGCAAGTCCTGGGGTGATCTAATTGAACATCTCCTGCCATTCTTAGCAAATGTGATCCCAAAAGGGAATAGCCACTTATACATCACTTTCTGATTTTTCAGATGATCCGTGAGCGGCTTCAAGACTCTGCGCTTGGCCAATGTAGAGGAGGGTAAATCTTGATATAGAGATATGGGTAAGTCCTCATAGGATAAAGATGGCTTTTTCCTAGCGGATTGAAGGATCGCAGCCGTGTCCCTAGAGCTTAAGAGGCCACATATGACATCCCTCAGGGGGTTCTCATTCTTAGGCACGGGGCGTAAGGAACAATGGATCCTTTCTACAATATTGGCGGATGCCCTTTCATCTCCCAGCAGATTTGCAAATAGGGCTAAAGCAGTCCGCTCTAAGTCTTCATGTGTCACAGACTCTGGTAGTCCCTTCATACGTATATTCTTTCTCCTGCTCCTATTTTCCTGGTCCTCAATCATGAGGAAAGCATTATTTAGGGCAGTAATTTGATCATTTGAGATGTCTGATATAGCTGTGCTGTGAGCTATTACTTGCTCTTGGCGGGACTCCAGCAGCTCAACTCGGGATCCCAGGGCCCGCATGTCATGATGCAAGTCTCTTACCTCCTGTAACAGAGGAGCCAGGCCCTGTGACAGCAACTCTTTGAGGAAGGACTTAGTGATGTGTTCGGCATTATTCTGTGGATTGTCCTCCGCTGGGGACTCTGCATAGTCTAGCTCTTCATCGGCCTCTCCATCAGACTCCCGCTCCTTGTGCTTGGGCGACATCTTGGCTAGAAGTGCAGGCGACTGCATGTATCGCTTGTGTAAGAATTTATACAGGTCAGCTTGGATCTTCTTCCCCTTTGGGTTGTCAGGGGCTTCTCTGGATCGTTCTCTGCCGATCTTCCCCATTTTAGCTTGTCTGGAAGTATGCAAAAGCTGTGAAGTGGGGTTTATGGAGGAGAGAGCTCTCACTCACAGCTCCGTCCTGCACAGCAGTTAGGCTTCGCCCCCGTTTGGAGTCTGTTTTGAAGGCATCATGTGTTCTGGAGTTACATAGAACTCCAGAACACATGGTATGAATCCACATACTTTAATGGAAGTTAATAATCTCTTAACATTATGGATATTTATTTAATTTTTTTTACATTATTTTTTATGTTTAGACACAATATGAATTAAATACATTAAATCTAATTCAATTATTAAAAGTTTTCATTAAATAATCACCTGTTTTAAATGAAAAAAACATTTTTTACCTTTCTTGTGGGCTTTACAATCTTAAAAATCCTTTGAAATACAAAAATGGCAAAGGAATATATTGCAATTTGTATGCATGGGAACACATTCCTGCTGCCAAAAAAGAACATACTGCTGTCAGAGGTGTATATTTTTTTTTTGGGTGGTTGCCCCGTTCTGGCGGGTGCCAAATCCTGGGAACATATTCCTGCTACAAAGAACCGGCTCCAGTCTGTTCTGACTGAGTTTGGCCCAGCTATGTATAGGCCTTATACTTCACCATTACCATTTACCTGCTGTTGTCTGTCCTGATGAGTGTGGTGGAGCTATGTGTAGGCCTTATACTACACCATTACCATTTACCTACTGATGTCTGTCCGGATGAGTTGGGGCGAGCTATGTGTAGGCCTTATACTACACCTTTTACCATGTACCTTCTGCTGCTACTGTCTGTCCTGATCCTGCTGAGTTTTGTGTAGGCTGTTTTCTCCACCATTACCTTTACCTGCTGCTGCTGTCTGTCCTAAACCAGATGAGTTTTCCCCAGGACTAAAGGGGCCTTTCTGCAACCTTATAGGTTAAAATTAATCAAAAACATAACATTAAACTAAAAACGAAAGCACACGTTAGAACTTAAAGAAATATTTATTAACAATGTTGATGAACACATATGCCTTTAAGATAACTTTTTTAGTTGTTTATGCAGGTCCAGCAACTCCTAAATCCCCTTATGGTGTAGCTCCTCCAGCTGATGCACCTTCTTATCCAGATGCCGCTGCTGCTGATGTAACATCCTTTGCTGCTCCGGTATTATCTTTTGCTGGGCGCTGATCTCCAGCATTGCCCTTTGGTCGGCCTGCTGCAGCTGCATAATTTTTTTAATTTTATTTACCGAGTACTGTTAGGATTTAAAAAATATTAAAATTACTTTCAATTAAGATTAAGAGACAATTAGTGCATTGTATGTAGTATTTGTTAAAGCACTGACGATTTACATTACAATTCGTTAGTTAATGATATTTATGATGATTATATAGTTTGTTAGTTAGTTATAGTTCAGTATAGTATAATGTTATTTAGTTGGTTAGTTAGTGCTAGTTCAGTACAGTATAATTGTATTTAGTTGGTTAGTTTGTGATAGTTATGTATAATGAGTATAATGTTATTTAGTTGTTTAGTTATTGGTTTTTATGTATTTTACAGAGTTAATGTCCAGTATTGTTGTTTTCTATTACTGTAGTGTGTGTTGTCCCCTCATTTTTGTCTCTTTGTTTCTGTACATGTTATGGATACAGAATTATATTGCTGTGTGCACATATTTTCCCTCCTGGCGGGGGCTGGTGACAACCTCCTCCTCCTCTTCTTCCTCATCAGGAGCTGGTCCCCCCCAGCTCCTGATGAGGAAGAAGAGGAGGAGAAGGAGGTTGTCACCAGCCCCCGCCAGGAGGGTAAATATTCTGAACATCAGGGGTTCCAGTTCCCTCTGTACGGTGCATGCCTCCACCTCCACCATTTCGCCAACATCAGGTGGTGGTGAAGCATCTGCTCTGTCCAGCATGCTCTTTCTCCTCCTGCTCCTCCAATACCGAGACCACAACTACCACCATATCCTCTCTAGAAGGCATGCACCGTACAGAGGGAACTGAAACCCCTCATGTTCAGAATTTAGACAAACAACTCAAAACTCATGACAAATGCAAATTCACCCCTTAATGACCGGGACACTTTTCTCCTTTCTGCCCAGGCCATTTTGAGCAAATCTGACATGTGTCACTTTATGTGGTAGTAACTTTAAAAGGCTTTTACTTATCCAGGCCATTATGAGATGGTTTTCTCGTCACATATTGTATTTTTTTTCATTTTTTTTTACGATGTTCATCTGAGGGGTTAGGTCATGTGATATTTTTATACTGCTTGTTATTACGGACGTGGCGATACCTAATATGTATTTATTTTTTTGTATTTTATTATTACACAATAATTTTTGAACCAAAATAAATCATGTTTTAATGTCTCCATATTCTGAAAGTAATATTTGTTTTATTTTTTGGGCGATTGTTTTAAGTAGGTGTTCATTTTTTGTGGGATGAGGTGATGGTTAAATTTGTACTATTTTGGGGGTCATATGCCGTTTTGATTGCTTCGTGTTGCACTTTTAGTGATGTAATGTGACCAAAAAATTGTTTATTTAGCACAGTTTTAATTTTATTTTTTTAACGGTGTTCACCTGAGGGGTTAGGTCATGTGATATTTTTATAGAGCCGGTCGATACGGACGCGGCGATATGTAATATGTCTACTTTTCTTTTTTTCACTATTTTTTAAAATTTTTATTAAACTTTATTTTGGAAAAAGGACGCTTTTTTTTTCTTGAAAATGTATTTTTTTTTAAACCTATATTTTTAAACTTTTTTTTTTTTTTTAGTCCCCCTCTGGGACTTTAACTTTTGGGGGTCTTATCCCCTTTACAATGCATTACAATACATTTATTTATTGTAATGCATTGGCTGTGAGTGTATTACCAGTGTAATACAGGGGGCGGGATCTCACAGGCCCTCCCGGAAGGCAGTCACAATGCCTAAGGAAGGCATCGGGCTACCTTCCCTGCCATCGGGTCCCTGTCACAGCAGCGCGGGGACCCGATGGAAACCCCGCACATGTCTGAAGCCGTGCAGGGGTTAATGCGCCGGCATCGGTGATTTCACCGATGCTGGTGCATACAGCAAGGGTCCGACTGTCAGTGACTGCCGGACCCCTGCCCCCGATCGGGCGGGCGCAGCTCCTGCACCCTCCCGATCACCATGCAGTACATTTACGTCACTGGGCTTTAAGTCACGTCCAGATCTGACATACATGTACGTCATCTGGCGTTAAGGAGTTAAGTCGGGGATGTATCTAATGTAATGATGTATGGGGCCTTTTACTGGAATACAGAATGATGATTGCAGTTTATGTATATTGTGGCAATGTGAACATTGAGGTGTTGTTTCCCCAGGTTCCAGTCCGGGACTTGGGGCATGCTCATGTCCAGGGATCCTATTTAATCCTGCTAATGGATCCTGGGTGTGTCTCACTCTGGAGAGTGTGCAGACAGAGGCCTGGTGAGGCTCTGTCAGTGTGGTCTCAGCTAGGCAAGGCTGAGGGGCCATGAGGCTATGCAATAGCCTGGACTTTGGGGGACTCAGCGGCACCCAGGAACAAGCATTGAAAGGTCAGAGTCAGGAGAACTGCTAGACCACAACCCCCTCCAAAGGTACTGCATTTGTTACAGCCTGAGGGCTGGTGGACTGTATGTCTGGGGTAAGCCGCACCTGGTTCCATGTGTGAACGCTATCGTATAGCCGAGTTAGGGATACGATGTTTATTATGTTTAGGTAGAGCCCAGCCGGGCAGGCTTTTGTTTTATGCCATGTTGTGTATGAAGAGTGTAAAATAAATTGCACTGTTTGGACCTGAAACCCAGTGGTTATGAAGATCCTTGTGAGAATGACCCCCGAATGAGAGGCGATCCCTTACATATGGTGGAGGATGCGGGCAATAACAGCAGGTTGCTAGGGGCAACGACCTGACGGAAAAGAGAAGGTGCTGCTGAATGTTGCCAAGGAATTGCTGTGTTTCTGTGCAGTGACTTAAAGGGCCGGAAGCCTGCTTGTTCGCTGGAGCTGGAGCAGGTGCTGCTGGAAAACTGCTGGTTAATCTGGACTTTATTTTTCTGAGGTGTAAGGTGTGCAGGGATTTAAAGGGCACAGTAAAAGCAACTGACCTGTGAAAATGGCTGCCAAATGGTGGAGCGCGTGGGAAAAGTCCTGTGAGATGGTGATCGGGGGGATCCCGCTGCTGGTTGTACTAGACTCCCGCCAACAAGTGTCTCAGGTCCTGCCCGTAATTCTGGATTTTCTGGAGAGAGGGCCAGAGACAGATGTCACCGTGTCTCTGACCTTTATAACAGACTATGGCCCTGTGCAATGGGAGCTCTTAAAATGTGAGACCCTGGAAGTGGAGTTTGTGCTTGGCAAAGACTTCCCGTTATTTTGGCAGCTGTGGAGAGGAGAAAATGCTACAAATTGTGTACCTGGAGAATCCGATGAACAGCAGATATGTGCCGTTGCCAAGGGCAACCGTCGGGAAGACAAAGAGGTGGAGAGCGATGTGGTTCTCAGGAGTGCATATCTTCCCTGCGACTGTGTCCGGAGTCCTGGAGAGGAAGTGCGGAGGTGCAGTAAAGCTGTTGCTAGGAGCAACCACAACCTTGATGAGTCCGCGGGAGAGAATGTCACTGCTTTACCAGAATGGTTTATTACAAAGGGTAAGACTGTTCCTGTTATTAACTATGTGGCAGACCCAATGACAGTGAGCCGGCGGCAGGGGATACCTGCTGGTCCGGTAGGTAATAAGTCACACAGAGAAAAAACTGTGTCTGAACAGGCGGATAAGCCTGCTGTGATTGCTCCCTCGCAGAAACCTGCAGGGGAGAAGGTTTCTGGGTCGCCCAAAGAGCCGGTGGTCAAAGCTAGATTTGGGGTGGTGAAAGTCAGAGATCCCATGCTAGCCCAGGTAAGAGGTAGCATGATGGCCGCCCCAGAGACTGGTAGAGTGTTACATGTTCGGGACAATTATGTGAATAATACGGACTCTCAGGTGGTTCTCACTGAGAGTGAACCTGATGTTACAAATACGCTCATACATGAGGAAATGGTGGGCCGTAATTTCCCCTTATGCTTGGAGGTTTTAAGTAATGGAGACATTTCTGCAGAGAGTGACAAAACTCCTGCAGAACCTGTACCTGTCCCTTTAAATGATAATGTGAAGGAGCTGCACATTGAGAACAAGGGTGCAGATAAGGTGAAAAGTGATGGTACCATGTTTGACGAAATGCATAATGGAAATGTGATGTCATGTGAAATATGTGATAATAATGACAGGCCTTTTCCTTTGCAGGCTGTGATTGGGGAAAAAGCTAACCCTGTTGGTAAACATGTGTTTGATATAAAAGTGTTGATAAATGTTGAAGAAACACCCCTAGGAGACCCCATTGTAGACAATGTGGTGGGGCTAGAGGGTGTACCACACGTACCAGAGGTGGATGTGCAGTCTCCACAGGTTTCTATGATTAATAAAATGTCCCAGGTGGGGATTGACTCATGGGTGCCCCTAGAGGTCAGGGTTAATAATGACACAAATAGTATAAGTGGCGTATGTGCCGTGACAGTTAGCAACTTTGAGAGTGAGGCTACCATGTCAAGACCCAGCAAAACTAAAGTGGTTACTAGTAGCGAGTCTAGCGACCAGATGACAGTTATATCTGACGAGACGAGAGTTCAGTCGGGTGACAGCCTAGTGTCTGAAGCTCATATCCTGACACTTGTAGATGACCTGACAGGACAGTACAGCTACAAACTTGAAGATGTTTTCTCTCGCTCCGCACAGTCACTAGATACACTAGAAATAGGGCTAGCGGTTCTCGCAGAGCAACTGCAGGAGTCTCCAGAGGAGTCACAGAAAGAGATGAATGAACTGAAGGAACTAGAGTCACTAATAGAAGCGGAAATTCTCCAACTTCAAGAGGAACTTGCAGCTTCTGAGCGATCAAGACTTCATGCAGAGCAGGAAAGAGATGAGCTGGCTGATGAGGTTCTAAACAGCGCCTCAGAAAAATCTGCTCTCTTGGAGGAGAAAAGTCATTTGGAAGCCAGGATGGCTCAACTTGATCAAGAGTTGCATGTTCGGATGGTAGACCTGGACCACCAGAAACAAATTGTGTCTAAATTGGAGAAGAAACATAAGATGTTGGACAAGCTCCTGGCTGAAGAGAAAACCACCTTGGCCAGATATGCCGAAGAACGTGACCAAGCGGAGACTGATGCTCGAGAGAAGACGACCAAGGCCCTCTCCTTGGCTAGAGCCCTTGAAGAAGTGCTTGAGGAGCGAAATGAATTAGAGAGGCTGAACAAGCAACTCAGAGCAGAGATGGAAGCTCTCATGAGCTCAAAAGATGCCATCTATGAGTTGGAGAAGCCTAAGCGTGCTGCTGCACAGCAGGTGGAAGAAAATGAGAAACTGGAAGAGGAAGATCCTCTGGAAGGTGCCAAAAAGTCAGAGCCTGGTAAAAGTGGGTCTGGAGATGGTGGTGCCGGGGTGCTGGCCAAGGCAGAGAAGGTGGAAAAGGTATTGGCTGAACCAGTTGATGGGGCTGATGTGCATGCAGAGGCCAAGAGTCTCATGACAGTGTGTAACCAGGACCAGGTCGCAAAAGACGTCCCCTCTGCCTACAAGGTCTTCCAAGTAGCCAGCAGCCTGCTGGGGAAGAGATATGAGGAGATGGACGACCAGTTTGCAGATCCGGGCTATTACGATGGGCTGTCTCTCCTGACTCCTCCCCAAAAGGAGTCCAGTGTCTTGGGTGAGCCTCTGGAGAAAACGCCAGAAGACAAGGAGTATGCTGAAGACCCCAGTGCCTCCAACCTTGATGCGAAAGGGAAGGAGGAATTAAGAAAGCAAGGATATGATGCCATGTCCCTGAATGGTGAGAAGGCTAATAAAGTAAAGGAGGACACCAAAGAGACCAAGGCCAAGGAAGCTAAGGCCGAGCTCTTGAAGTGGGAGAAATCCTTGGATGTTCCAGAGATCAAGGGTAAAGCCGAAGTGGGGAGAGGCAGTGAAGAGGCAGAAGACCCTGAAACTGAGGCACCATCTGAGGAAACCACTGCTGGAAAAGAAGCGAGCGGGGGCAAGCCAGCTCTGCTGACGGAGCTTCGCAAAGACAAGAAGAAAAGGCCTAAGCGTCTGCAAGAGCCAGCGAAGTCAAACAGAGAGTCTGTCGTTTGCATAAAAATATATTCTGAAGGGAGTTCCAGAAGCCGAGATCGAAATTCTAAGAGTAAAGGAAAAAGAAATGTACGATCTGCTGTTAAAATAAAGAGACAAAAAGAGGCGAGTCATAAGAAGCGTGCTCGGCTGAAGCAGCTGTGTAAGTCAAAGAGCGAGAAAGATAAAAAAATAAAAAGAGAGGGTCTGCCTGTCACATGGACATGGGAACATTGTAGACAATGTCTCTTGGGCAAGATGTCAGTGTGGGTAACAAACCAAGCACTGATGGCATGGGTCTGGCAAAATAAAGGGAAGCCTCTGACCCTGACCACATCTTCCAGGGGGAAGGTTGAGCCAGGCGATGGCAAGAAAATGCGGATGCCCTGTCACGAGCATCCAGTTGGTACATGTGTTCACCCCCACAGGTTTGAACAGAGGGGGGGGATATGTGGCAATGTGAACATTGAGGTGTTGTTTCCCCAGGTTCCAGTCCGGGACTTGGGGCATGCTCATGTCCAGGGATCCTATTTAATCCTGCTAATGGATCCTGGGTGTGTCTCACTCTGGAGAGTGTGCAGACAGAGGCCTGGTGAGGCTCTGTCAGTGTGGTCTCAGCTAGGCAAGGCTGAGGGGCCATGAGGCTATGCAATAGCCTGGACTTTGGGGGACTCAGCGGCACCCAGGAACAAGCATTGAAAGGTCAGAGTCAGGAGAACTGCTAGACCACAACCCCCTCCAAAGGTACTGCATTTGTTACAGCCTGAGGGCTGGTGGACTGTATGTCTGGGGTAAGCCGCACCTGGTTCCATGTGTGAACGCTATCGTATAGCCGAGTTAGGGATACGATGTTTATTATGTTTAGGTAGAGCCCAGCCGGGCAGGCTTTTGTTTTATGCCATGTTGTGTATGAAGAGTGTAAAATAAATTGCACTGTTTGGACCTGAAACCCAGTGGTTATGAAGATCCTTGTGAGAATGACCCCCGAATGAGAGGCGATCCCTTACAATATATATATATATACACACACACACACACACATATATATTTCTGTGTGTGTAAAACACACAAAATCAGCCGGTTACATCATATATCTGTATCTCGCTGTGTGTATAAATATATATATACTCATGGCGAGGTACAGATGTATGATGTAACCGGCTGATTTGCTACATGTCACACCAGTTAATAAGTAATCATTTGTAAAGGGATTAAATACTTATTTTCATAACTGTATATATACATTACAGAGTGTTGGCTAGAGATACAATAGTAATGTAAGCATTGTACCTGGGCATTTTCTGTCACGGATCTCTCTGATCCGCTCCGAATTCCTCCTCTTCAAATTCGACCATTTTTTTAAAATATGACCATCCTACGGTGATTGCCCTTAAACTTCCTCTTGAGCTCAGAACGGATCTAACTCACAATGGCCTGCTTCCAACATGCGCGACAGGATAAAGATGCAAGCATATATAATCCCATTTTTTTTTAAATACAAGTATTGTAAATAATGTCCTCAGCAAAACATCAAAAAGTATTTTGTCTTCAAAGGGGAAATATTAGATTTAATGTTACCATTATAATATCGGATTGTATTGCAATTGTATGTGTGTGCAGTCTGAGCAATCGGATATTGGCCCGCTGAGCAGAGATGTACCTGTCTAATGAAGTGATGGTACGGTATGGGGTGTACAGCTGGTTTGCGTCCCCGTGGTGCACCCTGGGTAACTCGAAATGAACTAGCAAATACTGGCAGTAAGACAAAGAAAGCTTCTCCTGAGTCCTGAGCAACAGGATACAAACTCTAATCTATAGACTGTGTTTGTGTGTGTGGGGTATATAGTGTGCGGCAGGTAAATGGATGTGCAATGTGCATGTGACAGATATAGTGCTGTGATGTTACAACAATACTTAGTGCACCAATCAGTAATATCTACTTAGATCTGATAAAAAGTGAAGTTATATGTATCGCGGAAAAAAATTCGGATCATAAGTGGCGATTTTCGCAATCCCGAATATATTTTATAACACTCTAGCTGCATATAAAGCGATTGGTCTGATATGCAAGTGAAATGTAATCAAATACACTGGTGTAATGTCAAATTACTTACAGTGATCAGGAGTTCTTTCTCACTGTCTCGAAAATTGCTTCCGACCAACTTTTCCAATCGCCTCAAACTTCAGGTAGTTCGAAAACAGTTGCTAGGCCACACCCCTTTTTATGCATGCATATTAAGCGAATTTTACATTGCGATTTTATTAATGAAAAAAAAATGTGAAAGAAGATAGCGAATTTGCGAATATATGACAAATATTCTGCCATATATTTGCGAAGTATAGCGAAATTGAATATCGTTCCTGACGCTCAACACTAATCTGGAGTAGATTCAAATTTCTGCCTCTTAAATTTGGCGCATTGTGTCCTTGTGCCAATGGACTTTATACTAAGACTGGTGCATAATGTTATTATATCTGCCCCAGTGAGTCAGATTTTTTTTATTTTTTTGCTATTTTTACTTTGCAGAACCTAGATGAGCTGAATATATGATATATTGTAACACTTCTTTTTGTAACTTTAGCCTGGCAACTACAGTTATTTCAGATATTGAAGCACTGTATCTGCAATGGAACAGTAACCAAAAAGTTTTTATTTTGAGCATGTATGCATGCCTCCCCCCAGTGGGGTGTCCAGCATCAACCAGTAATTTAGAAATGTAGATGTGGAAAACACTGTAATGTTTAAAAACGTAATGTAAGAGGCGTCTTCTACAAAATATAGAAGCATTAAGCCAGTGTTGGGAAGATAAACGCGCCCCGACTGAATTAATGTGGTAAGTGACAGATGATACATCAAGGGAAAGAGATAGGAATAAATTCTAATCTCTGGAAAAATATGCCTGGATAAGGAGATTGAATAAATACAACCCAGGGGCTAAATGAGTCTGTCAGCATGAAACAAATGGACATGTCAGTTTTATTTTCAATATTAGCCTGCTTACTTTTCCCATTTAATGCCATGCTCTGGGCATCTGTACCGGAATAATGGACATGAAAATTTCCATGTATGAAGTAGCTTCAAAGCTGAAATGGGAACTTATTATAAAATTGTAAATTAGAAATATAATACCAATTTTACAATCCTAGGCCTATTAAATAGGACCTGTCACCTCCTGACATGTGTGTTCTAGTAACTACTTGCATTCCGCTTGTAATAACAATTCTGGGGCATCTTTTCATATAAATCAATTATGTGCCATTCCTTTGTTATTCCTACAAGAAGTTTATCAAGGATCAGCAGTTTGCAATATAGGGCCAGGAGAGGTGAAAGGCCCTCTTTAAAGGGGTTGTCCGGGTTTAGAGCTGAACCCGGACATACCCCTATTTTCACCCCTCCGAACCCCCTGATATGATATTTTATGCTCCGATGTTCTCCCTTGCCCTGTGCGATCCAGCGCAGGGCAAAAGCTTTTTTTGTTTGTTTTTAACACTACTAGGTGGAGGCTTCTGCCTAGCCGTGTTGCCGGTGGCATCACCAACTCTGATGGGTGACCTTTAGTGCTGCCTCTTCTCTTGATACATACTTTGTTTGTGCACATAAACAGTAGCGTAAGCAATACATATGCTATGAGGATAACTATGGCGACTTGGACAATCGTTTGAAGAATTCCCATGAACCACCCTCCCAAAGTTTTGAACCAGTTAGCAGGGTTGAGGAAGGAAAAGGTGCCTCCCCACCATGAGTCTTTGTCTGCACTAATTTCCTGTAACCATTTGTCTCTCATGGCTTTCACCTTTTCTATTCCAGCTTTTACCTGTAGGTTACCTTAGGGATCTTTATAATGGCAACATGCAGGTCCTACAACCTGACCCAGGTTCCTTTGCTGTCAGGTAGTCTAAAACCAAGGTGTGTTGATTGGTGCCAATGATTATCTGGTTCTGGACAATGTTAGAGGTGTTCATGAGTCTTAACACCTCCCATATCTGATCATGCAAATAATGAGTTTCCACCACTAGCTTGTCCCACATCTTCATTACCATGGGGTACAAGAACAAGGTACTAAAAATCTTATTGGAGATTCTTACCCTTTACAGGATCTATACCAATACACTGCACCAGGCTGTTCGGGTTAGAGTTATTGCAGCCAAATTTGTTATGAGGACTAAAAGACATGCAATCGACTGTATTTGCAAACAATAACAGTCTGTCCAACTTGGAAAGCATGACAGATTGCACCACATGTTCTCGTTTCAGGGGGTAGAGCTATAATCAACTGGTGGCCCTGATCTGTTTACCATGAGCCAGGGGGGCTCAGCCCATCCTGCAACGGGTAAGGGTGCTTCCCTGTCTCTAGTTTTAGACTTAACCTGTTTCATGCCTGAGAAAAAGATAGAGTTGGCCAGTTCAGTCAATTCAGAAAAATTGAGGGGCACGGCGAAATAGGGCATACTAGCTGAACTCACAGGACTGTGAGTATAGATCCAACAGTCCCTCAACTTTTCAATGTCATTCAGTCCTTCAAACAGCACCTGATGGTGCCGTATCAAAGCATTGTCCCATTCATCATTCAGTGGACAAAACACTGTTGATACACTCAGGGTCAGAGCCACTGTCAGCAGGAGGATCTTCATCCTGTGGTTCCAAGACTTTCTTGCAGTGAGAAGCGTGTATCCAGTTGGATTTTCCTTCAACCTTTATAGCGGTGTGGGTGGTCAACAGTACTTAAAAGGGACCCTCGAATCTTGGATCTAGTCCTTTTCTCACATGCCTCTTTATCACCACCCAGTCTCCGGGCTGCAAGCTGTGAGTTCCTTCTACTGAGACAGGATCTGGAAGTTTATGAGTATGTTCAAGCCATTTTGTGAAGCCCTGGACATACCCAGCGAGATTGTCATTGTTCATCTGTAACTTCTGGGGGGAGTACAACCCAGGGAGCGCACCCAAACAAAATCTCAAAAGGAGACAATCCTGTTTTTCATTTGGGAGTGGTCCTAACAGAATATAGCGCGAGGGGCAGGCATTCTGGCCAAGGTCTTTGGGTTTCCTGCATGGCTTTCTGGATCTTTAACTTCAATGTGCCGTTAAGGCGTTGAACTTGGCCGCTGCTTTGGGGATGGTAGGCTGTGTGAAACGCTTTATTGACCCCTAATGCCTGCTTGACCTCCCTCATTACTTCTCCTTTGAAATAGGACCCCCTATCTGAATCAATGACTTCAGGAACACCGTACCTGCATATCAGTTCACTGACTAATTTCTTGCTGGTATTCATTGCATTTGCATTTGCTACTGGGAAGGCTTCTGGCCATCCTGAAAAGAGATCAACACAAACAAGAAAAAACTCATACACACCTACCTTAGGTAGCTTTATATAGTCTATCTGCAATCTCTGAAATGGGTAAAATGGCCTCGGGTGTGCTTGCTTGGAGTCCTCACCACTTGACCGGGATTATTCAATGCACAAATCATGCACCCTTGTACAAACCGAACTGCTACTGTGAAAAACCCTGGTGCAATCCAACCAGCATTTACAACACTTACCATAGCACCTTTAGACAGAAGGGTAGGCCCATGGGCCTCCTTTGCCATAGCAGGATACATTGGATGAGGCAAACAAGTCCTTTCTTTGTTTCTCCAGATTCCTTGTTCATCAACCTTGGCCCCGTGCTTTGCCCAAAGTTATTTTTCCTCAGGAGCGCTTGATCAGTCATTTTCTGGAGCATACTTACAGACACGTCTTCAGGCTTCAGGATTTACGGGTGGGGACAATCATTACGGGCTGTAGTGCGGCTTGTTTGGCCGATTTGTCATCTTGATCATTTCCTTTTGCCTCCACCGTGGTGTGCCTGGTGTGTGCCTTGACCTTGATGATGGCAACTTCCTCTGGTAACAACAGAAAGTTCATAAGTTCTAGTACAAAGTCTTTATTCTTTATAGGCTGGCCTGCAGATGTTAGTAAGTCCCTGGCCCGGCAAATAGGTCCATTGTCATGTGCAATACCAAAAGCATACCTTGAGTCTGTGTAGATGTTCACCTTCTTCCCCTTGGCCATTTTACCCGCCTCAGTGAGTGCCTTCAACTCTGCCTCTTGTGCTGATATATGAGGTGGGAGTGGTTCAGCTGTACCTACCTCGTGCTGTGTGACCACTGCATATCCAGTATAGAACCAGGCATCCTCTCCCATGAACCTGCTTCCATCTACAATATACTCAAAGTCAGGATTAGAAATGGGTTTTTCATGAACGTGTTCAAAACCAGACGTTTCCTGCTGCATTAATTGTACGCAATCATGAGGTTCATGTTCAACAAGATCAGTTAAAAGTTCTGATACTCTTCCCTCCCCCCATTTCTGAATCTGTAATCAGTAACAGAGTAGCAGGATTCAGAGTAGTACAACATTTTAATTAGATGTTTGCAGGCAAGAGGAGTGCACACTGTAGTCTCAGTTGTCTGGCTATGGAGATATGTTTTGGTTGCACTTGAGTGAGAATGCTTTGACTGTCATGAGGAGTTTGAACAGTTACAGGGTAGTCCAGAACAATTTCCGAAGCTTTTTCAATCATGGCTTGCGCTGTCGCTACTGCCCTGATCAACAGGATCGAGGCGAGCAGAAAAGAAGGCAATGGGGCTTTGCCAATCTCTGTGTTTCTGAGTCAGTACAGCAGTACTATGCCCCTGCATTTCAGAACAAAACAAACAGAAAGGTTTGTCATATTTTGGAACGCTCAGAGCGGGGGCAGACAGTATGCACAGCTTCAAAGTATGAAAGTTATTAACAGCTTCTTCTGTAAGATGAAAGGGATCAGAGGACAAACAGTCATAGAAGGGCTGCATTAACATAGATGCGTGCCGTATCCAGGGACGGCAGTATGAGACAAGACCCAAAAATAATCTCAAGTTCTGTGCTCCTTTGGGCACCTGTATCTTTTCTACTGCCTCTTTTCATTCGGGTGTGAGGTGCCGGGCACCGTGTGACAGGCAGTGTCCAAGAAATATCACCTTGTCTTTACAAAACTGCAGTTTATACCTAGAAGCTTTACACCCAAAAAATAGGAATAGCAGAGTGGCAGCTTGACAGCTGGTCTCTGTTTCAGCACACAAAAGTAAGTCATCGACATTGCAATAAGACCACAGTTCCAGGAGGGGACCAGTTGGCTAGGACAGACATATAGGGTCTGACTGTACATGGTGGGCGAGTTCTGGGCCCCCTGGGGTAAAACAGTCCATGTATACTGGTTCCCTTTGAAAGTGAAAGATAAAAGATACTGACAATCTAGATGCAGAGATACACTGAAAAATGCATTTGCCAGGTCAATCACAGTGAAACAGGTAGCTATGGACGGAACTTGGGACAGAGTGTGTGGATTGGGCACTATTACGGTTTGTAGGACTGTGACTTTGTTGACCTCTCGAAGATCATGGACCGTCTGATATGTGACTGGCTGACCCTTAACGGCCTTCTTCTTCACTGGAAATAGGGGAGTGTTTGCCAGGGACACAGTTTTGATGAGAACACCTGCTCGGAGAAAATCATCTATTTGGCTGGACACTGCAATTCCCTGAGCGTGACTCAATGGGTACTGTTCAACTTGCGGGGACTGACACCCTGGCTTTAGAGACACCATCACAGGGGACACAGGTAATTTGCCTATGTCCGTCTTTGAGGTGGCCCAAAGGCTCTCAGGGACCTGACAGATCAGACTCTTTTCAGATTCTGTCCAATCAGGCAGGAAGATTTATTCAGCCACCGTTATAGAAGCCATCAGGCCTGCTCTTTCTGAGGCTTGCTCTACTAAGTGGCTTCTTATTAAGTGGAGTTAAAAAATAAGGAGTTCTAGAGCTGTGTGTGGTTTTGTGGGAGTGATTGCAGGTGGCTGAGTGTGGATTGCAGCAGAGATCATTGAAAGTTAAGTGTTTGTATTTTTGTACTTGCATTTAAAATCGTTTTTTTTTTTTTTTTTTTCTCTCTGCTTAATTAAGGCGAGTGCCTGGGGCAACCAGGTGCTATAAATTGAGCCACTTATACTCTTCAGAGCCTGCTCTTTCTGAGGCTTGCTCTACTAAGTGGCTTCTTATTAAGTGGAGTTAAAAAATAAGGAGTTCTAGAGCTGTGTGTGGTTTTGTGGGAGTGATTGCAGGTGGCTGAGTGTGGATTGCAGCAGAGATCATTGAAAGTTAAGTGTTTGTATTTTTGTACTTGCATTTAAAATCGTTTTTTTTTTCTCTGCTTAATTAAGGCGAGTGCCTGGGGCAACCAGGTGCTATAAATTGAGCCACTTATACTCTTCAGAGCCTGCTCTTTCTGAGGCTTGCTCTACTAAGTGGCTTCTTATTAAGTGGAGTTAAAAAATAAGGAGTTCTAGAGCTGTGTGTGGTTTTGTGGGAGT
Organism: Bufo bufo; assembly: GCF_905171765.1. NCBI lineage: Eukaryota > Metazoa > Chordata > Amphibia > Anura > Bufonidae > Bufo > Bufo bufo. The sequence goes on from NC_053391.1 coordinate 117,299,612, forward strand.
GATTGCAGGTGGCTGAGTGTGGATTGCAGCAGAGATCATTGAAAGTTAAGTGTTTGTATTTTTGTACTTGCATTTAAAATCGTTTTTTTTTTTTTCTCTGCTTAATTAAGGCGAGTGCCTGGGGCAACCAGGTGCTATAAATTGAGCCACTTATACTCTTCAGAGCCTGCTCTTTCTGAGGCTTGCTCTACTAAGTGGCTTCTTATTAAGTGGAGTTAAAAAATAAGGAGTTCTAGAGCTGTGTGTGGTTTTGTGGGAGTGATTGCAGGTGGCTGAGTGTGGATTGCAGCAGAGATCATTGAAAGTTAAGTGTTTGTATTTTTGTACTTGCATTTAAAATCGTTTTTTTTTTTTTCTCTGCTTAATTAAGGCGAGTGCCTGGGGCAACCAGGTGCTATAAATTGAGCCACTTATACTCTTCAGAGCCTGCTCTTTCTGAGGCTTGCTCTACTAAGTGGCTTCTTATTAAGTGGAGTTAAAAAATAAGGAGTTCTAGAGCTGTGTGTGGTTTTGTGGGAGTGATTGCAGGTGGCTGAGTGTGGATTGCAGCAGAGATCATTGAAAGTTAAGTGTTTGTATTTTTGTACTTGCATTTAAAATAGTTTTTTTTTTTTCTCTGCTTAATTAAGGCGAGTGCCTGGGGCAACCAGGTGCTATAAATTGAGCCACTTATACTCTTCAGAGCCTGCTCTTTCTGAGGCTTGCTCTACTAAGTGGCTTCTTATTAAGTGGAGTTAAAAAATAAGGAGTTCTAGAGCTGTGTGTGGTTTTGTGGGAATGATTGCAGGTGGCTGAGTGTGGATTGCAGCAGAGATCATTGAAAGTTAAGTGTTTGTATTTTTGTACTTGCATTTAAAATCGTTTTTTTTTTTCTCTGCTTAATTAAGGCGAGTGCCTGGGGCAACCAGGTGCTATAAATTGAGCCACTTATACTCTTCAGAGCCTGCTCTTTCTGAGGCTTGCTCTACTAAGTGGCTTCTTATTAAGTGGAGTTAAAAAATAAGGAGTTTAAGAAAAGGAGTTTGGAAACTAAGGTTGGATATAATTTCCTTGTGTGTTGTTGGCTTAATTTTACGTGGTCCTTCAACTACAGCAGACAGGGTCTAAATCTAAATCATTTATACTGTTTTACTTTTTTACTGTTGTAATCCCCATTTAGTATGTGTTGCACAATTTACAACGCAGTCCAGTGCACATCTTGCATGATGTATGCAGTCCTGGAACAGCCGTTCGAGGGTGTATATCTTTGTTCTAGATGTGAGCAAATTACCAGTTTGGAATCGCAGATCGAGTCTCTAAATGGGCAAGTTGCAACACTGAGAGGCATTGATAATTTGCAAAAGAGTTTGCTTCTCACCGAGCAAGCACTCTTTGGGGTAGATGAGGGGGAGGGTGACAGAGAGGAGGCTGAGGAAAGTGAGGTAGCTAGCTGGGTAAAAGTTAGAAAGCGGGGTAGAGGGAAGAGTGCCAGGGAGGCTAGCCCTGATCTGACACACCCCAACAAGTTTGCACGTTTGGCAGATGAGGGGGATGTCAGTCCGGGGACGGCACTGCTGCAGCCAGACACTTCCTCTGCCAGTCAGGGGAATGTCAGCTCCAGTAAGCAGGGAACCAGGAGAGCAGGGCAGGCCAGACAGGTGCTGGTAGTGGGAGACTCCATTATTAGGGGAACAGATAGGGAAATCTGTCACAAAGACCGTGATCGCCGAACAGTGTGCTGTCTTCCTGGCGCTAGAGTTCGACACATCGCGGATCGGGTTGACAGATTACTGGGAGGGGCTGGAGACGATCCAGCGGTCATGGTCCATATCGGAACCAATGACAAAGTTAGAGGTAGGTGGAGAGTCCTTAAAAATGATTTCTGGGATTTAGGTCAAAAGCTGAGGGCAAGGACCTCTAAGGTAGTATTTTCCGAAATACTGCCTGTACCACGAGCCACACAAGAAAGGCAATGGGAGATTAGGGAGATTAACAAGTGGCTCAAGAACTGGTGTAGGATGGAGGGGTTTGGGTTCCTGGAGAACTGGGCCGATTTTTCTATCGGCAACAGGCTCTATCGTAGGGACGGGCTGCACCTCAATGGGGAAGGGGCAGCTGTGCTGGGGAGAAAGATGGCTAGAAGGTTGGAGGAGTGTTTAAACTAGGGACTGGGGGGGAGGGTAATTACGTTATAGGAGGGGAAGATAGTGCAGATAGAGACCGGGGACAAGGTAATAAGAATGGGGGAGGAATGGAAGGAGGGACTAGAACAATTCAGAAGGAAAGGTGTAGGGTAAAAAATATACATAAACCTCTCAAATGTATGTATACTAATGCCAGAAGCCTGACTAATAAAACTGGTGAACTGGAATTAGTGATGTGTGAGGAGGACTATGACATAGTGGGAATAACTGAGACATGGCTGGATGATAGCTATGACTGGGCAGTTAATGTACAAGGTTACAGTCTGTTTAGAAAGGATCGTCAAAACCGGAGAGGGGGAGGGGTCTGCCTTTATATAAAGTCCTGTCTAAAGCCCACAGTCCGAGAAGATATAAGTGAGGGACATGAACATGTGGAGTCACTATGGGTAGAGATACATGGAGCTAAAAACAGCAATAAATTACTAATAGGAGTTTACTATAAACCACCTAATATACCAGAGTCCACAGAAAATCTACTACTAAACGAGATAGACGAGGCGGCAAATCATAATGAGGTGGTTATTATGGGGGACTTCAACTACCCAGATATAGACTGGGAAACTGAAACTTGTATATCTCATAAGGGAAACAGGTTCGTGGCTATAACCAAAGACAATTACCTCTCCCAACTGGTTCAGGACCCGACTAGAGGGACGGCCATACTGGACTTAGTATTAACCAATAGACCTGACAGAACAACAGACGTGCAGGTCGGGGGACACCTGGGAAATAGTGACCATAAAGTAATAACCTTCCAATTATCATTCAAAAGAGCGTTTCTACAGGGAGGAACAAAAATACCAAACTTCAAAAAAGCTAAATTTAGCCAACTAAGAGAGGCCATAGGCCAAACTAACTGGGACAAAGTCCTCACAAATACAGACACAAAATGGGATATCTTTAAAAACATCCTAAAAACTCATTGTCAGAGGTACATACCGTATGGTAATAAAAGGTTAAGGAACAAAAAGAAACCAATGTGGATAAATAGAACTGTAAAGAAAGCAATAAATGACAAAAAGAAAGCATATAAAACACTAAAACAGGAGGGTTGCACGGAAGCACTGAAAAACTATAAGGAAAAAAATAGAACATGTAAAAAACAAATAAAAGCGGCCAAACTAGAGACCGAGAGATTAATTGCCAAAGAGAGTAAAACCAACCCTAAAATGTTCTTCAATTATATAAATGTTAAAAAGTATAAAGCTGAAGGTGTTGGCCCTTTAAAGAGTAATGAGGGGGGAGTCGCAGAGAGCGACGAGGAGAAAGCAAAGCTGTTAAATATTTTTTTCTCCAATGTATTCACTGAGGAAAATAAATTGTCAGATGACATGCAGAATGCAAAAATAAATTCCCCATTAAAAGTGTCCTGTCTGACCCAGGAAGAAGTACATCAGCGGCTTAAAAAGATTAAAATAGACAAATCGCCAGGACCGGATGGCATACACCCCCGTATCCTAAAGGAATTAAGTAATGTCATAGCCAGACCCTTATTTCTGATATTTGCAGACTCTATACTGACAGGGAATGTCCCACAGGATTGGCGCGTGGCATATGTGGTGCCAATATTCAAAAAGGGGCCAAAAACAGAGCCTGGAAACTATAGGCCGGTAAGTTTAACATCTGTTGTGGGTAAACTGTTTGAAGGTTTTCTGAGAGATGCTATATTAGAGCATCTCAACGGAAATAAGCAAATAACGCCATATCAGCATGGCTTCGTGAGGGATCGGAGATGTCAAACTAATTTAATCCGTTTTTATGAGGAGGTAAGTTCTAGACTTGACAGCGGCGAATCAATGGATGTCGTATATCTGGATTTCTCCAAAGCATTTGACACTGTACCGCATAAAAGGTTAGTATATAAAATGAGAATGCTCGGACTGGGAGAAAACGTCTGTATGTGGGTAAGTAACTGGCTGAGTGATAGAAAACAGAGGGTGGTTATTAACGGTACACATTCAGATTGGGTCACTGTCACTAGTGGGGTACCTCAGGGGTCAGTATTGGGCCCTATTCTCTTCAATATATTTATTAATGATCTTGTAGAAGGCTTGCATAGTAAAGTATCAATTTTCGCAGATGACACTAAACTGTGTAAAGTAATTTACACTGAAGAGGACAGTATACTACTACAGAGGGATCTGGATAGATTGGAGGCTTGGGCAGATAAGTGGCAGATGAGGTTTAACACTGATAAATGTAAGGTTATGCACATGGGAAGGAAAAATGCAAGTCACCCGTACATACTAAATGGTAAAACACTCGGTAACACTGACATGGAAAAGGATCTAGGAATTTTAATAAACAGCAAACTAAACAGCAAAAACCAGTGTCAGGCAGCTGCTGCCAAGGCCAACAAGATAATGGGTTGCATCAAAAGGGGCATAGATTCCCGTGATATGAACATAGTCCTACCACTTTACAAATCGCTAGTCAGACCACACATGGAGTACTGTGTACAGTTCTGGGCTCCTGTAAACAAGGCAGACATAGCAGAGCTAGAGAGGGTTCAGAGGAGGGCAACTAAAGTAATAACTGGAATGGGGCAACTACAGTACCCTGAAAGATTATCAAAATTAGGGTTATTCACTTTAGAAAAAAGACGACTGAGGGGAGATCTAATTAATATGTATAAATATATCAGGGGTCAGTACAGAGATCTATCCCATCAGCTATTTATCCCCAGGACTGTGACTGTGACGAGGGGACATCCTCTGCGTCTGGAGGAAAGAAGGTTTGTACACAAACATAGAAGAGGATTCTTTACGGTAAGAGCAGTGAGACTATGGAACTCTCTGCCTGAGGAGGTGGTGATGGTGAGTACAATAAAGGAATTCAAGAGGGGCCTGGATGTGTTTCTAGAGCGTAATATTACAGGCTATAGCTACTAGAGAGGGGTCGTTGATCCAGGGAGTTATTCTGATTGGAGTCGGGAAGAAACTTTTTATTCCCCTAAAGTGGAGAAAATTGGCTTCTACCTCACAGGGTTTTTTGCCTTCCTCTGGATCAACTTGCAGGATAACAGGCCGAACTGGATGGACAAATGTCTTTTTTCGGCCTTATGAACTATGTTACTATGTTACTATCATTGGGTAGAGAACATCTTCTGGGACTCCAAAGTCTACGTGACTAGTCCCATCTGGGTGTAGATGGATACTGGCCCTGAGAGCTTGGAGTACATCAGTTCCCAGAATAGGTTCACGGAGATCATCCTTTACTAAAATTTGAGTGATAACAGCACTGTCTTTGTTTTTTAGTTTGACTGGTTCAGACTCACGGACAAACACTGTTTCCCCAGTAAAACCCATGGCTGGGACGTGGTATGGACTGAGTTAATAGGGTTAAAAAGTTCTGGTCAACAACTGTTTTGGCTGCCCCCGTGTCGACCAGGAATGGTACTGCCTTTTTATTTCCTAGGGATACCGGGATATGTATTTGGGGACCCACGGACTCTACTTTTACAGGCAGAACCATCACGGGTGTACCAGTATCCTAGTCTGAAGACGGTGGTGATTGTGGACTAAATTGGCCACTGTTGTCTTTAAGCCTCCTGGGAGCCCTGCAATCTCTCTTCATGTGACCTGGTTTGCCGCAATTGTAACATTTAAAATCACGTTTGGGTTTGGGACTGGTGGCCTGCCCCATGTATTTAACCAGAGTAGGGTTTTTCTTCATGTCTAGTTCTAACCCTTTGGCTGTAGCAATTAATTGGGTTAAAGGGGTCACATGCCATTCAGGTTTACAAGCTTTCAGCTTAGCCTGGAGGGCGGATCGAAGCCCCTCCATGAATGCACATGTCAACAGTTTTTCTCCCATGTTTCCAGCTTGATCCCAACCCATGTCTGTCCAGATAATCCTTAGTCCTGCAGCATAAGTCTCTACAATCTCCTGAGGACCCTGTACTATGTATTTAAGACTCCGGAAACTTTCTTCCTCCTTTGTATGTGCCCATTCTGTAAAAACCCTGACAAATTCAGTCCCAGACTGCAAAGTCTTGACCCAGTCTGTAGTCATAATATCCATGGGGACATTTCTGTGTTCGTTCATATAGTCATTCACCATTTGATGTTGTGACTTGCCCATCTTCAGCAACATCAGATCCTTCAAGTCAGTCCACATAGCCCCATAAGTCACCTATATCTGTTGAAGAGACCTTGAAGTAGGCATAGGTCTTGTCAGAGGGTCGGGCAGTCGGGTCAAAAGTCCAAGTTGGTCTTTCGGACTCCAGGGGTGGTACTCAGTCACACTGGCGTGAAGAAATTCAGGTTCCTGATTCTGGCTGGTCGCTCCAATGAAATGTCCGGTTGGTCCTGAGGTTGTATCAGGTCCTTCTCCTATCGCTCCCTGTTGTCCGGTTGTCGGTCTGGGTAGGAGTCTTGTCTTAGTTAGAACAGGGTGGAGTCCTACAGGTTTGTGGGGTTGGGGGGCACCACAGGCTCAGCATGCATCGTCCCAGTTTGGATTCTGATTGCCACAGACATTACAAGTCCATCCCTCTGGTCCATTCCCTCTTGGAGGTCTAGGGGCAGTTGGATATGGAGGAGGTCGTTTGTCAGCGTCATTTTCTTTTGATTTCTGAGTATACAAAAGCCTACCTCTGACTACTTCTCGCCACCCCTCAGTTTCAACTTCCCCTGCCACTTTAACCCAGGTATTAACTACTTCTTCATATCCATTATCCTTTATCCAACCACAATGTGTCCTTCTGAATCTTTCCCAAGTATCCACATTCAAATTTTCATCCTTCATTCCTACCTTCTTCAACACCCTGTCAATATTTTTCAAACTTTCTTTTCCTTCCCTCTCTTCAACTAAAGTCTTAGCTGCTTTGTAACCCTCGGGTATACTGAAATTGTTCCCCATTTTGTATGTCAATCTTTTTTCACAGAAAGTTAAACAATTATTTAGATGTCTATTTTCCCTCAGTTTCCTCAGAATTTCCCCACTATATTTACTTAGTGTATTCTGTTACTGAGTTTCTTAACCAATCAAAACCTCACAAACCAGACATTGGAGTCCAAGGACTTTGATTACCCTTACTGTAATTCTCCAAGATTATACCAAAACTCCCAAAACTAAACCAAAGACTTCCCAATTGAAACAATCCAACAATCATAGTCATTTACCAAAAATAGGCTCAACTATAAAAGGACTTATACGTACATTCAATCACCAGATCCTCGAACCGGACAAACCACTCAGGGAGACACAGATATAGTGTAAGATAAAGTCTCTTACCTTTTAGCGCTATTTCTTATATATGCAAATCCCGGACCGGAACGTCCAATTTGTCGGAGACCAGATGAAGTGTCCGTTAGTTAAGCCCCACGTTGGGCGCCAAGATTTTGTTAGGGAAATATCCGTTCACCTATGATTGTTGGAATCCAAATTAAAAGGATTTGATATGAGTGCTCGGGAAACTGACACAGTTATTTGACATACAGTTGTGTTCAAAATTATTCAACCCCCACTGAAATTGAGTGTTTTGGCCAGTTTGACATTGATTTTGATCATTTCAGTCATCTTGTTTACAATTAAATCAAAGAGGCACTTGTAAGTCAGACAAATATTACATAACTTTTATAATGGAATAACCACAAATGTCTTTTCTGTGCTCACATCATTATCAGTTTTATTCAACCCCCAAGTGACATTCAATCTTAGTACTTAGTACAACATCCTTTTCCAGTTATAACCGCTTATAAACGTGAAGCATAGCTTGACACAAGTGTCTTGCAGCGATCTACGGGTATCTTCGCCCATTCTTCATGGGCAAAACCTCCAGTTCAGTCACATTCTTAGGCTTGCGCGCTGCAACTGATTTCTTTAAGTCCCACCAGAGGTTCTCAATCAGATTTAAGTCTGGTGACTGCGATGGCCACTTCAAAATGTTCCAGCCTTTAATCTGCAACCATGCTCTAGTGGACTTAGAGGTATGCTTGGAATCATTGTCCTGTTGAAAGGTCCAACGTCTCCCAAGCCTCAGGTTTGTGACGGACTGCATCACATTTTCATCCAATATCTCCTGGTACTGAAGAGAATTCATGGTACCTTGCACACGCTGAAGCTTCCCTGTACCTGTAGAAGCAAAACAGCCCCAAAGCATGATTGACCCCCCGCCATGCTTCACAGTAGGCAAGGTGTTCTTTTCTTCATAGGCCTTGTTCTTCCTCCTCCAAACATAGCGTTGATCCATGGGCCCAAACAGTTCTAATTTTGTTTCATCAGTCCACAGAAAACTTTTGTGGTTTGTCCACATGACTTTTGGCATACTGCAGTCGACTCTTCTTATTCTTTGGAGACAGCAAGGGGGTGCGCCTGGAAGTTCTGGCATGGAGGCCTTCATTACGCAGTGTGCGCCTTATTATCTGAGCTGAAACTTCAGTACCCACATCTGACAAATCTTTTTTCAGTTCCTCAGCAGTCACACGGGGACTTTTCTCCACTTTGCGCTTCAGGTAGCGCACAGCAGTCGCAGTCAGCATCTTCTTTTTGCCACGACCAGGTAGCGTTTCAACAGTGCCCTTTGCCTTGAATTTGCGAATGATGCTTCCTATGGTGTCTCTTGGTATGTTTAACATCTTTGCAATCTTCTTATAGCCATTGCCCTTCCTGTGAAGAGAAATCACCTCTTTTGCCTTCCTGGACCATTCTCTTGACTTCACCATGCTTGTAAACACACCAGTAAATGTCTAGAAGGAGCTGAGTATCACAGTCCTTTTAAATCTGCCTAATTGGTGCTTATTATGCTTGATTGCTGCTCCTTGACATCCACAGGTGTTTTCAATACCTGATCGAAAACACTTGAATGAACCTCTGTTCTTAAGAGTGGTAGTCTTTAAGGGGTTGAATAATTGTGTCAATGAAGAAATCACAAAAAAAACATTTAATACTGTATTACAAAAACAATTGATGTCATTTTAGTTGCATTTGGTTCTTTAAAAAGTCCTTGTAAGATTTCATTCTGAACACAATTACAAATGTACACTAAATTCCCTAAAACCCTTTACAGCATTGGGGGTTGAATAATTTTGAACACAACTGTAGCTGGATCAGATTTCTTTATTCAAAGACAAGCTCACGACAATATATGCTTCAAACAGAAAAAAAAAATCACATGACAAACATGACATTTGCGGTTATAAGATATAGATCATAAGACCATACCAGACCATACGTAGGTTTCCATTCCTCTACCTTCCCCCCTCCGCACTTCCTGAGGCTCAGACAGATAGCTCTGCTTGATAGGAAACTGGGGCGAGGGGTGTGTGGGTGCAATCAACTGACTTTTTGACCTTGTTTTTAGACATTATTATTATCTGTCTATTTAACCCTGTAAGGACCTGACCTAAATCTCCCATATACACAAGATGGAGGTAATGTTTATAGAAAATGAATTCTCATCCCTCACAGTTCCCCAATATATTCTTATATCAAGAACATACCGAAGCCAGCGCACCCCGTCAAGGTCTCTCAATGTGGCACGGGACCTAACGCTAACCTACCTATCCCGTATGGGTAGTTACTGATAGAAGCATAAGGTCCGACACACAGCCAGCAGCTCCAAGTTACCTCCAGCTTGAAATCACACATACAATCGGAGGAGGGAGGAGGCTGTGAGTCCCACCTATAACTGGGTCATGTGATGCAGGCTGCCCAGGTGCACCTGAATGTTAGTTATCTTAAATAGCAGAAAATGCTCAAGAACCCAAATGCTGTTGCGCATTTATAACTGGGGGAGTAAATTCTGCACATGTGATACGTTGCTAACAGCAATCCCCAGGAAAATTGCATACAATGTAGGATGCCGGCAGCAGACCACATATACCACAAAAACATCCTACACAGGATAGCCCAATGTGCGGATAAGGCTATAAAAAATACAAATTCACTGAAAATGGTGCACTACAATGGTAAATGCAATTGACAATATATGGCTATGGCTAAACCCTCACACTGATATTAAAATGAGACGTTCTCCAATATATTCTTATTTCAAGAACATACAGGAGCCTGCGCACCTCGTCAAGGTCTCTCAATTATTATAAAAAGATATCAGGTATGTGTGGTCACCTGGTAGAATAGTATGAAACTTAGGGATAGGCACAAGATGTGGATAGTTGGAATAAGTGTACAAAAAACTGATAGCTTTTAATAAAAATGTCATTTTTATAACAATGTTGTTTTAACAATGTAAAATTTTGGAACGAATATGTAAGATATATGATGTTTTAAGATGTAAATGCACAAAGAAATATATATGTATTAATGATTAGAGTCCTTAGCATAATGCAAGTGGATTGAGAGGGGGGTCTTTACGTTGACCCAAAGGGGTATAAAATGAAGGCCACAATGAAAGTGAACATAGGCACCTGATGAAGCGAAAGTGAAACCTAGGTCGAGCGTGATACGAGGAACACTGTTTGTATTTTGATACGCTGTTGATAGCTTTACTTTTATGAGTATAAAAAATGTTTTTTATTCGATCTCACTTTGCAGTGCTTCACTATTGGCAGGGCCGGTGTCGGGGGGGGGGGGGGCAAACTTTGTCTAAGGGGCCCTCTGTTTCAGTGCTGCTGTTCAGCTGAACGTCCAAGGAAGCAAACGGGTGGATAGCTGAACAGCTGCACTTTACAATGCATTGTAAGGTCTCCTCCCTCACATATAAGGCTACTTTAACACTTGTGTTTTGGCTTTCCGTTGTGAAATCCATCATGGACTCTCACAAGCGGTCCAAAATAGATCAGTTTTGCCCTAATGCATTCTGAATGGAAAAGGATCCGCTCAGAATGCATCAGTTTGCCTCCGATCAGTCTCCATTCCGCTCTGGAGGCGGACACCAAAACGCTGCTTGCAGTGTTTTGCTGTCTGCTTGACGAAACTGAGCCAAACGTAAAGCACACAATGTAAGTCAATGGAGACGGATCAGTTTTCTCTGACACAATCTGGCACAATAGAAAACGGATCCGTCTCCCATTGACTTTCAATGGAGTTCATGATGGACCTGTCTTGGCTATGTTACAGATAATACAAACGGATCCGTTCATGACAGATGCATGCGGTTGTATTACTGTAACGGATCCGCCCAAAACGCGAGTGTGAAAGTAGCCTAAGAGAAATCATTACCACAGTGCTGATAGGACCTGCGATAATGTCAGATGCAGGAGGCGGAGCTCAGCAGAGAAGAGGGGATGAAGGACCTGTGATGACCTCACCATCATGTGACCAGAACAGGAGGCGGAGCTCAGCAGTAAAGTAATGAAGAAGAAGACCAGCCATGCATGTGAAGAAGTATGGATTCAATGTAAGCACCAGGGAACGGCTGGGAGTTGTAGTCCTCTCCTCTTATACCTCCTGTTATGTAATATCAGAGTACATTACAAGAGGAGGTATGAGGAGAGGACTACAACTCTCAGCATGTCCAGTCCATTATTATATAATATCAGGGTACATTACAACACCCTGGAAATGCTGCGAGTTGTATACCTCCTCTTATAATGTACTCTGATATTACATAATAACTGCTTGGACATGCTCAGAGTTGTAGTCTTCTCTTATACCTCCTCTTGTAATGTACTCTGATATTACATAATAACGACTTGGACATGCTGGGAGTTGTAGTCCCATCCTCTAATACGTCCCCCTGTAATGTGCTCTGATATTAAATAATAGACATGCTGGGAGTTACAGTCCTCTCCTGTTATATCTCCTGCAGTAATGTGTTCTGAATTAGGGCTGGGATGATAGATAGGGGAGGGTAATCATCTGCCTAGGGTGCCACTTCGCTACCCATAAAGGTGGGTGCACTCATGGCGGTCCAACTTCACAAGCCTCAGGCCACTAGGCCTCAAGCCTGTGAGGCATTAGAACAGAGCAAGAAGCCTCAATGACATCACTGCAGCCTCCTGCTCTGGGTCTCGCATAATAACGTCATCACGTGAGACCCAGAGCGAGAGTGGTGATGTCATTGGGACCGCAGGCATCAGGACACAGCAACACAAGCCATAGATAATACTGTGAACTGCATCGCAGACAGCAGCGGGGGGACGGGAGGGAGCCAGTTTTTTATTTTTTTATACTAAATGTCCACACTGCTGGGGGCACCAGGGATAGGGGTAAGGAGATCATTATATATACTTGGCACTATTGGGGAGGAATGGGGTAGCATTATATACATACTGGCACTATGGTGGAACATTAAATATATATTGGCACTATGGGGGGAAGCATTATATATTGGAACTAGTGGGGGGCACTACAGGGGGACATTAGAGCCACTGGGAGCATTATGGTTCTATTACTACTAGAGTACTGTAGGGGCGTTATTATTTGACGCAATATGGAGGGCATTGCTACTAATAGGGGCTATCTTGGGGAGTATTATCACTATTGGCGGCACCATTACTAATGAGGGCAGTCTGGGTGTATAGTATAGTATAGTGTTTGTGGACATGGGGGGAAGCAGAACAGGCACATTATTGGGGTAGCAGCTTCCAGAGGTTCTCCAGGTTTTTTCATATTGATGACCTAGGATAGGTCATCAATATTAGATCGGCGGGGGTCTGACACCCGGCACTCCAGACGATCAGCTGTTTGAGAAGATGGCGTGCACTGTGAACACGTGCCATCTCCCTTCTCTCTGTAAGTCTATGGGACAGCAGCAGTGAACAGCACGCGACGTCTCTTCAAACAACTGATCGGCAGGGGTGTGGGACGTCGGACTGTGTTTTTAGCACATTATTACAAGATGTGGGCCCCCCTCTTTTGATTTTGCCCAGGGCCACATTTTGTCTAAAACCGGCCCTGACTATTAGTGCTCGCCTTTTGGTTGCATATAGGATGGTATAAACCAAAGGATGAGTGATACCTGTCGATTGGTGATTGACTGCATCAGTTTCTGCACGGAGACTGACTGTGATCCAGCTTCCTTCGAAAATATAGAGCAGCGCAGTTTCCTTTGATGTTAATTGTGCTTAGACTGTGAATTGGACCCACTTCACCTGGACACCAGCAGCGCTCGCAGCAGGCAACGGAATTAAGGACATTACTATATATTGTATAAATTTGAGGGCTCATCTGGGGTCTGTATAAATTTGGGGGCTTGATTTGCAAAATCGGTAACAGTCCCCCATCAACCATGTACCGTATTAGTAATACTGGTGTCAACTCAAATACATGAAGACATCACCTGCAAGTCACTTCCCCTGACAGTTTTTTTTCAAATGTGTTTTAATCTCTTTATTAGGAAGTAAGGTCACTTTAAAATGATTTTTTGGGGGGAGGGGCTCAGTTTGTCTGCTCAACCTGCTCCACAGAAATACTTCGTCCCGGCCCTGTGTTCTGCATATTGTAAGGTTTTGGTAGATACGTGGGGTTGTATTTTCCAGTAACATAAATTTATAACAAATAAAAAAAAGAACAATTTACAAAAAGCTATTTACTCACGTAGATGTGCTACCTACAAAAGGAGTTTGATTTTAGTTAGGTAACAGCTAGCGGTGGTAAAATGTACTCCACTTTGTTTTCTTATTAATAAAGTTTAACGTATTGTGGGGAGTGCAATGCATTCTGGGAAGGAAAAGCCCAAGTCTTCAGTCTACATACAGACTACAAGACATCAGCAGAGCTGTTCCATGCAGCTCTCCTTCTTAAACTCCACCATCTTTGTGCAAGTATATCTGGTGAGTGACATCTACCTTGTCTCAGGGTTATTATGTTATGCAGTGATGTTTTTATTTGCTAATTTATTAGAGCTAGTCATGTATACCCGAGTTAGTCTGTCAATGATTGTCAAAAGATCTGTAATTACCTTATAATAACAGCTTTCATTAATGTCCTCTGTCCCTTTCCACTGCTCCCTTAAAAGACCATTGCTATGGCTCATCTGTCTTCGGCTAGGAAGATGGAGGGGCGGTCCTTCACACTGCATGCTTGCATTAGGCTTCAGAGTGAGGTGGCGTATCTCAGTAATCTAATCTGATTGGCTGGCAGGAAGCTGCTGTCTACAGGAAGTGTGTATGTGACCTGAGGGAATGCAGTTTTGGCCTCAGAGAACTGGCAGAGGAGCCATCTTGAGAAGATCCTCATAATGTAGGATTCAAAACAGCTATAACTAAGGGGGAAACTCAAGGAAAACAGTGGTAAGGGAAGAAACTAAAGATTGCTTTATGCATAATGCTGCTGCAGCAGTAACATATGCTAAAATGAAAATATTACAGTTATCCTCTAATGTAATGTTGTAGTACATGCTGTTCTATGCTTACTGCTGTACATGCTATCTTGTATGGTTTATACTTATACAAGCTATTTGTATTCTTGTAGTTTTACCAAACAATTGATCACACATCAATACTCCTGTTTTGTCAATAAACAAGTTAGTCTACTTTCACACTGGCGTTTTGGTTTCCGTTTGTGAGATCCATTCAGGGCTCTCAGAAGCGGTCCAAAACTGATCAGTTTGCATTCTAATGCATTCTGAATGGAAAAGGATCCGCTCAGAATGCATTCGTTTGCATCAGTTCAGTCTCCATTCCGCTTTGGAGACGGACACCAAAACGCTGCTTGCAAAGAAACTGAGCCAAACGGATCCGTCCTGACACACAATGTAAGTCAATGGGGACAGATCCGTTTTCACTGACACAATAGAAAACTGATCCGTCCTCCATTGACTTTCAATGGTGTTCTAGACTGATCTGTCTTGGCTATGTTAAAGATAATACAAATGGATCCGTTCTGAACGGATGCAGATGGTTGTATTATGTGAACGGATCCGTCCATGATGGATCCGCACAAAACGCGAGTGTGAAAGTAGCCTTAGACTACAGAGAACAGTCCTCTTATTCGGAAGACAGGAATGGTTTATACTAATTTTCAGACTTCGCACTGTGTGAACATGTATGAAGACAGAAAAACCACTTATTTATACCTGCCTGTAAGGAACTGCATGTACAGTAGAGCCTGTATACAGAGGCCACAGATGTAATACCTTTGGCAACAAGAAAGTAATTAGAAAACAACAAAGATTAACCGTATCCCTTTGGGTTTAAGTATGTTACAACATCATTTGTCTATGCTAATTCGTAAAGACAAACTACGTAGCTGTCACCCTGAAAATCAAGCGATCTGGCTTTTTTTCTAATTAACAGAGCTGCTGCCAAAAGACATTAAAAGCTGGATTGGAAAATAGTTTGAAGACTCCGCTTTGAATTTTTGACCTCAGGGTATCTCAATTAGCTAATATTGTCATCTGGGATTTAGGGATCATAAAAGAAACATGAGGAGAGGTATTTATCCGGCTTTCCTTAAATGCAGCATGTGTGCTAGACTTGATATTCCCTTTGAGCAGGATACATCAGGCAGTAGATGGTCACGTACAAAGTTTAAACATTCAAAGATACAGAACTTCCTCTTCTACTCCTTTAAATATCAAGTGTGACTTAGGGCTCTTTCACACTTGCGTTGTTGGGATCCGGCGTGCACTTCCGTTGCCGGAGGTGCCCGCCGGATCCGTAACACCGCAAGTGAACTGAAAGCATTTGAAGACTGATCAGTCTTCAAAATGCGTTCAGTGTTACTATGGCAGCCAGGACGCTATTAAAGTCCTGGTTGCCATGGTAGTGGTGGGAAGCGGGGGAGCAGTGGGGTGGCGTCGGGGCGCCCCATGCGCATGGATCGCGTGATCCATGCGATCGCGTGGTCCATGCGATTGGGGCGCCCTGGCATCGCTCTGGGGCGCCCCGGGGGCCGCGCGGACGGTGGGTGTGCTGCTCTCCCGCTCCCCACTACACTTTACCATGGCAGACAGGACTTTAGCGTCCTGGCAGCCATGGTAACCATTCAGAAAAAGCTGAACGTCGGATCCGGTAATGTGCCGAAACAATGTTTAGCTTAAGGCCGGATCCGGATTAATGCCTTTCAATGGGCATTAATTCCGGATCCGGCCTTGCTGCAAGTGTTCAGGATTTTTGGCCGGAGCAAAAAGCGCAGCATGCTGCGGTATTTTCTTCGGCCAAAAAACGTTCCGGTCCTGAACTGAAGACATCCTGATGCATCCTGAACGTATTTCTCGCCATTTAGAATGCATTGGGATAATCCTGATCAGGATTTTTCCGGCATAGAGCCCCGACGACGGAACTCTATACCGGAAAAGAACAACGCAAGTGTGAAAGAGCCCTTAGAGGTACTTTCACACTAGCGTTTTTCTTTTTTCTTTTCCAGCACTGAGTTCTGTCAAAAGGGCTCAATGCGGGAAAATAACTGATCAGGCATAATCCCATGCATTCTGAATGGAGAGTAATCCGTTCAGGATGCATAAGGATGTCTTCCGTTCAGTCGTTTTGACTGATCAGGCAAAAGAGAAAACTGTAGCATGCTACGGTTTTATCTCCGGTGAAAAAAACTGAAGACATGCCTGAATGCATTCCATAGGAATGTGAAAAAAATAAATGCCGGATCCGGCCGGATCCGTTTTGCCGGATGACACTGGAAAGACGGATCCGGCATTTCAATGCATTTTTTTGACTGATCAGGCATTCTTACTAATTCCATCAGTTGGCATACATTTTTCTGGATCCGGCAGGCAGTTCCGGCGAAGGAACTGCTTGCCGGATCACTCTGCTGCAAGTGTGAAAGTAGCCTTACAGACCCTTTTTTTTTCTAATCTTGGATAAAGTGCAAGAATTCATGGACTTTTCAGAATTCGATATTATGATCACCCTGATAGATGGTTTTAGGGTCAAGGCACTAAAGGGGATATTCTGGTGATATGAAGTTATCCCCTATCCATGGAATAGGGAATAAGTATTATATCAGTGAGGGTCCCAGCGCTATACTCGACTATCTCCAGAACTCCCGTAGAAATGAATGGAGCGGCTTCGTCCATTTCAGGAGGCCCCACGGGGTATGGGTTTCCTGTTCTCCTGATCCATGGGGGTCCTAGAGGTATCCTGTGGTTAGGGAATAACTTCATATAAACAGAATACCATTTTAAGTGGTGGGTGTATGAGGGATTTGAGGACCATTTTCAGCAGGACCAGCCTACAATGTAATAGTATATAGGGGGCTCCCAATTCTTCAGCTAACAGATAATATAGGTGGAGAGAAGGATCAATTTAGTTGAATTACAACACCAGATCCTATAGTTCTCCCGACAAATAAACCACCACCAGAAGTGTCTGGCAATTGCTTTTGCTCACCATCGACAACACATACACATTAGAAGTTCATTAGACAGCTATTTAACGAGTATCACTGTGCTATCTGTGGTGTTACATAGGACTGCAGGTAATGTCTCCCACTCTTCCCACTTCCTCTACATTGCTGTGTCCCTCAACTTGTCTGCCTGCCTTTACAAAATATCAATTCCCATTGGAATTTAGGCCATAAATGCCTGATTTGTGGGGGTCCAGTGCTCTCGTCGATCATCACACTGAAGGGATCATGGTGCCCCTGTGAGTTCTGCTTCTCCCTTATCCATGTACAGTATATATGGCTGTGTCAGTACTTTTTCACATAAACAGGAAAATGAGAAGGTTTTAGCATGGCCGTCGTATAGTGGAACTATTGTGTCTGTGAGAACAAAAAAAAATGGGGTACATGACTTGCAAGAACATGGATCTCCTTTCACTGCGATGATTGGTGGGGGACTTTGAGTTCAGAGCATAAAAAATAACAGGTGGGGGTACATCCACATGTAAATCTGCAGCAGCAAAATCAACTCCAAATCATCCTAATCATCCTCATCCTGATGGAGAAACAGGTCAAGCATGCTCCCTGCTGCTCCATTTATTCAGACCACCAGAAATAGCCAAGTGCTGTACTTGACTCCGGCAGTTCCACCGAGAATTAATGGAGCAACAAGGTGCATCCTCAACCTGCAGCTCAATCAGCACGGGGGAATGGGACCCCTATTCTCTGGATTGCTGGGGGTCTCAGCAGTCAGACCCCGACCAATCAGTTACTTGTCCCCTATTCTGTGGAGGTGGTATAACCTGAAAACTTGGCAGGACCCCTTTAATACTTTATGACCTTTTATGATCCACTCTTGCATCAAGAAACTCGAACAACACAAAAGTTAAAAAGGCAGTTTTTAAAGTTCATGTTGACATTACAGACATTTCCTTATATAACACTCCAATTTCTTTTTAATTTTGTCACTAAATATACAGTAGAGATAAAATGTTATGTCGCAGAAAAATTTAAATTGTTACTTGCAAAAATTAATTACTGGTTTGTACTACATGCAAGTGTTAGCACAGCACACTGCTTGAAAGGAAATTAAATTTTACTGTCACACAAAATGTTTGCCTTTAGTTACAACAATGAATTTGTGTACGAAAAGATGGCAATGACAGATATGACAAACATTATTACATGATAACGTACCATCATAACATCACTGCTATCACATCAATACATGCCCTTGTAATGTAGAAGAGCTTTCTGTTCTGAACACAAAACATTCACATATAATTGATCTTTTTATTCTTATATTGCAAGAAAATAAAAGCAACGGAGCGGGGGCGCAGCCTTAGCGCAGGGCGAGCTGACTTAGGGGGAAGACTGTAGGCTAGGAGAGGGTTAAAATTGCCGGGTATGTTTAGAGGTTGGGTTGAGTTAGGTGGGGAGGAGTTGGTTTTAAGGCGGGAAGATATAAGACTGGGAGGTGGAGCTTTGGGTCAGTAGCAGCCTTTTTAGCGTGGAATTTAGTCGACATGGCCTCCCTGGACGAGTTGCTGGCGGCGGTGAGGGACGCGGTGCAGGTACATGGAGTGGATTTCATGCAGCAATCTATTCAGGCTGCCCTCCTCCCTCCCGCCCCTCCGGTTGCTGTAGCTCGCGCTGTCAGGGCCAGGAGATCTGTCCCCCCTGAGCGCTTGAGCCCAGAAGCTACCCCCTGGGTCCGCCGACGCATTAGAAGCCCCGCCAGGGACCCTCAGCTGAGGTCTGAGGTGTCCGTGGCCAACCGGACCCCCAGACGCAGCGGGAGGAATTCAGTATCGCGTGGCGGGCCGGCGGGAGAGGGTCAGGCTTCCCCTAGACCCGTCTCCCTTTCAGCACGGGGGAGGGATCGTTCCCAGGCGGCGACGTCCCCGCGAGATGCTCCGCGTCGGGGTCGAGCCAGGAGGACATCACCTGTGGAGAGAAGAAGTGTTGCGGCTGGGCTGTCTGCTGGCTTGGGCCTACATGTGAGTGAAGAGCTGGTGTCTCTGACGCTGCGGCGGAGTGAGACTGCCGGTATTCAGGGAAACATGGGAAGGGGGAAAACACCTTTAATCACCTCTGGCCCCTTTACCCAACCTTGACCTATAACAAACCACACAGACAACTGTATCATTTTATTGCTGGATGGTGATCGGCCACAGCTTCTTTATTAAAGCGGCAAACCTTAATAAACCATAATATCAGAGCAGTATGCCAAAGGCTGGACTCCCAGCGGGCAAGTTAAACCGTAATCATCAGAGCGATATGCCCACCGCTGGACTCCCAGCAGGCAAGTTAAACCGTAATCATCAGAGCAGTATGCCCACAGCTGGACTCCCAGCGGGCAAGCACGCCATCTGCTCCAACCATATCTCCGCTGTACTCAAATGCCGCCAGCTGTGACTTCATAAACTCAACCAGAATTTTCAGCTCTCCAAAGCCAAAATCATCGGAGCGATATCCAAACTGCTGGACTCTCAGCGAGGGATCTGAAGAAATAGAAAAACAACACAGAATAACCAAGTATCCATAACTGATCATAACCGCACACCTCGACCCGCCTCTCAATGATAACCGCAAAAAGGGAGGGAGGGAGGGACAATCTTTGCTTCCACTTGCAAGAGGAAGTGCTGGAGCAGGGGGAGGGGTATATGTACCCTCAGGATTCCTGCACCGCCCCCATCCTGTCTAAGGAGGTTCCACCAGAGAATTAACCCCTTAACGGCCGTCCTAATACACCACTACTTAAACCTTACATGACGGGGCCAGCTCCCAGAATGTCCTAAAAGGGGGAATGGGGGGAGGAGGACCATCAGTCCCTAAGCACCCTCCCTATACAGTCGGGCGCTTGCCAGACTGCCGGTCTTCAGGGAAACATGGGAAGGGGGAAAACACCTTTAATCACCTCTGGCCCCTTTACCCAACCTTGACCTATAACAAACCACACAGACAACTGTATCATTTTATTGCTGGATGGTGATCGGCCACAGCTTCTTTATTAAAGCGGCAAACCTTAATAAACCATAATATCAGAGCAGTATGCCAAAGGCTGGACTCCCAGCGGGCAAGTTAAACCGTAATCATCAGAGCGATATGCCCACCGCTGGACTCCCAGCAGGCAAGTTAAACCGTAATCATCAGAGCAGTATGCCCACAGCTGGACTCCCAGCGGGCAAATGCCGCCACGGAGGAGAACCGTTCTCCAAACGGGGCTCCGACCACCACCCAGCGGAACAGGGTCTGTTTAAAACCTTCTTACAGGCGAAAAGGAATTACCGCTAACATACAAAACACCAACATGTACCATCAAAAACCAATGCCAATAAGAAAACCGGTTGATGAAAACGGGGGGTAGAAACCCGTGAGGTTTTTTTTTTGTTTTTTTTTTTTTGTTTTTTTTTTAGAACCTAGCCCAACCCCCATGTAAAATACTAGTGAAACCACCATGAAGGACAGTGTACAGTCCTGGTGTCCCGTAAACAAGCAGACATACCGGAGCTGGACAACTCCCATAATCTACCCATAGGACTGAGCCACTAAAAGAGGGGATCCCCTGCGTACGGAAAAAGAAGGTTAGAGAGGTCGTTGATACAGCTGTAAGCACTACACTATATAGCTGCAACATCCGAAACGGTGACAAACCACCCCATGATCTATACCTTTATATTGTATCCCTAACGCATTCCCAAATATACCCACCTGGGAGATTATCACCAACCTCTTAAAAATAACCGAGATAAACATACGTAAGAACCAAGATGTCCAAAGCTACGGAATAGGCCAGGGAATTATCTCAGCTGGGTCTCCAGCATCACCTTGGCACAACTCTATACCAACCACCTGGAATCCCGGATCCCATTGCAGAAACTTCCACCTCTCGAAACCAAAAACGCCCACCGGGCCGAGGTCCTCTCTCCGAACCCACGGAAGATATCCGAAAGGCCAACCAGCAAACCGCCGAACACCATGACCTGAAAGAAAAAACAATTAGCCTGAGCAGCCAACCACATAGAGAATCGATCATATAACAGCCACAGAATACCTCTATTCCATACAAATGACATTTTTTTTTTTTTTATTCTTATCGTTTAATTATGTATTAATTATTCATATATTTTCACTTCGTTTATTTACTTTTTGAAATGTAAAACCACAGAGGAAAAACCACGCTGATGAAAAAGAATTGAAACCCCACCATAGTAAAGTAATAACCGAATAACCAACTAACCGCCGAATCGAAACCGGGCGGGAGAGAAGGTACACACCACCTAGATTCACTGGATCGTAATGTATAGGCGGGCCCTAAGCCCAATAAAACTATTATTACATAAAACCAGGGATAAACCAAACGCTGCGCGGCCTAGAATGAAGAAGACAAACATTTATTACAACCGCATCGCCAGCCGTAAATTGGAACGATGCATGAAAAATATATTTTGGAGGGTCAGCATGCCGGCCTGTGAAGGCCATAAGATGACCAATAGTGTGTCTGATCCGCTCCAAAACCGCCACTGCAGATAAAAGTGAAATTTCATGAATTGTGTTTGAAAGCCTGAAAGGGGTTATGAACCCATGAACACAACATGCAAAGCAAGTGTCTTACACCTTTTAAAGGCTCTACCCTGAGCGACAAACAAACGGACCCTGGACGTTTGAGCTACCAGCTTGCCTTAAGCATTTACCCACACAGCCATAAGATATCCGCTACCGTCTTAACTTCCAATTATACCTGAGACCCGGCTCCTGCAATATACACCCAAATAGAGGGAGCGGAGCCACATACAAACACTGAACCGCTGCGCCCAATACCGCCGAGCCGAACAACGCAGCTGCACTAGAATAAGGCCTCCTGTACCGTACACATCGCGGGTATCCAACTTGGATTCGCCCCTACTGAAACAATTGAAATACAAATAAGCAAAAATTTGTGAGGGATTCCGAACTCACAGCGACTGCATCATAGCACAGAGCTTAGAAAATAGTAAATATACAAAGTTATCCCTATCACTGAATGTTTTTACCAGGATTCAAACACCGCCCTGGAATACCAGCAGCAAGTATGGCAACCACTACACAAGAGGGATATCTATTTATACCTTTTTTCTTCTTTTTTTTTTTTGACCCAGTATATATGAATAAAACCATGCCATATGTGACAGTATTGAAAGCACAACTAGAACAGATTAAATGATTATTACTAGTATTAAAAAGATTTTTTTTTTTTTTTTTTAAAAGTACACACTGCATAGTGCCAAAGGTAGGAGCCCAACAGGAAGTACTACTTTACACAGGAAAGAAACCAAATATACTATGTTCATTATATTATTACGAAATATGCGAAATACCACAGCATATTATGACATACCTTGTATATCTATATCATACTCTATCCTGTTTTAATTTATTTTTATTATTAATCTTATTATTTTTTATTTATTTATTTATTTTTTATCATTTAATTAAATTATTATCATTATTATATATTATTATTATTATTATTATTATTATTTTTTTTTTTTATATACCCATCCACCGGAATGAACCAGTGGGAGCTATACTCAAGGAGGATCACTATACCAATGGCTAAAGAAGTACCTAGCCATAATACAGCTAAAATAAAAACTTAGTATCGTGGGTAAACAAATAACTGAAATTGAACCCCAGACAACAGTGAAAGCCTTACACACCACAGTATAGAATAACCCACCGTATATAAAAAGTAAAACCACCGGAGAACTTACGTGGAAACAAGTAAACATTTTATTCTTTATTTTTTTAAGGCTGAAAGCGGTTTGAACTAAGCCTGAATGTTAGAGCTACCAGCTTGACAAATATAACTTTTTTTTTTTTTTTTTTTTACCTATATGGGGTTTTGAACCCAAGAACACTGCATGCAAAGCAAGTGTCTTAATACTGAGCTATAGCTCTAGGTACCCTAAGCCTTTACCCACACAGCATATAAGAGCTGCCTAGAGTACAAACATACGCGACACTATATAAGGCGGATATAGAACTAAAGTTCCTAAACTCACCAACCCCATCCCGTACAATGAACTAATTTTACTATATGTTATTTAAAATAATTTATTATTTATTTATTTATTATTTATTTATTTTTTTAAATGTATTGCTATAACTGTATTGCTATAAAGTAGGAAGCTAAAAGAAATACAAGAGTTATAAACCCAAAAAACGTTCACATGAAATTACATAACGCTGATATAAAAGAATGACTCGAAGAAGGTTTTTTTTTTTTTTTTTTATGGTGCACGCATCCAAGAGTGCACCGGTACTCACCAGGCGTCGTGTAATCAGGGACAGCGCCACCGAAGTAGCAAGTACAGGAATTGCAACCCAAAGGGCCACTACAGTGACCAGGCTGACTGGATGGTAGGCACCTGCCTCTTACGGTTCTGAATGCAAAATCAGACCAGACTCCTCAGACGCACCCGACATACCATCAGAAGACGACGGTGAGCGCCGCCTGAAGGAACTGGGGCGCCTACTTCCACCAGAAGCGGCGACGGGCCCGGTGCTTGCGGGACCCACTCTAGCCTTGACGTCTGACACCTGCGAATGAGGAAAAACACCAAGCAACCCCTGCTCCAGAGGTTGGGAGAGGAGGGCGGGAGATACAAACAGGCAAGAACTGGGACCCATAGTGCCCCCTGGTTTAGGAGGGCACTAATTGATAAACCGGGGCACCAGTGATCCGCTGTACAGGCAATATTAATATGTGGCGCAGTAGGTGGCAGCAGAGCTACATCATGCATTATGAATGGAAAGGGAGAAGCTACACGGCAACTGCCTGACATAAGGGGTCCTGCCCCAAAAAAGACCGGGACCAGGGTGTGTGTGTGTGGGGGGGGGGGAGGGGGTGAAAAAACCCATTTGGCTACAGTAAGGGGCGGTGCTAGGGCCACAATGGTGCCGAAGCCAGTCCTTGGTGCCTAGGGGGCCACATAAAAAGCTGTCCATGTGTACAGAACCCCATGAGTACCGCTAGTGGGAGGAAAGAGGTAGGGGGCGGTAAAGGATGCTCAGGTGTTGGGGGTGAAAAAACTCCCTATGCCCCCACCACCGAACATAATAATCAGCCAAAGGCACTGTGTAGGGGCTAAAAAGGGGGGGGGGCAGGGGCACGGTGCGGCGCTGCGAGACCCTACAGGTCGATGATCAATAGAGGGACGCAGGTAAATTAGGGCTGCAATGTAGAGGGGTGGAGGGAATGGGGCTGCCGTGCGAATCGCAGGTCCCTCGCTTAGGCGGTGAGGCTGCTCGCACAGTGCGGCAGCTCCTGGCCATGCTTGTCAAATGTAGCGGAGAGAGGGGGGGGGGGGCGGGAGTTACCGCCGGCACCACTGCTTAAGCGCAGGGCTGCTCGCATGATGCGGCAGCTCCCAGCAAGCTCAGTAAAATGGATGGAGGGCAGGGAGCGGGGGGAGGGGGTTAACGCCGGCCTCATAGCTTAAGTGCCGGGGCTGCACGCATGATGCGGCAGCTCCCGGCAAGCTCAGTAAAATGGACGGAGAGCAGGGAGCGGGGAGCGGGGGGCGGGGGTTAACGCCGGCCTCATAGCTTAAGTGCCGGGGCTGCACGCATGATGCGGCAGCTCCCGGCCATAACCGTGAATAGGAGCAGGGGGGGGGAGGGTGCCAGGGAAAGCCGGTAACGCTCACAAATGAGCCGGCCAACCCTCACCCTCCACATGCAAACTCGCCAGGAGGCCAAGAGGCCGCAACTCCCGCGGAAACTTGGAGTGGACAGAACAAAGAGGGAGAATACCTCTACAATCTTTGCTTCCACTTGCAAGAGGAAGTGCTGGAGCAGGGGGAGGGGTATATGTACCCTCAGGATTCCTGCACCGCCCCTATCCTGTCTAAGGAGGTTCCACCAGAGAATTAACCCCTTAACGGCCGTCCTAATACACCACTACTTAAACCTTACATGACGGGGCCAGCTCCCAGAATGTCCTAAAAGGGGGAATGGGGGGAGGAGGACCATCAGTCCCTAAGCACCCTCCCTATACAGTCGGGCGCTTGCCATTCTGGCCGGCAGCTTCAGCGTGAGGAGGATCTGTGCGCAGCGGCTGGATGTGATGTAGGTACGTCGCGACCCCGTGCGGTGGGTCGGCGGCATGGCAGCCAGATGAACGTCAGGGAGGAGGTTGGGGCCCTATACCCGGAACGGCGGCATGGTGTGGCGGCTGGCTGCCGGATCGCAGCTGAGTCGGTAACTAGTGGAGCAGGAGGGATTTTGGAACCGCGGCCAAGGGACGGTGCAAGGTACGGTGGGTGTTGGGGATAGCGTGGGCATCGGTGGTTTGCAGGCCTCTGCGGCTGGGGGTAGAAGTGAAGTGGGGGATGGCGTTCGATTGTCGAATGCAGCAAAAGGTGAAATTTATGTGTGCTTTGAAGAGCCACTGGGGTCTCATTTAAAGCAAGAAATCAGGGAGAAGATATGGAGGGATGAATATGTAGAAATATTTTCCTTGCTTCCTTTAGAAAAATTTAATTTGGATCGTGGAAGGCCAGATGACAGTAAAAAGGAGGATGAGGAAAGGAGGCGGTACAGGTTGATCCCACATACTTTTCAGAATTGGCTGCAGGCATTTGCGATTTTGGCCAGCGTGGTTGGGGAAAAATCGCCTGAACATTGCTCTGCACTGTTCTGTTATATGGATGCGATAGGGGAGGCTCATCGGACGTATGGGGGTGTGGCGTGGCTCAGGTATGATGAGCAGTTCCGGCAACGGAAGGCGGTCAGGCCTAATATACGGTGGGACCATAAGGACATCGGTCTCTGGATGCGATTGATGGCGGCACCTAGGAGTGGCCCTCAGCCCTTTCGGGGATCGGCCGGGGGTTCCTCGGCTTCTGAATCACAGGGAGGAGGTAGAAAAGGCTGTTGTTGGCAATACAATGAGGGACATTGTAGGTTCTTGTCAGATTGCCGGTACAAGCACAAGTGTTCCGGTTGCGGCGGTTCCCATAGTTTGTCGCGCTGCTTCAAGCGAGGGAAGGGTAAGGGACCCGAGGTTGTGCAGAAGAGGGGTGACTCCGGTGAGGGTGGGAGAGATGGAGCCCTATTTAAAGAGTTATCCAAATAAGGAGGTTGGGCGGTTTTTGCTGGCGGGGTTTTCTAAGGGTTTTGTGATCCCGTGTAGTTCACTTGTGCCGTGTTTGTCGGTGCGGAATTTGCCATCAGCGTTGCGTCATCCGGATGTGGTGAGGGATAAGATTGAGAAGGAGGTCGCTGCGGGCAGGGTTGTAGGCCCTTTTAGTGAGCGCCCCTTGCCCGACTTGTGGGTGTCCCCGTTGGGGTTGGTACCTAAGAAGGAACCCAATAAGTTTAGACTTGAATGATGGAATAGCGGATGAGTTGTGCTCTGTGTCTTATACGCCCTTTGATGCGGCGGTGCGATGGGTTAGGCGTTTTGGGCAGGGCGCCCTGCTTGCTAAGACGGACATTGAGGCTTCTTTTCGGTTGTTGCCCATTCACCCGGATAGTTTGCATTTGCTGGGATTTCAATGGGAGGGTTGTTATTATGTGGATTGTTGTTTGCCTATGGGCTGCGCAATTTCTTGTTCACTGTTTGAATAGTTTAGTTCTTTTCTGGAGTGGGTGGTAAAGCAGGAGTCTGGATGGAACTCGGTGCTACATTATTTGGACGATTTCTTGTTCTTAGGTCCAGCCGGATCCAAGGTGTGTCCTGTGTTGTTGCGCACGATGGAGCGAGTTGCAGCGAGGTTTGGTATTCCTTTAGCTGGGGAAAAAACGGAAGGGCCTTCCACGGTCATTACGTTTTTGGGGATAGAAATCGACAGCATGGCCATGGAATGTCGGTTACCGGACAATAAGGTGTCTGATTTGTTAGAGGAGGTTGTTTTTCTGCGGAAAGCTAAGAAGGTTCAGCTTAAGCGGGTTCAGTCCGTATTGGGGAAATTGAATTTCGCTTGTCGTATTTTGCCAATGGGAAGGGTTTTTTGTCGGCGTTTAGCGTTAGCGACGGCGGGGGTGGTCGCCCCTTTTCATTATTTGCGATTACCTGTTGCGGTAAAGGAGGATTTGGCGGTGTGGGAGAATTTTCTGGAAGGAAGCGATTAGTAGTGTGGATTTGGAGTTGTTTTCTGATGCTGCGGGTTCGTGTGGATATGGGTTTTTTTGCCAGGGGCAATGGAGCGCGGGTGCGTGGCCTGTGGAGTGGGAACAGGCTGGTTTCCTTAGCAACTTGGTTTTGTTGGAGCTTTTTCCCATAGTTTTGGCGACAGAGTTGTGGGGGGATTGGCTCAGGAATCGGTTTTATTGTGACAACATGGGGGTAGTGCAGGCGATTAATAGCCAGACGGCTAATTCTCCGCCGGTGTTAAATTTACTCAGGCATTTGGTGTTGCGGGGGCTGCGTTTGAATGCATGTTTTGTTGCGGTACATGTTCCAGGTGTAGATAACTCACTCGCAGATTCCCTTTCTCGTTTTCAGTGGGATCTTTTCCGCAGTCTGGCGCCAGGCGCCGAATTTCGGGGCTTGTCCTGTCCCCAGTGGCTCTGGAGCGTGGCCTTGGGGTGTCAGCGGGCTTGATTGGTCAGTCACTCAGTAGAGGTACGTGGTCGGCATATTCGTCAGTATGGTTGTTGTGGGAGGAGCTGATAGAGCGGGTTGGGGGGTATAGTTCGGTTGAGGAGCTTAAGACTTTATTGGTTTTTTGGGTAGGTTCATGTTATGCTGAAGGTTTGTCTTTTTCTGTGGCGTCTAAGAGGGTGGCGGCGGTTGCCTTCTGGGTGCGGGGAATTACGGATGTGTCTCTGTGTTTTATGGTTCGGCAGGCGCTGAAAGGTTATAGGCGGGGTACGATTCGTAAGGACGGTAGACGGCCGGTTTCTTTTGACGTGTTACAAGTCCTGTGGGAGAAAGCAGGTGTGGTTTGTGTGTCTGAATTTGAAGCGCTTTTGTTTAGGGCGGCGTTTTCGTTGGCCTTTTTCTGAGCCTTTCGGATTTCGGAATTGGTTTCTGCCAGTCGTACGGGTGATGGTGGTTTGTTGAGGGAGGATGTTTGGTTGGGAGACGGCGGTTTACGGTGTGTGATACGCAGGTCAAAAACGGATCAGTTCGGTAAGGGTGCAGTTTTGTGGCTCAGGCCTTTGGTTGGGTCGGTGCTTTGTCCGGTGCGTTGTGTGGATGAGTATTTGGAGGTGCGGCCTGATGGTAGGGGTTCTTTGTTGGTTCACCGGGACGGTTCGCGGTTGTCGCGTTTTCAATTTATTGCGGTATTTAAAAAATGTCTGGGCGCAGCGGGTCTCCCCGTTAATGAATATGCGTCTCATTCTTTTAGGATAGGGGCTGCGACGGAGGCGACCAAGTGGGGGTTCGGGGAAGAAGTTATTAAACGTATTGGGCGTTGGGAGTCGGATTGTTTTCACTCTTATATTCGGCCTCATTTGTTGTGATTGTTGGTGGGTGGCGTTGGTTAACGGGATTCAGTGTGTTTGGAACTGTTGTCACAACTATTTTATTTTGTTTTAGGGGCAGCGCCGTGTCTCGCATGGATCTTCTGGCATTCCTACGTCTACTGGGGGGCCTTACGCGCAGATGTTAGAAGGAATGGACGCCAGTTGGGTTTCCCGGTGGAGGAATTGCTAGTTCGTTGGATCGGTTTGAGGGGGCTACTTTGGGGGCGGGTTCTGCCTGAAATTCACATGAATGCCACTTTAGATTGGCCACCTGATATATTGGTGCTTCACGTTGGAGGCAACGATTTGGGAGTGCGGCGTTCCCGGGATGTTATTCGGGATATCAAATTGGATGTGCTACGCCTATTGTCGGAGTTTCCGGATCTGTTGTTGGTTTGGTCGGAGGTGGTGGCGCGGCGTTGCTGGCGGTTTGCTAGGTCGGTGGAGCGGATTAACAAAGCCCGGGCAAAATTGAATAAAGAGGTGAGGCGTTTTGTGCGCAGGCAAGGTGGGATTGTTGTTCGTCATCGGGAATTGGAGGCGGCGTCGCCTCAATTCTTAAGAGATGATGGTGTACATCTGAATGATGTGGGCATAGATATGTGGGCTTTGGGTATCCAGGAGGGTTTGGAGACGGCCATTAGGGTTTGGCGGGACGCCCACAGGTGAGGTGTCACCGGTGGTTGTCGGTGGCTGATGGAAATAGGATCCTGGGGAGCAATTCAATGGTTAAGAGGTGCAGGACATGTTGGAGCCTGCATCTCAGATGGTTTGTTAATGCCGAGGATGGGTCCCCTGTTTGGGCTACAAAGCCTACAGGGGGGGATACTAGTATACTTCAAGGAGTTGGTGCCCTTGGGTCGGTGAGTGCGGCCAAGGGTAAGTCTTGAAGTGAGGCGGTGAAGGAGGATACGGCTCGTCCTGATCTAGGCAATGGGGGTCTGATCTGAGCATGGGGGGGTCCTGATCTGAGCAATGGGGGTCTGATCTGAGCATGGGGGGATCTGAGCATGGGGGTTCAGATTTGAGCATGGGGGGCAAATCTGAGCACTGAGCATGGGGGGCAGATCTGAGCATGGGAGGTCTTGTTTGAACATGGGTTGGTCAGGTCTGAGCATGGAGGGTGAGATCTGAGAAGGGGGAGATCTGAGCATAGGGGGGGGGGCATCTGAGCATGGGGGGGGGGGGGGAGATCTGAGCACTTATGGTCTGACACTGGGAGTCTGATTTGTATGGTCTGATCCGAGCATTGGGGGTCTTATTTTGGGGGTCTGATTTAGAGGTCTGATGAGGTTTGGGGATCTTATTTTAGGTCAGATGAGGATAGGGGATCTAATTTAGGAGTCTGATGAAAAATCTTTTTTTTTCTCTTATTTTTCTTTGTTAAAACCTAGGTGCATCTTGTAGGGCGAAAAATACGTTGACTCGCGTGTAAAAGTATAGCTTGTGGCTCCTGGTAGTCATAAATTATTATTTTTTTGCCTCTTTTATGTCTGTAAGGTTGGCCACCCCTGCTGTAGAAGATCATCAAGGAACTAATAATGGAATACAGAGGTGTCCCCCTTAAAGGGTTTGTAAACTTCTAAGGTGAACAGACCTGCAGAGAGAATCATACTTTTTTTAAATTTTTATTTTTTTATATTAAATATTTTTATTTTCGTTTTCTTCTTACAAAGTCAAGATAAAGAAAGACACAAGAAAAAACAAGTGGTAGAAATTGCAAATATACAAATATACGCAAACATATTTTACCTAATTACAGCTAACATCAAAATTCTATCCTTATCAGGCTTAATTTCATTTCACATAAGAGAACATAGAACAATAAGAAAAAAAAAGCTATATACCCCCCCCCCCCCCCCTCGGTTGTCTTGGGGGTTTCCATAAGGCAATTTACTTCCATAATCACTTTTCAGGGGTTTATGTCATCCTTTTTCCCGCATATTTAATTTTCTACACTCCATGTTGCCCCCCTTACCACCTAGTAGTTACCATTCCCTATTTCATTATTTCTTTTTGTCCCCCTAGCATATTCATATCTCTGCACCCTCTCACATAGATTTTTCCACTCTGAAACACTTGGCGGACTGTCCGATCCCCACCCTCTAGCCAGCACCACCCGAGCGAGCATTAATCCTTTTTCCCATTTCCCATTACCTGCTCCTCACCGCTGGCTCCTTCTCTCCCCACATCAACATCTGGTTTGATACAGGTCACATGGCTGCTTCAGCCAATGACTTACTGTGGCGGTGACGTATCCCCCATGCATCATGTGATCCAGTGACCGTATGTCACCCCCATCAAACCGGATGTTGATGCAGGAAGAGCAGAGGCAGCGGCAGTGGAGCAAAGGAGTCAGAACTCAGAACCCAGCAGTGGGGATCAGGTAAGTATGACTTCTTCTACATGGGTGGCCAGGCTGGGGAGTCTGTCCAAAAGGTCCCCAGGGGTAAATAATCTGTGTCTGATATATGGTGAGCGATGCAAGGAAAAATAGGATCACATGCTAAAATATGTATACCTATGATGGATGCCTTCGATGGAGGATCAGTCAGTCATCTGTCTCCTATAGGCTCACGTTTAAAACGCATATATCTTTAACATGCAGTACTCAGCTATCTCCAGCACTTCCTTAGAGATGAATGAAGCAGTAGTGCACATGCTCGACTGTTATATGGGGGAGGACACAGGACCCCCATTACAGTAATTGGTGGAAGACTCAGCAGTTGAAACCCCTCCGATCTAACAGTTATGACCTATTTAGTGGATAGGGGATAACTAGTTACTGGGACATGCAGTACCGTTGAATAGGGTACATGCAAATTGTATTGTTTTATTGCATGTTGCATAATGTAATGTTCTAATGCCTTGTATTGTCCCAGCATATCTCTGTATGGATACGTCAGAGATAATAATCTTCTGCTCCTGTAGGAAGTTAGGAGAGTGTAGTATGTTAGCTGAGGAAGTGAGAGGAAGTTACATGTGCTCACTCCTTAGAGTACTAGCCCTGAACCCCAGAGAACCTTAATTTCTGAGAGAACTACTGAAAGAAAGCTTTCACTACTTTACAGAAAGGAAGGGAGAGAGGACAGATGGAAGTCCATAATCTGCAACTGGAGTCAGTAAGGTATTTGCTGTTTAAGGCTGATAAACACTTTACTGCAGTGAGAGGGACATTGCTAAAACACCCGTCCACACTTGGACATGATGTAGCCCACCAAATCTTAATCCTGTTCCCCCTTAGATGGGAATAACAGCTACTATTGCAAAAATAATATTGCCAGCCTTAGGTTCTACAGAAAAAAACTTTGGAGAGATAGATGGAAGGGGTTCTACAATCCGCATCCTGACCTATATCCATATATTGCTATCTGGTAATATACTGTATGCACTGAATTGTTTGGAACTGTGTTTTGATACTTTTGGATGTACTACAACTAGAGTTGAGTGAACACCTAGATGTTCGGGTTCCGGGAGTTCGGCCGGACTTTAAAAAAAAGTTCGGGTTCGGAACCCGAACTTGATCCGAACTTGGACCTGAACCCGAACCCTATTGAAGTCAATGGGGACCCGAACTAGCCACCAATGATTTTAATAGGGGGTGGGGGGGCCGCACTGGCCACCAATGATTTTAATACTGAGGAGGGAAGTGGGTCTGGCCCCCTGCTGCCTGGCAGCACCTGATCTCTGAGGGGTTAATTGTGCGGATCACAGCCCCCTGTAAGAGATCAGGTGCTGCCAGGCAGCAGGGGGCCTTTATGTCCACAGTTCTCAGTATAATCTAACTTGAAGCGTCCCCATCACTATGGGAACGCCTCTGTGTTAGAATATACTGTCGGATCTGAGTTTTCACGATCTAACTCAAATCCGATGGTATATTCTAACATAGAGGCGTTCCCATGGTGATGGGGACGCTTCAAGTAAAGCTGGGAAGAAGCCAGGTGTTACTGGCGAAACAACGTCGGGAGGAGATGGCTGAGGGTTCCACACGCATTCTTTGCTTATCCTTTCCACACATAGGTCTGTTTATGCCTTACTTAGGATTTTTATGTCTGATGGCTTCTATTGTCTTATTGGCCTGCTTGTGTGTGGCTTCTCTCTGCAATCTATATACCCTTGTGTGTTGACCCCTCAGCCTCCTGTAGGGTTGTTTTTTCCTCACTGAAGGTTTCCCCCTTCTTTGCTGCTGTTTTCACAAAGTATATTTTTATATATGTTAAATTAATGTATGTTAAATAAAGACTCTTTCATGTTTATACATACATGTGTTTGGTGCTAATTTTTGGTGTGTTTAGTACATTGAATTGTTTGGGCTGCTCTCAGCGCTATATATTCATTATAACCCGGTGATCAAATCTAGTGGGTATGGCGCAGGCACAGGTCACAGCAGAGTAAGGGGGTGTGGCAGCAGGAGTCGCAGCGAGAGGCCTGAGTTCCCTGTGTTATCTAGCGGTCGTGTCTTGACTAGCAACCCAGCGGTTCTTGAATGGTTGACTCGGTCATCCACTTCGTCCCAAGTGACATCAGACACCCCCAGCCAAGAGTCTGTGGGTTCATCAGACACAACCCTTAGTTGACATGGCCAGGGAGCAGGCCCTGTGCCCTCACCTGTCCTCAACCTGCTTCTGTCCTTTTCTGTTCCTCAGCCAGAGAAGTATTATGTGCTGTGGGCTCAGCTCCACTATACAGCGAGGACGAGCTTCTAGAGGACAGTCAGCAGCTACTGGCCAGCCAAGATGTGGAGGAGACATCCGCCTCTTCCTCCAGTAGGCGGGCAAGTAGTGATGAGGAGAGTGGCTTGGGAGCTAGTGTTGTCAGGTTCCTGACCCGGATACCGTTGAGGAGGACATCAGTGACGTTCAGACAGTAATAGATGATGATGATGTAACTGATCGCACTTGGGAGCCGGGTGAGTTAGGGGCTTCATCATCAACGGGAGAAGAGGGTGGCAGCTTGCGCGTGAGGCAGCGGAGGAGCCAGCAAGTCGGTAGTGTGGCCAGGAGTCAGCAGGGTGGCAGCAGTGGGAGGTCGGGAGCCAAACGTGCCCGGGTAGACCACCTGTTCGTAGGAGCCTACCTGCCCGGAAAGTAGAGGTGCAGGGGTCCACGGAAGCAGCGGCGGTAGCAGTCAGTCAGTGCGGAGTGTTGGGAGTGAAATCACCTACTCGGCGGTGTGGCAGTTTTTTGTTAAACCGCTTGAGGAGGTGAACATGGCCATTTGTAGAATCTATGGGCATAAGGTGAAGCGTGGCCAAGGTGCCAATGTTGGCACCACGGCCCTACGTCAACATATACAGCGTCACCATAAAGTGGTCTGGGAGAACTTCCAATGTGGTGGTCCAGCATGCCGCAGCAACCGCTGCATCACCCAGTGGCACGCACCCGATTTCAGGCAGTCATGGTTCCACCACCTCAGCTGAAGGGAGATGTCTGTCATTCCCATGATCTGCTAGTCCTGATGCTCCTGCTTCTCTATCTCCTAGTCAGTCATTCCGTCAGCAATCGATCACCAACGCGATTGCCAAGAGACAACAGTATGCGTGCACTCATCCAACGGCGCAGAAGCTGAATGTGCTCCTGGTCAAGTTGCTGGTGCTGCAGTCCCTGCCTTTCCAAGTGGTAGACTCTGCACCTTTCAGAGAACTGATGGCCTGTGCCGAGCTGAGGTGGATAGTCTCAAGCCAGCCATGCACACGTATGTAGAACAGAAGGTGGGCTAGTCCTTGAGCCTAATGGTGTCTACCAAAGTGCACAGCAGCGATGATCTGTAAAGCTGTAACTACGGTCAGGAACAATGCATGTCCTTTATGGCCCACTGGGTGAATGTGTTTTCTGCACAGCCACACCAGCAACTTGGCCAGATGATGCCGCTTCCGCCTCCACGTTCTTACGCCGTTGGTCCTGCGAGAATGTCCGACTCTGCGTCCTCAGCCTCCACTGCAGGGACATTTCACAGTGCCCCTCCAGCAAACCACATGTGCAGGGTACGGCGGTGTCACGCTGTTCTGCAGCTAGTTTGCCTGGGCGAACGGAGTCACACAGGGGACAAACTGCTCTGTGTCCTTCATCAAGAAATTGAATCCTGGCTTTCTCTGGGACAGCTCAAAATCGGAACCATGGTGACCGACAACGGGAAGAACATTGTGTCGGCTCTGCGTCAAGGAGGGCTGAGCCATGCGCCCTGCATGGCACACGTGTTTAATCTGGTTGTCAAGCGGTTGTCAAGTTTTCCACAGATCTGCAAGACATCCTAAAAATGGCCAGGAAACTTTGCATGCATTTCAGCGACTCGTAAACCACATAGCACATCCTCCTTGAGCTGCAGAACTGCATCCCCCAACATAGGCTGATATGCGACGTTTCCACCGGTTGGAATTCCACCATCCATATGTTGGACCGATCATACGAACAGAGAAAGACCATAAACGATTTCTTGATGATTCAAGCAGACAGGTGTACTCCCCTGTTTAATTTCAATGTCAGCCAGTGGCAGCTAATGCGTGAAACCTTCTATTTGCTTAGGCACTTTGAGAAGGCCACATTATTTGTCAGTCGCCAGGACTACAGGATGAACAATGTCATTCCACTGCTTCATGTCCTGGAACAGAAGCTGCTAAATCTGGCTGGTCAGGGGACTGAAGACTTGGCACCTAGATCTCACAGCCACATGAGCCCTGTGGGAGCTGAACTAGATGAGGAGGACATTGGAGCACAAGCAATGTGTAGTGAAATAGGTGTTTTTTTTACACAGGTGACAGGAGAGGAGGAGCAGAAGCAGCCAGAGGAGCTACAGGGCGATCAGGAAGAGAAGGCAGAGGACCCAGACACACCGTGGAAGTATGCAGTGGAGATGGAGGCAGGGAGTCCCTCTGAGTCACTTGCACAGATGTCCCAATACATGCTCACTTGCATGCGTAGTGACAGCCGAATTGTCACCATTCGGCAGAGGGATGACTTCTTGCTCTCCACCTTGTTGGACCCTCGCTACCGGTCCAAAATGGGGGCCTTTTTTACACCCCCTGAGAGGGAAGACAAACTGAACTACTATAGAAACATCCTATGTAGTCAGTTGGCCATCTGCGCCATTGTCCATCTTTCCGCAGGTTTGACCAGGGGGGCCCTCTGCGCTCACGTTCCTCTGCTATGGCTTCTGTGGCAGGGTGGGGGGGGGGTAGGAGCAGCTTCATCAGCAGCAACTTGAGCCTAGAGTTGCTGTTGAGCAGCTTTCTTCACCTGTCTAGTAAATAAACTACTCACCAGCAGCAGCAGCAGCTAGACCTGGAGAAGGACATGAACCAGCAGGTGGTGGCATACTTGGACAGCACCCTGCCACCCCACATTGAAGATCTGCTGGACTACTGGGCAGCCAAACTGGATATGTGGCCACAACTGGCAGAGTTTGCCCTGGAAAAGCTGTCCTGCCCGGCCAGTAGTGTGGCATCAGAGAGGATGTTTAGTGCTGCGGGGGCCATAGTAACCCCAAAAAGAGCTCGCCTGTCCACCCAAAATGTGAAGAGACTGACCTTTGTCAAGATGAATCAGGCGTGGAACAGCCAGGATTTCCACCCACCAATGACTGATGCATCAGACTAGATCATCCACTTTGACAAAAGAGACTGTTTTCTTCTAGCTACCTGCCTCACCTACTATTCTGATGCTGCCACCCACCTGATGCCACACATCTGATGCCAAGTGCTCTTTCTTTCACCCACCATCTTCAGCGGGTACTGGTATTTCCACCCACCTCCCCACTCTGTCAACGGGTCACTCTGTGGTCTCCTGATGCTGCTGCAACCTCACCACTCTGTCATTGTGCCACTCTGTGGCCTCTTCCTGATTCTGCTGCCATCTCCAGACTCTGTCATTGGGCCACTCTGTGCTTCCTCCTTACTACTATGTCATAGGGCCACTCTGTGGACTTCTTTTGCTGTTCCCACCCTCCCCACTTCATGACTGGGCCACTGTTTTGCCTTTCGGCCTGGCTGACAAAATCATTTATTTGACCCTTCTTCTGATCTGTCAGAAGGAAGGAAAAATGAGACGCACAACGGATCCTGTCTATGTAACAGCTCTAAGGCCTGCATGACCTGGTCACTATTTTGCATCAGAATTGGCTTATGATTTGGTAGACAAAGGCAGGAGTGGGTACAAAACACAGAAGACATGCAAATATTCCATTCACATGTCAATTTCTGTTTTGGATCCACTCCTGTTTTTTTTGGCTTTAGCAATACTGATGGATTACTGACCAAACTCTGACCGAGTAAAGGCGGATGCGCTACAGACAGGATCCGTTTTTTTGGGGGTTATTGTTCTGACAGATCAGAGGAAGGGCAAAATAATCAGTGACGTCAACACAAACTTACTGCTGACACCCTCTCCACTCTGTCGGGGGGGGGGGGGCTCTACTTGTATAAGCGTTTAAAAGAACAGGTTCTGTAGAAATCTATGTGGAATCAATGAATTGGTGTGCTCTTTAACGCTATAGTAGGATCTTTGGCCTCTGCACGGTACATTATACCTGGCTCTAACATTGACCTGTAAGGCTGAGTTCACACTTGAGTTATTTGGTCAGTTTTGGCCCCGTAACTGCCCAAATAAGTGAAGTGTGCAGTGAGCGACGCCTGTCATCTACATGTTATACTGACTCACAGTATTGTTTCACTACCACAGCAGGCTCCCTATGCATGTTACTGCACAGCACAGTGCTCTACACCACTATAAAGGCTCTACGCAACCAGGAAATAACCATTTTTTAACGCGATTCACCACTAATGAATTCTGATCAAATTTTTTCTGAAAATTCGGCAAACCGGTCGAATCTAATTTTTGACAAATTCGCTCATCTCTAATGGCAACCAGAGCCATTGTGACTACCATCCTCCACTCCGCTTCTCCTGGGCTTGCAGAAAATACCCCTTAAAAAGTAAAGCACATACTTTTATGGACCATTCAACACAAAATTGGTCAGAGAGTCCTTTCTTTTTCAGAGAATCTGTTATAAAGATGGGACATCATAGTATCTCAGGATAGCTGATCTTCCAGGTCCGTCACTCTTCTTCAGCTGCACATTCACAGCCAAAAATTGAGCAACTTTTTCGGGCAACTTAATAGACTCCAAATGTTACCTAGGACTCCTTAAAGGGCTAATAAGGTAAATTTATATTGATGGCCTATCCTGAGGCCATGTATTTCTGTTCAGCATGGGTCTGACACCCTGCACCCCTACTAATCAGCTGTTCTGCAGTTGACCCCAGAACGGAATGTGCGTAGTGGACAGAGTTGTTTACAGCAGTGCTGTTCCCATTCATTTCAATAGAAACATGTCCACTACAGTGACGGAGCTGCTGCATAACAGCTGAACAGCAGAGATGTGAGGTGTCCGACCCCTGCTAATCAGATATTGTTAGCCTATCCTGTGGATAAGCCATCAGTATAGAAAGACAGGAAAGCCCTTTAAGAATGTCTCATTGGGTTTATCCATGTTTCTTAGCATTTATTGCTTCTCAAAAGAAACATAAACTAGATAGAAAAAACAACGTACCAGCTCAGAAAACTAAGTGGGCAGCTGTGTACTACTTGAAATCCTCGTCTGGTTGCTAGGTAGCAAGGTGAATACAGAAGTTAGAAAAATAATGCTACTCCCAGAGAAAACAAGAGAGCAAACTGAACCGTAGCTAAAAATATGTCAATGTTCAAGGCAGAGGACACTGCACGTGACTCAAAGAACCATTTGCAATTATTAAGTGGAGAGAGACTCGGTTTTTCATTTAGGCATAATGGGGGAGATTTATCGAGACCTGTGTGTGGTCTTGATACCCCCTGTGCTGCCAGAGGATGCGCTTAATTTATGGCAAGGTGCAGGACATAAATTAGGTGCATCCCCGGCAGTATGTGCTCCTAAACTGAAATCTACAGCAGCTCCGAACTACCATAGATTTCAGTATTCACTGACGCCATAAAACTGGCATCAAAGAAGATAAATGTGCCGAGCCTTCTGGCCCCACCTCTGCCATGTTCCCTTATCCGAGAGTGGTAAGGGCAGCGAAGAAATACCACTTGCAACTAAATTTAGTCACAGTGGCGCTTAAAAAGTCTCAAGTGCAACAACCAAGTGGGGAGGCAGAGAGGGTAGGAGTAGTAGTTCAGATGGAAGTTGTAGTAGTCATGGAGGCTGCTCTTATCACACTCCCTAAAACGGAGCAGTGATATGATGCAGCACATGGTAGCACAGTACAATACAATGATGAGACCAGGTTTGTTTGCAACAAGTCCACTGTAGTTTACTGAAGAGATTCAATATATGGTTCACATGGGCACCAAATATGTCAAGCACAGTCTTTATATGAACCGTGTGCAATTCCTCAAGACTATGTATAGGAGGCAGGGCTATGTGTAAGAGGTAGTGGTTTAAGCTCCTTCTTATAATCTGCTCTGTCTTTCTCACCTCAAAGGGGTGAAACTTGTTCCTCTCACTATATTGGTATATCCTGAATATAGCACAATCTCTAAACAGGTGATAAGGGTGTTATTTTGGTATGATGGGGAACCTGAAATTCATTAGATCCCACAACATGCAAAGAAGTCTATAGCCAAAATGCAGACATTTACAGTACCTTCTATGACCCCATGTGTTGCACTCCCACTTGTAGAACTGTTACATTCTCTGTAGAATCCAGGAACTTCTTCCCTGGAGGGATGTCACACATGCTGTCCCTTTTTGCACAGTTCTGCTCTTTAGCTCTTCACAATCACTGTCTGCATTAGACTGGCCTCACTTTCTACTTAAGGGGAGAGGGTTACGGCCCATGCCTAGCTACAGTAAATAGGGACCCATTCTTTTCTATGAGACATACAGTGCATAAAGTGCAATACCTTGCACCATGCTTCTGCCAGAAAATGGATGCACACACTGATGCAAAATGGCAACGAAAAATTGACAGTGTGTCCGTTTTTAATGGCTATTTTATTCCACTGTTACAGCCAAACTAAACTTGACAGTTAATGTGTTAAGTAAAGAGTGGCAAGAAAATGTTAACTGACTTTTCAATGGATTTCAATGGCTTTTGTCATGAGATAACCAACACTATGCCATGTGTTATCAAAGGCAATTTTATCTCGGCTACATCTGTATATGAAAGTAGCCTTAAAATGTCAAAGCTACATATGAAACTTTTTGACCAGCGGGGATCTGGGTTCTGAGATCTCCCCTGATCAATAGAGCGAGACAAGAGAAATGCTCACAGCATACTTTCTCCTCCCTACAGGAGACAGAAATGAGACAGGCTCATAGACTCTCTATTAAGTCTTTCTCTTGCAGTGAAAAATTGTAATTGCCAGGCACCAAAATGTTTTTTGAAAGCTCACTGACACTTTAAACCTAATGAAGGACCACCAATTAACCAACACAATTGCATTTCCAGCTAATTTAACATATTGTGAATATGTTTTAATAAAAGGTTTACATAGGCTAGCTAGGGTTCTATAGTGTCATGGCTGAGCCACCAAGTTATGGTGAAATTGTCCGTGACTGTCATAACATACAACAGCCCTCGCTTCTTATAGCTAAAAATAGGGCTGCAGCTAACGAGTATTTGAATAATCGACTAGTTGTCGATAATTTAATCAATTAATCGGGAAAAAACACCTTTGCTTTAAAAATTATGTTCAAAGGCCATAATAAAACAAATTTAGGAGTTACATAATTATTAAAATTTTGCATTACAATGTAAAAAAGACAAGTTATGGGGGATCTGTGGATGACACACTATCATGGGAATCTGTGGATGACACTGTTATGGGGATCTGTGGATGACACACTATTATGGGGATCTGTGGATGACACACTATTATGGGGATCTGTGGATGACACACTATAATGGGGATCTGTGGATGACACTGTTATGGGGATCTGTGGATGACACTGTTATGGGGATCTGTGGATGACACTGTTATGGGGATCTGTGGATTACACTGTTATGGGGGATCTGTGGAGGACACTATTATGGGGGATCTGTGGATGGCGCTGTTAAGGGGGGATCTGTGGATGATGCTGTTATGGGGGATCTGTGGATGACACACTGTTATGGGGGATCTGTGTATGACACACTGTTATGGGGGATCTGTGGATGGTGCTGTTATGGGGGGGATCTGTGGATGGCACTGTTATGGGGGGGATCTGTGGATGGCACTGTTATGGAGGGGATCTGTGGATGGCACTGTTATGGAGAGGGGGATCGTGGATGGCAGTGGTACTGTTATGGGGAGGAGGATCTGTGGATGGCACTGTTATGGGGAGGGGGATCAGTGGATGACACTGCTATGGGGGATCTATGGATGACACTATATAGCATCTGTATGGTAGCAGTATTTCCAGGGGGACTTTCTCTGCAGTATAGTATTGGGGGTGGCAGGAAAGGGTGTTCAGAAGATGTGAAGATGATGGAAATGTGGGAAACTAATGTCTGTTTGTTAATCTCTGCAGAGACGGGAGATGGCTGAAAAATCATCCTGGTGATCTAGTCTGAATGGAGAAGATGAGGAAAGAGAACGTCTACAACAAAGGTGACATCACTGGATGTAAGAGGTATGTGGCGCTATGTAGGAGAGGAGATGCTCCGGCTCCTCCCCCTGCTATTTGCAGAAGGAGGATTCAGAGCTGGGTGAGGACGGCCAAAGGTGGCAGCAGGCCACGGGCGGGTGGCAGATGGTGGGGGGAGCCACAGGCCTTGAGCAGGATCTGGGGAGGAAGGAGAGAGTGGAGGAGCTTCCTGGCTGTAGCTTGTTGTATAAGCAGGCAGTGCAGGCAGTGCAGACAGGACAGACCCTCCCCTCTCCGTATGATGTGTAGAGACAGGCCTCAACAATAGAATTTCAGCTGTACAGTGTTTGTTGGGAGTGGCCTATTATATGTAGGAGGGGCTTTTAATAATGGGTGGGGCGTGTGTCGCATTATTCTGTTCCTGCGGAGCTTTTAAAAAATGGCCAAGTAAAAGAATCAGCGCAACACACTACGCCTATAAAGGGGTTTTGAAAAATGGGCAGGCAAAAGAATTGGCACAGCGCACTACACGTGCCACATTTATTTGCCTTTCGGACCCCCCCTAGACAACATTCCTGGGTGCTCCCCTGATTCTGATCACTACCACCTGTATTTGCATCTCTGACCATTGTATATTGTGTTGTTTAGTGTGCCCTTAAGGCGATTAAATATACAATTTAATCTTGGGTTGTTCTTTTATCGTGATTCCCGAACCCATGTCTGGGTTTAACGTTACATGCTATCTGGGCTGGTTTCTGGCCCGATATAATCTCGTTAATAGAGATGTCCCGAACTATTCGCCGGCGAACAGTTCCAGGCGAACATCGCATATGCGATGTTCGGTCCGCCCCCTATACGTCATCATTGAGCAAACTTTGACCCTGTACCTCACAGTCAGCAGACACATTCCAGCCAATCAGCAGCATACCCTCCCTCCCAGACCCTCCCACCTCCTGTCAAAAAGCAAGGACAGCATCCATCTTAGATTCATTTGGAAGCTGCAGTGTTAGTGAGAGCAGGGACAGTGCAGCTGCTGCTGATTTAATAGGGAAATCGTTAGCTAGGCCAGTGTTCTGCGTCTACTCCAGTCCTCAAAGACTCATCTGATCTGCTGTTAGGACAGCGTCCTGACAGCACCCCAAAAAGCCCTTTTTAGGGCTAGTACATCAGTCTGCTTTTTTTTTTCCTCTGTAATATAATTGCAGTTGCCCGCCAGCGTGTGTGTCAGGCCCACAGCGTGTACTGTGCCCACTACTGCCAGTGCCCACCACTCATATCTGGTGTCACAGTAGCTTGCATTTAAAACAGTAAAACAATTTTTTCACTGTAATATAATTGCAGTTGCCTTCCAGCGTGTGTGTCAGGCCCACAGCGTGTACTGTGCCCACTACTGCCAGTGCCCACCACTCATATCTGGTGTCACAGTAGCTTGCATTTAAAACAGTAAAACAATTTTTTCACTGTAATATAATTGCAGTTGCCTGCCAGCGTGTGTGTCAGGCCCACAGCGTGTACTGTGCCCACTACTCATATCTGGTGTCACAGTAGCTTGCATTTAAAACAGTAAAGCAA
Source organism: Bufo bufo (assembly GCF_905171765.1). NCBI lineage: Eukaryota > Metazoa > Chordata > Amphibia > Anura > Bufonidae > Bufo > Bufo bufo. The sequence continues at coordinate 117,342,556 of NC_053391.1, forward strand.
TTTTTTCACTGTAATATAATTGCAGTTGCCTGCCAGCGTGTCTGTCAGGCCCACAGCGTGTACTGTGCCCACTACTGCCAGTGCCCACCACTCATATCTGGTGTCACAGTAGCTTGCACGCATAGTACCATTAATCAAAAAAAAAATGACAGGCAGAGGCAGGCCACCCCACAGGGGCCGACGTGGTCGTGGTGCTGTGATTTCCTTTGGCCCTAGAATAATGCCCAGTGTTCAGAGGCCACCTACCCTGAACTCGAAAAGTTCTGAGGACATAGTTGACTGGCTAACACAGGACACCCAATCTTCTACAGCTTCCGCACCATCCTCCTCCAGCTCAGCTTCGGGCACCTCTCAAGTTACCACTCACCCGCCTGCCGCTACCACCAACACTAGCTCCACAGCTGCTTCACTTGATCTGTCAGAAGAGTTATTTACACATCAGTTAGAAGAAATGAGTGATGCACAACCATTATTGCCAGAGGATGGAGATAACAGGGATATGTCTCAGCTAGGCAGCATTAACACATGGACGTACGGTGTGATGATGATGATGTTGTACCCGTTGCTGCTTCCTTTGCTGAGTTGTCAGATACAAGTGAAGCGGTTGATGATGACGATGTGTCCGTGGATGTCACGTGGGTGCCCGCTCGAAGAGAAGTAGAACAGGGGGAAAGTTCAGATGGGGAGACAGAGAGGAGGAGGAGACGAGTTGGAAGCAGGGAGAGGTGGTCGCAAGGAGCTAGGGGCACAGTCAGACAGCATGTATCGGCACCTGGGGTCAGCCAGGCAGCACGCCAATCAACGCATGCTATTGCCACCACCAGAATGCCGTCATTGCAAAGCTCAGCAGTGTGGCATTTTTTTTGTGTGTCTGCCTCTGATAACAGCGATGCCATTTGCAACCTGTGCCAAAAGAAACTGAGTCGTGGGAAGTCCAACACCCACCTAGGTACAACTGCTTTGCAAAGGCACATGATCTCACATCACAAACGCCTATGGGATCAACACATGATGAGTACAAGCAGCACATAAACTCAAAGCCACCATCCTCCTCCTGTTCCAGCATCTTCAGCCACGTCAACCACTGCTGTCCTCCTTGCCCCCTCTCAACCATCCGCCACTCCGCCTCTCACCTTCAGCAGTTCCTGCTCATCTGCCCACAGTCAGGTGTCTGTCAAGGAAATGTTTGAGCGTAAGAAGCCAATGTCACAGAGTCACCCCCTTGCCCGGCGTCTGACAGCTGGCATGTCGGAACTCTTAGCCCGCCAGCTTTTACCATACAAGCTGGTGGAGTCTGAGGCCTTCAAAAAATTTGTAGCTATTGGGACACCGCAGTGGAAGGTACCTGGCCAAATTTTTTTTTCAGAAAAGGCAATCCCCAACCTGTACTCTATTGTGGAAAAGGAAGTCATGTCATGTCTGGCACACAGTGTTGGGGCAAGGGTCCATCTGACTACTGATACCTGGTCTGCAAAGCATGGTCAGGGCAGGTATATCACGTACACTGCGCATTGGGTAAACCTGCTGACGGCTGCCAAGCATGGAATGCGTGGCTCTGCAGAGGAGTTGGTGACACCGCCACGACTTGCAGGCAGGCCTGCTGCCACCTCCTCTACTCCTCCTACTCCATCCTCCTCGGCTGAGTCCTCTTCTGCTGCTGCCTCTTGCTCCACATCAACTGCACTCCCCCAGCTCCCCAGGGGCTATTCCACATCCCGGATACGACAGTGTCACGCCGTCTTGGGGTTGACTTGCTTGAAAGCAGAGAGTCACACCGGACCAGCACTCCTGTCCGCCCTGAACGCGCAGGTGGATCAGTGGCTGACTCCGCACCAACTGGAGATCGGCAAAGTGGTGTGTGACAACGGAAGCAATTTGTTGGCGGCATTGAATTTGGGCAAGTTGACACATGTGCCGTGCATGGCACATGTGTTGAATCTGATCGTACAACGCTTTGTGCATAAGTACCCAGGCTTACAGGACGTCCTCAAGCAGGCCAGGAAGGTGTGTGGCCATTTCAGGCGTTCCTACACGGCCATGGCGCACTTTTCCGATATTCAGCGGCGAAACAACATGCCAGTGAGACGCTTGATTTGCGACTGCCCGACACGTTGGAATTCAAGCGTCTAATGTTCGACCGCCTGCTCCAACAAGAAAAAGCCGTCAACGAGTATTTGTATGACTGGGGTGCTAGGACAGCCTCTGCAGAGCTGGGTATTTTTTTGCCACGTTACTGGACGCTCATGCGCAATGCCTGTAGGCTCATGCGTCCTTTTGAGGAGGTGACAAACCTAGTCAGTCGCACCGAAGGCACCATCAGTGACATCATCCCATTTGTTTTCTTCCTGGAGCGTGCCCTGCGAAGAGTGCTGGATCAGGCCGTAGATGAGCGTGAAAAGGAAGAGGAAGAGTTGTGGTCGCCATCACCACCAGAAACAGCCTTATCATCATTGCTTGCAGCAACGCTGGAAGAGAAGTCTGAGGAAGAGGAGTCAGAGGAGGAATGTGGCTTTGAGGAGGAGGAAGACCAACCACAGTAGGCATCCCTGGGTGCTCGTTGTCACCTATCTGGTACCCGCAGTGTTGTACGTGGCTGGGGGGAAGAACAGACCTTCAATGAGATCAGTGAGGACGAGGAACGGGACATGAGTAGCTCGGCATCCAACCTTGTGCAAATGGGGTCTTTCATGCTGTCGTGCCTGTTGAGGGACCCTTGTATAAAAAGGCTGAAGGAGAACGACCTGTACTGGGTGGCCACGCTACTAGACCCCCGGTATAAGCAGAAAGTGCCTGAAATGTTACCGAATTACCGGAAGTCGGAAAGGATGCAGCAGTTCCAAAACAAGTTAAAAAGTATGCTTTACACAGCGTATAAGGGTGATGTCACAGCACAACGGGAATCTAACAGGAGAAGAGGTGAAAGTAATCCTCCTCCTACCACAACCACGCCGGCAAGGACAGGACGCTTTACAGAAGTGTTGTTGATGGAGGACATGCAGAGCTTTTTAAGTCCTACGCATCGCCACAGCCCTTCGGGGTCCACCCTCAGAGAACGACTCGACCGACAGGTAGCAGACTACCTTGCCTTAACTGCAGATATCGACACTCTGAGGAGCGATGAACCCCTTGACTACTATGTGTGCAGGCCTGACCTGTGGCCTGAACTATCCCAATTTGCAATAGAACTTCTGGCCTGCCCCGCTTCAAGTGTCCTGTCAGAAAGGACCTTCAGCGCAGCAGGAGGTATTGTCACTGAGAAGAGAAGTCGCCTAGGTCAAAAAAGTCTAGATTACCTCACCTTTATTAAGATGAATGAGGCATGGATCCCGAAGGGACTGACAGTGGGGGATGCATTTGACTAAAAAAGGCCTGATGAGATGCCTTGGGCTAAAAATGGTCCACACGCTGCTGTATTTAATCTCTGCATGCCGGATGACTTGCGTGACTTCTCCGCCACCAACTAGGGTTCAAGCCGCAATGTTTTAGTGCACTTTCTGCCTGGAAAACATAAATTTTTCTGGCCGCTGCTACAGCAGCGGCTTCCATAATACCTGATTTTTCGGGCATGTGTACATGCCTAATTTTTCTGGCCTCTGGTGCTGCACTGTGGCTGCAAAAAGAAAACAAAAAAAAGGCACATACAGTACATGTGTCAATTCCCCTTCGTGATCATTACCTTGTTGTGGTGAAGGGGCTTGCGTATCACAATGAAGCGATCACCTCTATGAATGTGTTGGCAATGGCAATGTTGGCACACCCCAGATGATAAGGTCGTTGCTTCATTGTGAACAGACCAAAAGCGATCGGCTGGATAATTTTGCATAGAAAAAACATAAATTTTCTTTGTGATAATCTAAGGTGATCATTAAAGCCTACTAGGCCAACAATGGGCCCACACTGCAGAATCATTGTTTTCTGGGTCACTTAACTATCACTGAACTACCTCAGCACGACCATAGGCTTTAAAAAACCGCCATCGCCTGCAATCTCCCAAGCGTGCGCACGAGCACAGTCATCACTACACCAAGATTGACGCATAGAGGAATACAATTTATGTCATGAGTGTGTCAACTATTGACAACTCTTTGCGGTTGTCTAAACTCTATTCGATATACGTCCCCTGATAGGGGACGTAACAGGGATTAAACTGATAGGAATAGTACTACTTAACATACCACTCATATAGGGTGGCACAGTACATTGCACGGCGCACGCGCAGTGCCCCAAATTGGAAGCGAGAGGACCAACCAAGCATCTTTTTCCTTCTCCCGGTTCCTAAAATCTATTCCATACACGTCCCCTGATAGGGGACGTAACAGGGATTAAACTGATAAGAATAGTACTACTTAACATACCACTCATATCGGGTTGCACAGTACATTGCACGGCGCACGCGCAGTGCCCCAAATTGGAAGTAAGAGGACCAACCAAGCTTTTTTTTCCATCTCCCGGTTCCTAGAATCTATTTCATACACGTCCCCTGATAGGGAACGTAACAGGGATTAAACTGATAGGAATAGTACTATTTAACATACCACTCATATAGGGTAGCACATTGCACGGCGCACGCACAGTGCCCCAAATTGGAAGTAAGAGGACAGACCAAGCATCTTTTTCCATCTCCCGGTTCCTAAAATCTATTCCATACACCACACCGGCCCCTGATAGGGGACAAAACAGAGATTAAACTGGTAAGAACAGGACAGCCTTTGCGGAGCAGGGTATTTTTTTGCCGTTTTACTGAATGCTCATGCACAATGGCTGTAGGCTCATGCGTCCTTTTGCGGAGGTGACAAACCTGGTCAGTCAAACCCAAGGCAACATCATCGACCTCATCCCATATGCGTTTTTTCTGGAGCGTGCCCTGCGAAGAGTGCTGGATCAGGCCATAGATGAACATGAAGAGGAAGAATTGTGGTCACCATCACCACCAGAAGCAGCCTTGTCGTCGTCGATTGCTGGACCTGCGGCAACCCAGAGAGAGGAGTCTGAAGAAGAGGAGTCAGAGGAGGAAGGTGGCTTTGAGGAGGTGGAAGACCAACCACAGAAGGCGTCCCAGGGGGCGCGTTGTCACCTTTTGGGGACCCTTGGTGTTGTACGTGGCTGGGTGGAGGAAGAGACCTTCAATGACGTCAGTGAGGACAAGGAACGGGACATGGCTAGCTTGGTATCCAACCTTGTGCAAATGGGGAGTTTGCGGTTGTGCAAATGGACTGTTTGCGGTTGTTTGCGGTGCGTTAAACGGGGAGTTTGGTCTGTCATAGTTTGGTCTGTCACTGTGAAGCGGGTGTAACCCTTACACTACCTGATCGATACAACATCATACCTGATGTTTTAAAGCACGTTATTCCAAACAATTTAGGAATGTTAGGTGATTTATGCCCTTTATGGATTAAAACCCGACTCTGCGTCAACTACGTAATTTTCCATGGGAGTTTTGCCATGGATCCCCCTCCGGCATGCCACAGTCCAGGTGTTAGTCCCCTTAAAACAACTTTTCCATCACTATTGTGGCCAGAAAGAGTCCCTGTGGGTTTTAAAATTCGCCTGCCTATTGAAGTCTATGGCGGTTCGCCCGGTTCGCCCGTTCGCAAACATTTGCGGAAATTTGCGTTCGCCGTTTGCGAACGGAAAATTTTATGTTCGCAACATCTCTACTCGGGCTTATATCTAAAGAGGAACTGGTGGCAGTCTATCAGGCTGGCAGCGCTCTGTTTGCTCTGGGACAGTAAAATGTCTCTCTCAGAGTGAGTGTTGTGCCATGCGGAGGTCGCGTGGGCCACCCTCTCTCACTCCCCGTGCCTCCCTGTGCCCGTGTGGACAGGTGGTGTCTGTGTAACAATGTGCCAAGCTGACCTTACGTACTCCCCGGGAGTGTAGAACGTCACATGTAGGTGAAAGTGTACAGACCGTACCGCGTAATCCCGACGTAGTGTGACGTCAGGCGGGGCTGCGAGGTTTGGTTCGTCACACCCTTTAAATGTATACCGTTAGATAAAAAGTAGTTCTAGAATCCAATCCAATGTGGCTGTTTCCCAGCCAGTGCACTACTATTATTTGTCATTCTCTTCAGACACTGAAAAGCTTTGTTATTTATCCCCTTTTCATCTACAGCTTGGTAAAAGACATTTACAAAGACCATGAATAATGAGATGGTCTGGAATCTAGATGGAAAGCTATTCACTTATTGCCTGTGGTGAGTGATTGCACACAGCCCTATGTTATAAGGATGGAAGACATGTAATCTACTTAAGTGAAAAATCTAAAAGAGAGATCATCCAAGCAAAAAATGGTAGCCATTACTGCTGTCAAGTAGAAGGTATTGCTTTGCGTGCATTGATGCACAGTATCTGCAAATATACTGACGTGAGATGACGCGGACCATAATTTAATCCCTCTGTGAAATTAGAACTTCTGTTTTCAGATGATAAATATCCAAAGTTTCCACCGCTTTTTAGTATTTTTATTTTTTATTTTCATCATTTGTACAGTAGGTTGTGGCATACCTATAGTACCAAGGAGGCAAAGCATGCCCCTGATATGGGTCCAGTGGTGAGAGGGAGGCCTGCGCTCAACTGTTCCCTTTCACATAGTCATGTAGCTGAATACAATTCTAGTTACCTGCAGCTGCCCCTAGGCTTATCTTACTGCATATATAGTTGTACTGCTCCCAATGAGTTAAAATGTTGCCCTGAGAAATAGTACTGTCATATGTTACCATGTAAAGGCACCATGCAGATACCTTTTAAAAAGTTCCCAATAGTTTAGCCATAGACTGGCCAAAGAATACCACCACAAATTACTCAAATTACAAAGATTTATATGTTGCAATAATACTGTCTTATACCATGTAAATAATACTACCATTCAGTTACCAAATAGTTTTGTCTTACAGTGTCCTCATAAGACCACCATATAATCTCTAAAAAATACTGCTCTACATAGATGAAATACTACCACAATAAAATAGCTAACTAATCCTGATATATAGTGCTCAAATAGTGATGCTAAGCAATGGGCAAATAATACCATTACATATGGCTTTACTAATACTATCAGATAGCACTTAAATAATTTTGCCATATGGTCATCAAAAATCTTTATACACTGGTAAAATATATTATCATAAAGTTTTCAATAATACTGCCATACAATGCCCATATAATACTGCTATACAGTGGCCAAACAGTGCCACATACTGTACAGGGTTAATACTGCCAAAAACTTCTCAAATTCTTACAGTTCTTATATAATATTACAATACAGTGTTCAAATAATAAAACTATTAAAGGGTTTGTTTCACCTATGAGAACCCCTGTTTACCTCCCCCATTAAACCATACGGAATTCATTAAGGGGGATCCTCTGCTCAGACCACCTCTGTCTGCCAGACTAGCTGACATGTAATGCTACACTTTCCCATTGCAGGTTGGAGTGACATAGCTGGATTGGACCGAACTGAAAAAGTGAGTGACGTGCTTTTATTATTTTATAGGAGCCACGTCAACGGAAGTGACGAGGGTATAGCATTCTGATAAGGTATAGTAATCTGTCAGAACACAGGCAGTTAAAATCTGTTCCAGTATTTGACCTCATCTGGCTGTAAATCAGCCCAGCAGCTCATGCTGGGTGGAAAATACCTGTTTTCCCAGACCAAACCTCTCATTGTGTCACTATATATATATATATATATACACTTACCTAAAGAATTATTAGGAACACCTATTTCTCATAAATGCAATTATCTAGTCAACCAATCACATGGCAGTTGCTTCAATGCATTTAGGGGGGTGGTCCTGGTCAAGACAATCTCTTGAACTCCAAACTGAATATCAGAATGGGAAAGAAAGGTGATTTAAGCAATTTTGAGCGTGGCATGGTTGTTGGTGCCAGACGGGCCGGTCTGAGTATTTCACAATCTGCTCAGTTACTGGGATTTTCACGCACAACCATTTCTAGGGTTTACAAAAAATGGTGTGAAAAGGGAAAAACATCCAGTATGCGGCAGTCCTGTGGGCAAAAATGCCGTGTGGATGCTAGAGGTCAGAGGAGAATGGGCCGACTGATTCAAGCTGATAGAAGAGCAACGTTGACTGAAATATCCACTCGTTACAACCGATGTATGCAGCAAAGCATTTGTGAAGCCACAACACGCACAACCTTGAGGCAGGTGGACTACAACAGCAGAAGACCCCACCGGGTACTACTCATGTCCACTACAAATAGGAAAAAGAGGAAATAGGAAAAAGAGGCTACAATTTGCACGAACTCACCAAAATTGGACTGTTGAAGACTGGAAAAATGTTGCCTGGTCTGATGAGTCTCGATTTCTGTTGAGAGATTCAAATGGTAGAGTCCGAATTTGGCGTAAACAGAATGAGAAAATGTATCCATCCTCTGATGGCTACTTCCAGCAGGATAATGCACCATGTCACAAAGCTCGAATTATTTCAAATTGGTTTCTTGAACATGACAATGAGTTCACTGTACTAAAATGGCCCCCACAGTCACCAGATCTCAACCCAATAGAGCATCTTTGGGATGTGGTGGAACGGGAGCTTCGTGCCCTGGATGTGCATCCCTCAAATCTCCATCAACTGCAAGATGCTATCCTATCAATATGGGCCAACATTTCTAAAGAATGCTATCAGCACCTTGTTGAATCAATGCCACGTAGAATTAAGGCAGTTCTGAGATAGATATATATATATATATATATATATATATACAATTTCTCAGTTTTAAAGTTATAACCTTAAAGCGAACCTTTCACCTCATTTTCACTTTATAAACTAGCCACAGTACCTTATAGATTATCTTGAGTGTGTTGTTATCCATGTTAGTGCCGCTTTCCTGCGCTTTTTATTCATAAAAAAAACCGTCTTATAAAGTTCTGATTTCTGCTCCAACAGTCAGGCAACAAGTCAAGGGGGTAGCCCTTCCCTCTCCTCTGGCCGTACCTCCCCTGCCCTAACGCCGCCTCTATGCTTTGTGATTGACAGCCGGCTCAGTCGCCGGGACGGCGCTTCTGAATCCTGCGCATGCGCCGTCCTCCTCATTCGCCGCGCGATCCCGTCTTTCTGGCGGACAGAAGCGCGACCATGTAACAGGATCGCGCATGCGCCGTACGCGATGCCTGCCTGTCTGCTCTCCCTCCCGTGCGCGCGCTCCACTATCTTCAGGCTCCAAGTGCCCCACGTGATCACTGTAGACTTGCCGCAGATTGCAAGCCAGTGATCATCGTGAGCGCCAGAAAGACGGGATCGCGCGGCGAATGAGGAGGACGGCGCATGCGCAGGATTCAGCCGGCTGTCAATCACAAAGCATAGAGGCGGCGTTAGGGCAGGGGAGGTACGGCCAGAGAAGAGGGAAGGGCTACCCCCTTGACTTGTTGCCTGACTGTTGGAGCAGAAATCAGAACTTTATAAGACGGTTTTTTTATGACTAAAAAGCGCAGGAAAGCGGCACTAACATGGATAACAACACATTCAATATAATCTATAAGGTACTGTGGCTAGTTTAAAAAGTGAAAATGAGGTGAAAGGTTCGCTTTAAGATAATGAGTGTGATTATATGGGTAACAGTTGCAGTATGAGATAATGAATACCACAAACTTTGTTATTAAATATTCCACAGCTTTATATAACATAAAGTGTGATTCAGATAAAAATATAGTTTCGTCTGCCACCCACATGTGAAGACAACACACAGTGAAAACTATGAAGAGAATATGTGTACCATTCCGCATATTGGGACAGATTTACTAATCCTAATACTTAGACAGTATAAACTCAGACTAAGGCCTCATGCACACGACCGTGGTGTGTTTTGCGGTCTGCAAATCGCAGTTCCGCAAAACACGGATGGCGTCCGTGCGCATTCCGCAATTTGCGGAACGGCATGGACAGCCTTTAATATAAATGCCTATTCTTGTCCGCAAAGCGCAGACAAGAATAGGACATGTTATATTTTTTTAGCGAGGCCACGGAACGGAGCAGGGGATGCGGACAGCACACGGAGTGCTGTCCGCATCTCTTGCAGCCCCATTGAAGTGAATGGGTCAGCATCCGAGCCGCCAAAACGGTGGCTCGGATGCAGACCAAAACAATGGCCGTGTGCATTAGGCCTAAAAGAGTCAAACTATGCCCCAAATGTATTAAAGAGGCTCATGTTGGATAATATATTTGGTGCATCTGCAGTAAACCCCAGAGGATGGTAATGGCCCTGATGAGGTGTACTTCCTCAGGTCGTTGTTCCCTGGGGATCCAAGGAGTGGAAAGGTAGTTTGAAAAATCAGGCCAGAAGTAAAAATCACTGAAAAAAATTAAAAAACACCCTGCACGATGTGATCAATAAATATGTGGATGTACATGGTGTGGGGATTTGCTCTGGTAGACAGGCTAGCGGACGCAGTACAGAGGCAACTACAAAGTCTTTAACTTAAACACTCAGTGTTTTATTCACACATAAGGAAAAACAAAAAGTAACAGTTTGCAGTCTTGGTGTTTGTTCACACCATAAAAAGTCCACAGAACATAAGCCTTCACCTGGTCAGCAGTTTTTCCACCCGCAGTCCACAGCAGGCTTTAGGGCCTGTTTCCCAGCAGGCATCTCTCAGCCCTTTAGCACGGCACAAGTTCTCAGTTCCCAAACACACAGAGACTGACAGCACTCCAGTGTCAGAGAAGACTAATCCACCCCCAGGTGAGACTCCTGGCCTGGGTGAGGTAAGAGCCAGTAATTTCAAGGGTCAGCGGCAGCTAGTGCTGATTGACAAACAGTGTCAATCAGCACTAGCTGCCGCTGACCCTTGAAATTACCGGCTCTTACCTCACCCAGGCCAGGAACCTCAGTGACACGTACCTTCCGTCAATGATGGCCCCTTGCGCCTTCCTACAATGGCTACACTTATAGAAGAAAAATCACTGAAAATAATGCACTAACACAATAGATGCAAATACTATATATGGGCAGGAGCTGATAGGGGTAATAAATCAGATGGTACGGTTGGAAAGGGGGGCATACTTGAAAAGGGGGACACTCACCAAATTCTCAAAGCTAGATTCTAAATTCTGGCTTAAATTCCTAAGAATTGACTAGGGCATGGTTAGATACTATGAGAGTATCAAGTTCCACTCAGAGAGGAAGGAATTCTAGTAGTTGAAACAGAGGGTGTAATAGTAGGGAGTAGAGTAGATACTTTAAAAGAAGATTTAGGGTGGGGATGTCTGTTGAGGTGGGGCAGGACACTGCACAGAGGATTGTGGGGAGGGTGGTAGGGGTTTTTCTGAGTCATTGTATTGTACGTGTTGTACCATTATCTCTAATTGTAAAAATCTATAAAAATGGTTTGATTAAAAAAATATATATATGGTCCAAGCCCTCATTCTGATATGATAAAATCTGAGATTCTCAGTCAATACATTTTGATCAAAACACATCTGTGCCCGCCTACCAGCTCCAAGGTGATCTCAGTCAGACAGGACCTACTCTAAACCAATCTCTATGCCATTGGGCATTTAGATTCAGGAGAGCAGACCCTGCACATATATGGTGCTTCTACTTATTACCTCAATGTGCAGTCAAGTATCCAATGAGAGGAGGAGGCCGCAAAGCTATATGTACCAACTAATCAAGGTCGCCTGTGGAATAGGCAGGGCAAAAGTGCACAAAAACTGCTATTACCAAAGTGGAATAGAAACGCATTCAGATTTGAAGGTGCCACTCCTTCAAGCATATACTACCTACTGAGTAAAAAAGCTAATGAAAAAGATTTTAAAAAAAACATCCTGCACGATGTGATAAATGTGGATGTACATGGCTACTTGTAGCCATATGTAGAGCACGGGATTTTCAAAAGGACATTCAGGCCTTGATTGATGAACAAAAATCCAAAGTAGTTTATTTTAAATGTTTCTTCTTTCCAACATAAACCAATTACATAGCAAAAAGTCCATTATTAGTACAACACAAGCCGTAACCTTCAGGCTGTTGCATATCCACAGTGCAGCATCAGGACTCTCCACAATCATCTACTACCCTGACTGCTGTTCAGCTGTGCCCATTTATATAAGAGTTTATTTCACAATCCTAAGCAGGTTTCCTCATTAAAAGTCCAGTTTCTGCTGGCCTTCCTCTTTTAAGGCTGGAGCAGAAACACCCTGCTGTAGCTAGTGCAGGTAAGTAGCACATATTTGAAACATATTTTAATAATCTGCAACTTTTCCCTACTCACGCCAGGTCTAGAAAATTGGGCAGGGAAGGGGACAGGCCGGGAGGCTAGGAAGCTGTCTTACATTTAGAAGAGGTGTTGGATCAGCTGAAGTTATGTAGAAGCCGGTGCCATGAAATGAAAACATTTCCTCCAGGGTCTCACCTTTCTTCTCGGTCTTTGCTTGAGCTCTGGTGGTCACAGCAGTCAAGTGGCTGTCCTCTATTAGCAAGTCATTGAATCCAGGAGTGGTTCTGCCAAGAATCACTGGTATTTGTAGTTCAGGTGTAGTTTACTGCCAGAATCTAACAAAGCATCAACAGTCTAGACATTAACTTGACAAATATAGCAGTTTGTCACTCGTGGCTGTTTTCAATGACATCCTAACTTCTTGACTTCCTCCTCCAGAGATTCATCTGGATGGGCTGTATAATCCAGTTCCAGATCTGCTTATGTCTCTTTTTGCAAGCAGAAAGTCATCTGCCAGAGAAATTGCTTAGTCAGCATTTTTGGGTCGATTTATGTTTACCCAGGCATGAACATCCACTGGAAGAATTTGTAGAAATTGTTCAAGTATGATTGCTTCACTGATTTGTTCAGGTTTTTTTTGGTTTCTGGTTTCATTCATTTCATATATAAATCTTGTAGGTATTGTGACATAGCAAGGGGTTTTGTTTGGGAAGGCAGGCATTTTCCTCCCAACATGGGAGGCTGGGCTGATTTCCAGCCAGGAGAGATCAAATACCGGACCAGAGTTTAAGTGCCGGTCCGGGTTTTGGCAGCACCTGACTGTCCTTTAACCCCTTAAGGACTCAGCCCTATTTCACCTTAAGGACTTGGCCATTTTTTGCAAATCTGACCAGTGTCACTTTAAGTGCTGATAACTTTAAAACGCTTTGACTTATCCAGGCCGTTCTGAGATAGTTTTTTCGTCACATATTGTACTTCATGACACTGGTAAAATGAAGTCAAAATTTTTTTTTTTTTTGCACAAAATAATACCTAATTTACCAAAAAATTAGAAAAATTAGAAAATTTCAAAGTTTCAGTTTCTCTACTTCTGTAATACATAGTAATACCCCCAAAAATTGTGATGACTTTACATTCCCCATATGTCTACTTCAAGTTTGAATTGTTTTGGGAATGATATTTTATTTTTTGGGGATGTTATAAGGCTTAGAAGTTTAGAAGCAAATCTTGAAATTTTTCAGAAATTTACAAAAACTCAATTTTTAGGGACCAGTTCAGGTCTGAAGTCACTTTGCGAGGCTTACATAATAGAAACCACCCAAAAATGACCCCATCTAAGAAACTACACCCCTCAAGGTATTCAAAACTGATTTTACAAACTTCGTTAACCCTTTAGGTGTTGCACAAGAGTTATTGGCAAATGGGGATGAAATTTGAGAATTTCATTTTTTTGCCTAATTTTCCATTTTAACCCATTTTTTCCACTAACAAAGCAAGGGTTAACAGCCAAACAAGACTGTGTCTTTATTGCCGTGACTCTGCCATTTACAGAAACACCCCATATGTGGCCCTAAACTACTGTACGGCCACACAGCGGGGCGTAGAGTGAAAGGTGCGCCGTTTGGTTTTTGGAAGACAGATTTTGCTGGACTGTTTTTTTGACACCATGTCCCATTTGAAGCCCCCTGATGCACCCCTAGAGTAGAAACTCCATAAAAGTGACCCCATCTAAGAAACTACACCCCTCAAGGTATTCAAAACTGATTTTACAAACTTTGTTAACCCTTTAGGTGTTGCACAAGATTTAATGGAAAATAGAGATACAATTTCAAAATTTCACTTTTTTGGCAGATTTTCCATTTTAATATTATTTTTCCAGTTACAAAGCAAGGGTTAACAGCCAAACAAAACTCATTATTTATGGCCCTGATTCTGTAGTTTACAGAAACACCCCATATGTGGTCGTAAACCGCTGTACGGGCACACGGCAGGGCGCAGAAGGAAAGGAATGCCATACGGTTTTTGGAAGGCAGGTTTTGCTGGACTGGTTTTTTGACACCATGTCCCATTTGAAGCCCCCCTGATGCACCCCTAGAGTAGAAACTACAGAAAAGTGACCCCATTTTAGAAACTACGGGATAGGATGGCAGTATTGTTGGTACTAGTTTAGGGTACACATGATTTTTGGTTGCTCTATATTACACTTTTTGTGCGGCAAGGTAACAAGAAATAGCTTTTTTGGCAGGTTTTTTTTTTTTGTTATTTACAAAATTCATCTGACAGGTTAGATCATGTGGTAATTTCATAGAGCAGGTTTTCCCGGACACGGCGATACCTAATATGTATACAATTTTTTTAATTTATGTAAGTTTTACACAATGATTTCATTTTTAAAACAAAAAAAAAGTTTTAGTGTCTCCATAGTCTAAGAGCCATAGTTTTTTCAGTTTTTGGGCGATTATCTTAAGTAGGGTCTCATTTTTTGCGGGATGAGATGATGGTTTGCACTATTTTGGGGTGCATATGACTTTTTGATCGCTTGCTATTACACTTTTTGTGACGTAAGATGACAAAAAATGGCTTTTTTTACAGCGTTTTTTTTTTTTTCTTTTTTACGGTGGTCACCTGAGGGGTTAGGTCATGTGATATTTTTATAGAGGCGGTCAATACGGACGCGGCGATACCTAATATGTATACTTTTTTTTAATTTATGTAAGTTCTACACAATGATTTCATTTTTGAAACCAAAAAAATCATGTTTTAGTGTTTCCATAGTCTAAGAGCCATAGTTTTTTCAGTTTTTGGGCGATTATCTTGAGTAGGGTCTCATTTTTTGCGGGATAAGATGACGGTTTGATTGTTACAATTTTGGCGTACATGCAACTTTTTTGATCACTTTTATTACCTTTTTATGGGAAGTAAGGTGGGCAAAATTTCAATTTCATCATAGTTTTTTATTTTTTATTTTTATGGCGTTCACCGTTCGGGTAAAGTAACATGACCGTTTTAATGATCCGGTCGTTACGGATGCGGCGATACCAGACATGTGTAGGGAATTTTATTTTTTTTCATTTTTATTCAGTGCTAAATGTGTTTTTTGATTTTTACTTTTTTTCACTTTTTTTTTACTTTTTTTTTTTTACCCAGACCCACTTGGTTCTTGAAGATCCAGTGGGTCTGATGTCTTTATAATACAGTACTGTACTCTATATAGGGTACTGCACTGTATTTTACTTACACTGAACAGATCTATGCTTTTAGCACAGATCTGTTCAGCACCATGGACAGCAGGACGCCTGAGCAGGCGTCCTGTTGCCATGGGAACCTTCCCCGTCTGCTCAGAACTTCGCAGACGGGGAAGGGTGAGCACGGGGCTGAGGGGGCCTGTCTGTGGGCTCTCTCCCTCTCCATCGGGGGGCTGCAAAGGCACAGCAGCCCCCCGATCGGAGAGGGAGGGAGCTCCCTGAGCTGTTAACCTTTTCCATACAGCGGTCCGTACGGACCGCTGTATGGAAAGGGTTAAACGGCTGACATCGCATCACCGATGTCAGCCGTTTATACCAGGGTGCCAGCAATGTGCTGGCACCCTGGTATACCCACTAGAAGCCAGCGATTATTCAATGGGAGGCGGGCGGGGGATCGCGATCCCGCCTGCCGCACCGCCCGCCTCCCGCACCGCCCGCAACCCCCCCCTGCACCTCCCACCGGGCTAAAATCATTCAGAGGTGCAGGGGGGGTGATAAATATATATTTTTGCAACACTAAAGTTTCTGATCGCCGCAGTCAGGGACCGCAGCGATCAGAAACTGCAGAAAGCGCAACAAACCGCAGGTCTGAATTGACCTGCGGTTTGTTGCGATCGCGGACATGGGGGGGTCACGGGACCCCCCCGTGCATTTAATTGAGGTGCCTGCTCAATGATTTGAGCAGGCACCGGGCTCCGATCACTGCCAGCCGCACGGCAGTGATCGGAACAACACATGACGTACCGTTACGTCATGGGTCCTTAAGGACTCGGGAAACATGCTGTACCGATACGTCATGCGTCCCTAAGGGGTTAAATAGGCAGCTTGGCTCAGAATCGAGGTCTCTGTTTTGGGATCTGAGACATGGTCCCGTGCTAGAGGGCTAAGAGCCGCATGCGGGGAAACAGGACCCCTAAAGCCTGTTGTGGACCGCTGAAAAAACCTGCTAACAAGGTGACTGTTTTGTTCTTTGGACTTTTCCTTTGTGTGAACGAACACTAAGACTGAAAAATGTTGCTTTGTTTTTCCTCCTGTGTGAATAAACACTGAAGTTTTGTTTTACAAACTGTTTATTTTGCCTATGTTCTGCGTCCGCTTACCATTCCTACCAGAGTGAATCCTCACAGTATGTAAACACCTCTCTTGAACCATCTATGTGTCAATACTTCAGTTAACTGAACCTTTGTCTGTAGGTTTCTTCACTGATGTCATATCATCTTAAAATGGTCTCCTGAAACATTTAAGTTATTTCTATCCTGTATATTCATGTGGCTATATGCCAGCTGGGCTTGTCCAATAAGATATGGCCCCAGTCTCACCACCCACTGTTCCTTAGGCCACTTACAGGTGCTTGCAATCCTTTCAAACTTAGTTAACGGGGTTGTCTGGGTTCAGAGATAACCCCAGACATACCCCCATTTTCACCCAGGCAGCCCACCTAATATGAGCATTGGTGCATCTCATTGTCACGCTTCGGTGTGGGAGGGAAACCTGCATGGAACGTAGGAGGGAAAGGGGTGAGGGAAAAAGGCCTGGAAACTAGGGAAAGGAGAAGGTCACCACCTAGAGAAACCCTAATCAAAGTCCTGACTGACTGCAAGTATGAACTGACCCCGAATGTAGGTGAGTTCATACACTGGGACCTAAAGTCCTAACACACCCTGTAAGAGCCTGGTACTAATGTCAGGACAAGAGACAACCTGTTTTTCCAAACGGTAGGATGAACAATAGTCTCCCTCAGGCCTAAACACAAATGACAGGGAAAAAGAGCAACAAGTAAACCCACACAATAAACCAAAAGGGAAGAAGACACTTAACTTCAAATGGCTATGGAAGCACAAGAGCTCCACTGAGATCCAAACACCAGCAATCCACAACAACAAGACAGAAGCTATAAACCGCACAGCATAGTGGGAGAAGCCACAATAACTAGGGAAGGTAAAATTACCACATAAGCAACACCTGAAGCAAGGGGTGTGGCCATTACCAGAAACAACACAAACGAATTGATACACAAGAAACCTGTCAGATCAAACCACGTGTTGCCAGTCTTACTGATCTCCTGGCACCTAGCACGGGAACGTCTGTGACACTGATGCTCCGATGCTCTCCTTTGCCCTGGGCTGAATTGCGCAGGGCAAACGTTTTTTTTTAGGAGATCCCTTGAGGTACTGGGCTCTCCATAGAAACTGCTAGGCAAAGGTTTCCACCCAGCAGGGAGCACAGAGACGTCACCAGCACTAATGGGTGGGCTTTAGCGCTGTAAAACGGCTAGGGCAGCGCTAAGGCCTGCCCATCAGTGCCGGTGACATCACCAGCAACACTTCTAGGCGGAGCCTCTGCCTAGTAGTGTTTAGAACATAAGCAAAAAAATCCCTTGCCATGCGCAATCTAGTGCAGGGCTAAAGAGGGCATCAGAGCATGAAATGTTCTGATGCTCATATTAGGGGGTCTACCTGGGTGAAAACAGGGGTGAAACCCATTTAAATAAGCCTCATTATCATGTGGAGTAAGTCTTGCCATGTGAGAGTCTTTCAAAAGAGACCTAGTATCAGGTAAAGGATGAGGCGGTGGAAGTGTTTGCTGCTCTCGTTTTAGCGTTTGGAACAGTTCCTTCCTAACATTGCAATTCATCCCTGTGAAAAAAGAAGCAATATTAGAAGTCATTCCTCCCTGCTGCTGTTAGACTGTGCAACCAACACCGACCCAAGTGGAGATGGACTGCACTCATCGCCTGCCGATATTATGGATATCTGTACCCTACTGTACAGAATTTTGGAGTATTTGTACTCCCTGTGCTGCTATGGTATTCTCTGTTCTGCTATAACACTGTGAATTTCCCCACGATGGGACTATTAAAGAATTATCTTATCTCAACTGAGGCCATGCTGCCTGAAGAGTGGGACCCTTGACCCATTTTTAACCCCTTCCCAACATATGACGTAATAGTACGTCATGGCGGCAAGTGACTTGCCGCATTTTGACATACTATTACCTCATGGTGATCGGGCGGGCACCAGAGTGGTGTGCAACCTATCACTGCAGGGGTCCGGCAGTCCCTGATAGCCGGCCCCCTGCTGTATCCACTGGCATCACTGTAAAAGCTGATATTGGTGGATTGACCCTTTCTATGCCACGGTCAGCGCTGACCACGGCATAGAAGGTGCATGTGGCGGGTGAGGGAGCCCATCGGGTCCCCGCGCTGCTGTGGCGGGATCCCGATGGGTGACAAGGCAGCCAGATGCCTTGCACGGCATCGGGACCTGCCTTCTAAGGGGGCTGAGGAGATCCAGCCCCAGGTTGGGTCTCCTAGGCAACCTGCTAGTGTATTACTCAGTGTAATACACTAACAGGCAATGCATAACAATACAGATGTATTGTAATGCATTGCAGAGGGGATCAGACCCTCAAAAGTTGAAGTCCCAGAGTGGTACAGAAATAAAGTTTTTAAAAGAAAGCAAAAAAAAAAGTGTCTTTAATAAAACAACCCTTTCCCCTGATTTAAAAAATAATAATTGAAAAAAAGGAAAAAACACATATTAGGTATCACCGCGACCGGCTCTATAAATATATCACATGATCCGCCCTGTCCGATAAACACCATAAAAATAAATGTAAAAAAAACAGTGTAAAAAAAATGCTATTTTTGTCACCTTACATCACAAAACACCAAGTGATCAAAAAGGTGTATGTCCCACAAAATAGTACCAATTAAAATCATATTGGTCAAAAAACAAAAAAGCTATGGCTCAGACTATGGAGACACTAAAACATCATTTTTTTGTTTCAAAAATGCTATTATTGTGTAAAACTTAAATAAGAAAAAGTATATATATTAGGTATTGTCCGTAATGATCCGTTTTATAAAAATGTCACATGACCTAGCACCTCAGGTGAACTCTGTAAAAAGAAATAAAAACTGTGCCAAAACAACCAATTTTTTAGTTACCTTGCCACATAAAGTGTAATAATGAATGATCAAAAGATCATATGTACCCAAAAATGGTACCAATAAAAACATCAACTATTACTGCGAAAAACTAGCTCCTGCAAAAGACAATCGGCAGAAAAATAAATAAAAAATGGTGTTCAGAAAATGGAGACACAAAAACATTTTTTTTTTTTCAAAAATGCTTTGTTATGTAAAACTGAAACAAAGAAAGTAGACATATTTGATATAATTGCGTCCGTAACAACCTGCTCTATAAAAATAGCACACGATCTACCCTGTCAGATGAATGTTATAAAAAATAAAAACTGTGCCAAAACCATTTTTTGGCTACCTTGCCTCACAAAAAAACTTCAACTAGAGCAATAAAAAATCATATGTACCCCAAAACTGGCACCTTATCCCCTAGTTTCCAAAATGGTGTATGTCCCACAAAATAGTACCAATTAAACCGTTACCTCGGTCAAAAAATAAAAAAAGCTATGACTCAGACTATGAAGACACTAAAACATCATTTTTTTTGTTTCAAAAATGCTATTATTGTGTAAAACTTAAATAAGAAAAAGTATATATATTAGGTATTGCCACGTCTATAATGATCTGTTTTATAAAAATGTCACATGACCTAGCATCTCAGGTGAACGCTGTAAAAATAAATAAAAATTGCGCCAAAACAACCAATTTTTTGGTTACCTTGCCCCATAAAGTGTAATAATGAATGTTCAAAAAATCATATGTACCCAAAAATGGTACCAATAAAAACATCAACTATTCCTGCAAAAAACAAGCTCCAGCAAAAGACAATCGGCAGAAAAAGAAATAAAAAATGGCGTTCAGAAAATGGAGACACAAAAACATATATTTTTTTCAAAAATGCTTTGTTATGTAAAACTGAAACAAAGAAAGTAGACATATTTGATATAATTGCGTCTGTAACAACCTGCTCTATAAAAATAGCACACGATCTACCCTGTCAGATGAATGTTATAAAAAATAAAAAATGTGGCAAATTTTTTTTTGGCTACCTTGCTTCACAAAAAAACTTAATATAGAGCAATTAAAAATCATATGTACCCCAAAACTGGCACCTTATCCCCTAGTTTCCAAAATGGGGTCACTTTTTGGGAGTTTCTACTGTAAGGGTGCATCAGAGGGGCTTCAAATGGTACATGGCATCTAAAAACCAGTCCAGCAAAACCTGCCTTCCAAAAACCATATGGCGCTTCTTTTCTTCTGCGCCCTGCCGTTGTGCCCTTACATCAGTTGGGGTTTTAAACCGCAGAATCAGGGTAATAAATATTGAGTTATGTTTGGCTGTTAACCCTCAATGTGTTAAAGAAAAAAATGGATTAAAATGAAAAAAAAAAGGTAAATTTAGAAATTTCATCTCCATTTTCTTTTAATTCATGTGAAACACCTGAAGGGTTAGCAACGTTTGTAAAATCAGTTTTGAGTAACTTGAGGGGTGTAGTTTCTACAATGGGGTCATTTATGGGGGTTTCCACTATGTAAGCCCTACAAAGTGACTTCAGACCTGAACTGGTCCTTAAAAAGTGGGTTTGGGAAATGTTCTTAAAATTTTAAGAATTGCTTTTAAAATTCTAAGCCTTTTAACATCCTAAAAAAATAAAATGATATTTACAAAATGATGCCAACATAAAGAAGACATCTGACGTCTATGGAGACACTCTACGCTTGTGTCAGCACTGATGTCCCTTGAAGTGTAGTCAAGATAGCACCATGATGGCACCTGGAGGATACATCACTGCAGTGGTCATGTGACCAGGAATGGGACACTCAGCACTCGAACAGTTTCAGGAAGTCAGTGTATTTCTTTTCAACAGATTCCCAGCACTCAGTCATTTTTTGCTAGGTAGGGGGAGGGGGGTTTGACAACCCCTTTAAAGGGTTTCTCCGGGAATTTAGAAAATGAAAATACTTAAATATTACATTGTTATAAATATATTCCCAACTAGCTTTCATCAATTATAATGGCTCCTTTTGTCTAGGTAGCAATCATCGGGGGAAATAAAATGGCCGCCGTCCTATTAGTGCACACAAAACCTGTCCTAATCACACAGCAGACAAGTTACTTCACAACAATAAGGAAAAGAGCTGCCTCATCCTCCTCCTACATGTCAGGGATTATGATCCTGATTAGAACTGATAAGTAGTGATGGACAAACATCGGTCGTGACGTAACACGAACGCGCGTTTGCGATCAAATGTTCGCGAACCGCATGTTTGTGGCAGGCCCCATTCACTTTAATGGCAGGTTACCCTGAAAAACCTTCAGCTCATATTTGCAGTGCACAAATAGTCCCACAACATGGACAGTGACATACCAGAGCGGATCAATGGCAAAAATTTCCACACAAAATATTTATTTTAATCACGAGCCATTTTTATGCGTCTTAAAGGGAAATTCTCAAACATGTGCCCTACTGGAGCCTAGAGAAATTTTATTTTAGGCCATGGTAGTACGGGCCCCAAAAATTAGGCATTCACCTGACAGAAAAGAACAAGTGATTATGTGAAGGTATATTAGACGGTCAGTGCATAACAATTTTACTGTAGGCCAGTAAAGTACAGGCCCCAAAAATTATGCATTCACCTGACAGAAAAGAACAAGTGATTATGTGACTGGAGGTATATAAGGCGGTCAGTGGATAACAATTTTACTGCAGGCCAGTGGAGTACAGGCCCCAAACATTAGGCATTCACCGGACAGAAAAGAACAAGTGATTATGTGGCTGGAGGTATATTAGGCGGTCACCGGATAACAATTTTACTGTAGGCCAGTACAGGCCCCAAAAATTATGCATTCACCTGACATAAAAGAACTAGTGATTATGTGTCTGGAGGTACATTAGACAGTCACTGAATAAAATTTTTACTGTAGGCCACTGGAGTAGACGCCCCAAAAATTATGCATTCACCTGACTGAAAAGGCCTTTTATGCCGCTCTATATACATAAGACAAGGACCATTTTTTTTCTGGGTAGTGGCAGATATGTGTGGGCTGGCATGAGGAAATTCAATTACACGTGGTCATCACAGGTGTTGAATTCCTCCGAGATTCATGCCTCATTCATTTTTAGACATGTGAGGTAGTCCACACTGTTGTGCGCAAGTGCACTTATCGGTCACGATCCCCCCTGCAGCGCTGAATGTCCTTTCGGACAGGACACTCAATGAGGGGCAAGCCAAGAGTTCCATGGCAAATTGTGCTAGCTCTGGCCACAGGTCAAGCCTGCACACCCAGTAGACCAGGGGTTCCTCGCATCTCAGAGCGTCCAATATTAGCTGTTAACCCGATGTAGTCGGACACCTGTAGGTCTAGGCGTTCCCTGAGGCTGGATATGGAGGGTGGCTCTCGATGGGTTGTCTGCAAAATTGATCTCATATCCGAAGTGACCAACACATCTTCAAACCGCCCTCTTCTTGCAGGCGTGCTAGGATTGGTACCCGCACCTGTTTTGCTGTGGGTTCAAATTCCTCTGCCAGTGCCCACAACAGCAGAATGCAGCATCTCTCGCAGCAAGGCCTGGAAATGCTGCATTCTGACAGCCCTATGTGATGCTGGTAACATGTCCGCCATTTTGTGTTTGTACCGGGGGTCTAAGTAAATTGCCACCCAGTACTGGTCCTTGCCCTTTATGCTTTTTATATCACTGGAGCATGGAGGCCCCCATTTGCACTAAATTAGAGGCGGTGGAGCGCCCTGGCTCTTGCTCATTGCCCAGGAGAATGTCGTCCTTGGTCTCCTCCCCCCAACCACGGACAACACCAGAGAACCCCAAAATGTTTAATGTCCCCCTCAAAGCCTGCTCTTCTTGCTCCTCCTCCCCCAGCCACCATCCTCATCTGACTCCTCTACAGACTCCTGCTGACTTGTCTCAGATGGAGTAGCCCCCCTGGGATTTCATTCAGCATTGCAACTTCCTCATCTTCCAGCTCCTGCTCCTCGACGGCTTGATCAATGACACGATGCAATGCACGCTCCAGAAAAAATGATGTCCCTGATGGTGCCCTGGCTGCAACTGACCAGTTTGGTGATCTCATCAAATGGCTGGAGAAGTCTGCATGCGTCGCGCATGAGCAGCCATTGGCGCTGTAAAAAGAAACCAAGCTCCCCAGAACCTGTCCTGCTGCAGAGTTCTGTCATATATCTTCTATATGAAAAGAATTTTCATATAAAAGAGAGGATAAAAAAAATATATTAAAATATATTATCCTTCAGGCGGACATAAAAACGCCTCTAAGTTCTTTTATCAAGTATCTTAATTTGATTTGTGCAAGCAGTGAAACAGAGGAACAATTGTATATGCAAAAATATATAATCGTTTATTATAAAAACAAAGAATATAGAAACAATACAACTGCAAAACAAATGATGAAGTTTCAACGTAACATCCAAAAAGTACCACACGGTGGTGTTCACACACCCCTATCTGATCAGCACAGTATGATTTATTGATACATGACAACCAGTGTCATACTTTTAACAAACGGACTCATATACCAAGAGAAACTTAGGATCTTCTGTTATCAAACAGGCTATAACAATAAAACACGGATTTACAGGAAAATAACTGTTATCCCTTGACTCTGTTTTCCTATGACCAATCAAAAATATATGATATTAATATGATAAAATATTCAGCTCGGTAATCAGACTAAGGAAAATAACTTTCCAAGGTTTTAGTCCTCTTTTTCAAATAATGTCAGATCTTCCATTAACAATATGCATCTTTGCTAAGAGAATAATCAGCATTATGGAGGCACCTAACACTATATATCCCCACAGTATGGGAACTCTTGGCTATATACCGAGAGAAATATCTTATTAATATCACGAGTAGTAAACAAAATATACGTTACTGGGTCAAAGGTAGACAGAGTTCAGATGGGACCAGTTCTGAAGAACTTTCCTAGTAATCCAAAAAGAGTAATCCAAGTTTCTTCTGGTAAAGTTTTCTTTTTGATTGAATGAATAGATGGATCAATGGGTATATGGATCTTTTCTCTAGCTTTCTTTTTTTTTCTCTTGCTAACCTCCCATGCTACCCCGCACACGAGTAATTATTCCCCCCTTATCTAAGAATCATCCCCTTTAGATTATGGATTCCCAATCAGGTAGGGTGGGTGTATTCGCATGCTAATAACCTCATGACGTTATCTCAATTCCTAATATGGAATCGAACAAATAATGAAATAATATAATGTTGCCCATCTGCCTCCAGATGGCACTGCGGTACTATAGGTGAACATCACAACTTTTAAGCATTAAAATTAAATATCTAATAATACGTTCTCAGGACCTTTTGACCTATCTTACCATAAATTACTGAGGAAGGTCTTTTCCTTACACTTTTAATTACCTATATCCTGGACTTGTTGGAGTTGACTGTCTTCTCCTATCTTTTTGAAATATTGGTTGACTTGATGAAAATTTTATGTAGCGGCTTTGATGCTAGGCATCGGAACTTGTAGATTTCATTTATGTACTCCCATGAATAACTATTGTTTTGAAATCCAATTAACTTAAACTTACTGAGTTTTTTCTGTACCTTCTAAATGGTAAATACATAGTATGACATATATATAAATCGATACATTGTTACACATAGATAACACATTATATGAATTATTGATTAACATATGTTGTAAACTAAATATACCATGCAAAGATATATGTAATATAATTATGAATATATAGATTGAACCTCATATAGCAGGTGTGCTCCAAGGACATGAGTCCTTATCAAGTAATCATGTCCTCTCCAGACAGACATGTTTTAGGGAGTTGGCATACTACTTACCAGATGGTCTCATATCTTTAGTAATAACTTTTAAATACAATGTCCATCTATGTTCACAATTATTATATATTTTTTTATATAAACTGAACTTGCCATGAACTCATCTTGGCTTTTTCAGCCACATAATATAACTTTGGTTCAAGTTGATCTTATTCTTAAAGGCAATGAGATGAGCATTCATTTTGATTATAATGTCATTAGATAATATTGTATACGTATGAAAATGCACAACAGTTCGTACAGGTAGTCGTTAACGGCACATTGCTGCTGGAGCAGCCTATCAAGCATATACAAGGTGGAGTTCCAGCGCGTTGGGCTGTCACAAATCATATGTCTGACGGGCAGGTGGTGTCGCCGCTGAAGGTCAGCAAGGCGAGCCATGGCCGTATAAGATCTTCTAAAATGGCCAGAGATTTTCCTGGCCTGCCGCAAGAGGTCCTGGACCCTGGGGTATTTGACAATGAATCGCTGCATGACTAAGTTCAGGACGTGTGCCATGCACGGCATGTGTGTCATTTTGCCCTGTTTCAGCCCACTTAGCAGATTGGCACCGTTGTCGCACACCACTTTATCGACTGTCAAATTGAGCGGGTTTAGCTACTGATCGGCCTGTGACCGCAGAGCTGAAAGTAGTGCAGGACTGGTGTGGCTCTTGGTTTCCAGGCACAACAGCCGCAGCACAGCATGGCAACGTCTCACCTGTTACTTCGAATAGGTTCTGGGGAGCTGGGGGGGTGCAGCTGAAGAGGCGGTAGCAGTGGAAAATGAGGAGTCAGCCGAGGAGGAGACCGAGGATGGAGTAGGAGGAGGAGAAGAAGAGGCAGGCCTGCATGCAATCCGTGGCAGTAACATCAAATCCACACAGGTGCGACAGGTTACATGATTGACGGCCGTCAGAAGGTTCACCCAGTGGGCAGTAAAAGTTATGTACCTTCCCTGCCCGTGTTTGCTAGACCACGTGTCTGTGGTCAGATATGTCTTGGCACCTACACTGTGTGCCAGATATATTCAATTGCTGCTGAACGTGGCCATATAGCTCTGGGAGAAATATTTCCTTCCGGGTACCTTCCATTGCGGTGTGCCAATGGCCACAAATTTTCTAAAGGCCTCCGAGTCCACCAGTTTATATGGCAGTAGTTGAGTGTTGGGCTTACCGCGACTTATGCGTTGACAGCACAGGCTGCAAATGGCAACACTATTGTCAGCAGCTGACACGTTAAAAAAAGCTCACACTGCAGAGCCATGTACCGGCATCCTGGGAGCGCAAGATGTGACCGTGCTGGATGGCTCGCTCCAGATACATTTGCAGTCTTCTTTTTGCCTCCTATGCACTGCGAGTTCTACCTGCTTCTCCTCCTTCTCCTCCCTACCTGCTGCTGTCTTTCCCTCTGAACTCCCCTTTTTCCTCTCTTGTGGGTAGAGATGGCCCGAACTATCCGACGGCGAACAGTTCCCGGCGAACATAGCTTGTTCGCGTTCGCCTCTGCCGGGCGAACACATGCGATGTTCGGTCCGCCCCCTATACATCATCATTGAGCAAACTTTGACCCTGTACCTCACAGTCAGCAGACACATTCCAGCCAATCAGCAGCATACCCTCCCTCCCAGACCCTCCCACCTCCTGCACAGCATCCATTTTAGATTCATTCTGAAGCTGCAGTCTTAGTGAGAGGAGGGAGACTGTAACTGCTGCTGATTTAATTGGGAAATCGATAGCTAGGCTAGTGAATTCAGTGTCCACTCCAGTCCTGAAAGACTCATCTGATCTGTGCTGTAAGGACAGCGTCCTGACAGCACCCCAAAAAGCCCTTTTTAGGGCTGCAACATTAGTCTGCTTTTTTTTTTTCCTTTATATACATATTGCAGTTGCCTGGCCTGCCTGTGTGTGAGGAGCTGCAGGCCCACAGACTGTAGTGTGCCCACTGCCAGTGCTCACCCCTGTCATTCCGTGTGGCACAGGACTTTGCTTAAAAAAAGGCACTTAATTTTTACACTTTAATCTAAGGTTAGTTGCCTGCCAGTGTGTGTCAGGCTGACTTCCACTGACTGTAGTGTGCCCACTGCCAGTGCCCACCACTCATACCGGCTGGCACAGGACTTTGCATAAAAAAGGCATTTAATTTTTACACTTTAGTGTAATTTCAGCTGCTTGCCTGCTGCTAGTGTGTGTCAGGCCGACTTCCACTGACTGTAGTGTGCCCACTGCCAGTGCCCACCCCTGTCATCCCGTGTGGCACAGGACTTTGCTTAAAAAAAAGGCACTTCATTTTTACACTTTAATCTAAGGTTAGTTGCCTGCCAGTGTGTGTCAGGCCGACTTCAACTGACTGTAGTGTGCCCACTGCCAGTGCCCACCCCTGTCATCCCGAGTGGCACAGGACTTTGCTTAAAAAATAGGCACTTAATTTTTACACTTTAATCTAAGGTTAGTTGCCTGCCAGTGTGTGTCAGGCTGACTTCCACTGACTGTAGTGTGCCCACTGCCAGTGCCCACCACTCATACCGGCTGGCACAGGACTTTGCTTAAAAAAAAGGCACTTCATTTTTACACTTTAATCTAAGGTTAGTTGCCTGCCAGTGTGTGTCAGGCCGACTTCAACTGACTGTAGTGTGCCCACTGCCAGTGCCCACCCCTGTCATACCGAGTGGCACAGGACTTTGCTTAAAAAATAGGCACTTAATTTTTACACTTTAATCTAAGGTTAGTTGCCTGCCAGTGTGTGTCAGGCTGACTTCCACTGACTGTAGTGTGCCCACTGCCAGTGCCCACCACTCATACCGGCTGGCACAGGACTTTGCATAAAAAAGGCATTTAATTTTTACACTTTAGTGTAATTTCAGCTGCTTGCCTGCTGCTAGTGTGTGTCAGGCCGACTTCAACTGACTGTAGTGTGCCCACTGCCAGTGCCAACCACTGATACCGGGTGGCACAGTAGCTTGCCGATAAATAAGGCATTTAATTTTTAGACAGTAGTCTAAATTCAGTTGCTTGCCTGCTGCCAGTGTGTGTCAGGCCCGCTTCCACTGACTGTAGTGTGCCCACTGCCAGTGCCAACCACTGATACCGGGTGGCACAGTAGCTTGCCGATAAATAAGGCATTTAATTTTTAGACAGTAGTCTAAATTCAGTTGCTTGCCTGCTGCCAGTGTGTGTCAGGCCCTCTTCCACTGACTGTAGTGTGCCCACTGCCAGTGCCAACCACTCATACCGGGTGGCACAGTAGCTTGCCGATAAATAAGGCATTTAATTTTTACACTTTAGTGTAATTTCAGTTGCTTGCCTGCTGCCAGTGTGTGTCAGGCCCGCTTCTACTGACTGTAGTGTGCCCACTGCCAGTGCCAACCACTGATACCATCTCCCCGTTCGAAAAATCTATTCAATAAATGGCACCCAGATTGGGGACGTTAGAGGGATTAAACTGATGAGAATAGTACTACAGAAAATACCACTCATATCGGGTGTGACAGTAAATTGCACGGCGCAGACGCAGTCACCGTGGATAAAAACAAAGGGGAGGGAGCCAGCGTTTTTTTAACCATCTCCCCGTTCGAAAAATCAATTCAATTGACCTTTCGGGGACCCTTGGTGTTGTACGTGGCTGGGTGGAGGAAGAAACCTTCAATGACATCACCGGGACGTGGCTAGCTTGGTATCCAACCTTGTGCAAATGGGGAGTTTGTGGTTGTGCAAATGAACTGTTTGCGGTGCATTAAAAGGGGAGTTTGGTCTGTCAATGTCTGTGATGCGGGCGTAACCCTTACACTACCTGATCGATACAACATCATACCTGATCGTATACACACACTGGATGTTTTAAAGCACGTTATTCCAAACAATTTAGGAATGTTAGTTGATTTATGCCCTTTATGGATTAAAACCCGACTCTGCGTCCACTACGTAATTTTCCATGGGAGTTTTGCCATAGATCCCCCTCCGGCATGCCACAGTCCAGGTGTTAGACCCCTTGAAACAACTTTCTCATCACTATTGTGGCCAGAAAGAGTCCCTGTGGGTTTTAAAATTCGCCTGTCTATTGAAGTCTATGGCGGTTCGCCCGGTTCGCCAGTTCGCGAACATTTGCGGAAGTTCTCGTTCGCTGTTCGCGAACTGAAAATTTTATGTTCGCGACATCACTACTTGTGGGCACCCACGTGACGTCCATCAACACGTCATCATCGTCTTCTTCACCACCACTGACATTAGATATCTCGGAGTAGGCAGCAACAGCAGGAACCACCCTCCTTGGGCTGATCTGGGTACTGTCGTCAGACCGCTGGGTGGCGGCCGTTGCTACCTCCTCTTCCTCATCCAATGCCAAGAATGGCTGCACATCGGTGAGGTCTGGGAATAGATGGGAAAATAATTCCTCTGACTCGAGTGGAGTTGCTATGGTGGTGGTGGTGTCTTTGGGGGTGCACACAGCAGAGAGTGAGAAGGGTGCAGAAGCGGAATTGCACGCACCTTCTCCAACTTCCCACTTAGGCTCCGGCCTGGTGCACCTTCCCGACCCCTGCGGAATGGCCTGCCTCTTCCTCTACCTGTCATTTTCAAAATGACCCTGTGCCAAAGTCCCTAGAGAAGATCAGTATCTGTGGAAGCAGGTATATCGCAGGCCTCAATCAGTATTTGGTGGAAGCTGGTATAGCGCACTCCTCAATCAGTATTTTGTGGAAGCATGAATATAGAACCCCTTAATCAGTATTTTGTAGAAGCTGGTACAGTATATCGCACCCCTCAATCAATATTTTGTGGAAACAGGTATATAGAACACCTGAATCAATATTTGGTGGAAGCAGGTATATCGCACCCCATAATCAGTATTTTGTGGAAGCAGTTTTATCAAACCCCTCAATCAGTATTTTGTGAAGCAGTTATATCGCACCCTCAATCAGTATAATATGGAAACGGGTATATAGAACACCTGAATCAATATTTGGTGGAAGCAGGTATATTGCAGGCCTCAATCAATATTTGGTGGAAGCAGGTATATCGCACCCCTTAATCAGTTTTTGGTGGAAGCAGGTATATAGAACACCTGATTCAAAATTTTGTGGAAGCAGGTATATTGCACCCCTCAATCTGTATTTTGTGGAAGCAGGTGTATCACACACCTCAATCTGTATTTTGTGGAAGCAGTTATATCAAACCCCTTGATCAGTATTTTGTGGAAACAGGTATATTGCACCCCTCAATCAGGTTTTTGTGGAAGTAGGTATATCACACCCCTCAATCTGTATTTTGTGGAAGCAGTTATATCAAACCCCTTAATCAGTATTTTGTGGAAGCAGGTATATCGCACCCCTCAATCAGGATTTTGTGGAAGCAGATATATAGAACACCTGAATCAATATTTGGTGGAAGCAGGTATATCGCACCCCTCAATCTGTATTTTGTGGAAGCAGGTATATCAAACCCCTTAATCAGTGTTTTGTGGAAGCAGGTATATTGCACCCCTCAATTAGTATTTTGTGGAAGCAGGTGTATCACATCCCTCAATCTGTATTTTGTGGAAGCAGTTATATCAAACCCCTTAATCAGTATTTTGTGGAAACAGGTATATCGCACCCCTCAATCTGGTTTTTGTGGAAGTAGGTATATCACACCCCTCAATCTGTATTTTGTGGAAGCAGTTATATCAAACCCCTTAATAAGTATTTTGTGGAAGCAGGTATATTGCACCCCTCAATCAGGTTTTTGTGGAAGCAGGTATATCTCACCCCTCAATCTGTATTTTGTGGAAGCAGGTATATCAATCCCCTTAATCAATATTTTGTGGAAGCAGATATATCGCACCCCTCAATCAGTATTTTGTGGAAGCAGGTATATCGCACCCTCAATCAGTATTTTGTGGAGACAGGTATATAGAAACCCTGAATCAATATTTGTTGGAAGCAGGTATATCGCACCCCTTAATAAGTATTTTGTGGAAGCAAGTATATCAAACCCCTTAAGTATTTTGTGGAAGCAGGTATACTGCACCCCTCAATCTGTATTTTGTGGAAGCAGGTATATCGCACCCCTCAATCAGTATTTTGTGGAAGCAGGTATATCGCACCCCTCAATCAGTATTTTGTGGAAACAGGTATATAGAACACCTGAATCAATATTTGGTGGAAGCAGGTATATCGCAACCCTTAATCAGTATTTTATGGAGACAGGTCTATAGAACCCCTGAATCAATATTTGGTGGAAGCAGGTATATCAAACCCCTCAATCAGTATTTTGTGGAAGCAGATATATCGCACCCCTCAATCAGTATTTTGTGGAAGCAGGTATATCGCACCCCTCAATTAGTATTTTGTGGAAGCAGGTATATAGAACTCCTGAATCAGTATTTTGTAGAACTAGGTATATCGCACCCCTCAATCAGTATTTTGTGGAAACAGGTATATAGAACACCTGAATCAATATTTGGTGGAAGCAGGTATATCGCAACCCTCAATCAGTATTTTATGGAGACAGGTCTATAGAACACCTGAATCAATATTTGGTGGAAGCAGGTATATCGCACCCTCAAACAGTATTTTGTGGAAGCAAGTATATCAAACCCTTTAATCAGTATTTTGTGGAAGTAGGTATATCGCACCCCTCAATCAGTTTTTTTGGGGCAACAGGTATATCACACCCATTGCAAATAGTTGTTCCAATAATGCCTGTCCCTCTATATACCTGCGGTATCGCAGCAGAACTGCACACAACTGCTGCACAATACAAATGCACTATATTATACTTTCTATGTTAGAAAGTATATTATAGTAGGTATATCACACCCCTCAATCAGTTTTTTTCGGGGCAACAGGTATATCACACCAGTTGCAATTAGTTATTCCAATAGCTTTTGTCCCTCTATATAGCTGCAGTATCACAGCAGAACCGCACACTACTGCTGCACATGCCCCAAGAGGAAGCACTAGCGAAACGATCGTCGGGCGGCTGCTTCAGACCAGGGTCAGTAGGTACTATTGCACTTGCACTTTATATTGTGTGTGTTTTTTTTTTCCCCCCTCTCCTTTGGCAGCCTCTGCTTGTTGTGGGCTGCACCCAGACTCACACCCTTTCAACTGTTTAGAGTGTGCTTGTATACATATGCTGGGTGCTTATGTTGCTATGTGTGCCCCACCAAGCTGATACTGTCTTATTTGTGCATGGGGGGATACTAGTCCCTTATTGGTTTGGAGCTTTCTCTGTTTTTATATAATTGTCATTACACCGTAGCGTTCCCATTACGTACTGTTTTTTGTATATTTTTAACTGATATACCATATAATGTTTTTGGATATCCAATAAAGGAAATAATTAAATTATAGTGGTTCTCTGTGTGGTTGCTCTTTGAGCTGTGTAGGTGGTAACACTACTGCTGCACAATGCAAATGCACTATAATATACTTTCTATGTTAGAAATGATATTATAAGTATATCACACCTATCGATAGCACACCTATACAAGTCCTTAAAAGGATTTTTGTGGCCCTATTAGCTAGCGTTTGGTGTCCCTAATAGTCTGTCCCTGCTCCAGAAAGCAACCTCTCCCTACACTGGCAAAACACAGAATGTAAAATGGCTGCCAGATCAGGTTCTGTTATAGGGTGAAGGTGTGTCCATGTGCTGAAACGTCTCAATTGGCTCTCCTGTCCCACCTGATGGATGTGTCATGGGTCAAAGCTCGGCGCAATTCAAAATAATATGGCCACGAAACGACCGCCGGGCGAACCGCAAGGCCATCTCTACTGATAAGATCATCAGTTGATTGTAGGAATGGAGTTCATGATGAGACAGGAAGTACAGAGAGGAAGGATAGGACAGACTGTGGTAATGGAGACTGCATGCAAGTGCTGCTGCTCATTACCACATCCCCACCCTCTACTGTCTCCTCATGAACTCCATTCCTACAGAGATTTAGCTGAAGATCTTATTCTTGAGAGGAGGAGGAGGCAGCTCTTTAGCTCAGTGTTGTGAAGTATCTTGTCCTCCTGTGTGATTAGGACAGGTTTTGTGTGTCATTGTGGTTTTGCGGCCATTTTATTTCTCCTAATGATTGCTCCCCAGACAAAATGAGCCATTATAACTAATGAAATGTATTTGGGAATACTTTATAATAAAGTAATATTTAAGTACAGATGTAGCAGGGGTAACACACACACTCTTATCTCAAATTTCTTAACTCATCTCGTTATCTTGAAACAAAAGCCATTGAAGAGCAATTGTTCAGCGCATTTAGTTGCAATTAGTTTAGAGAACATGTCTCATAAAGCATGTGTGTTAACCCTGCTACATCCGTATTATTATTTTCTTAATTCCCGGGGACCCCTTTAATGAATCTAAGTAAAAATAACAGATCACATTTTTATCATTTTCTAGATATAATAAGTTGCAGTGAAAATTCATTTTATTTATCTTGTATGTAGACGTTGTTAATTTTGAGCTTGTGATTTCATTTTTGTGCACTTGTCCTAGTAATCATACAGTAAATAACCAGATCTAGCACCAACTATAATTACACAGACAGGTAAGGCTACATTCACATCTCTGTTGTGAACTCTGGTAATCTGTTCTGGCTGTGTATCCAGCATAGCCGAACATGGCTGAACACCGCCAGGTCCTGCATGTAGGACTTTTTGTCCGTCTGAAAGCCAGCATTAATGACGGAAACCAGCCGGATTCCCATCGGATCCCATCATAGTCAATGGTGATCCGGTGGTACGTGGCCGTGTCTGGCTATGCCTGATACGAGGAATTCCATTAGGATATTCCTCTGCCTGAACAGACTACTGGGGTTCACAACAAACCTAGACTTACTCAGATAATATTTATAACCATTCTAGTGGTCTTTGGTGTGAGCATGTCTCACACTTTTTGCTGCAATAAAATGGCAAGTTAACATATGTATAATTATTATGAAGTTAAAGGGACACTTATGCCAGAAGGGGGCTTTTTTTTTAAACTCAATATTGAAAGAAAACTTTTTTGACTTTTTAATTTCAACAATACTATGCCATTAAAAATGTAATACAAAATACTGTCCTTCTATAGAATTCAGTACAGAGATATACAGTAGATAGGCAACCTAATGTTATTTTACTTCTGCTGTGAGGAGATGTTGTCTGTTAGTACAATAGTAGGTGTAGAATAGGGATAACAGTATGACAGCTCGATTGTTCTCCTGATAGTCCTAGACAAAGATGCTCACAGAAGAGCATTGCACTTACCAGTATAATGTGTGGTGGTCTAATTGAGTCACTCACCCCCTCCCCTCTCTGGTAGAAGTGAATGGCATAATTGAGTAAACCAAGCAAGGCTAAAAGTCCAAACTAAAAGGAAGCTATTAATCAGGGCAGGAAGTAGAATACATGGAGTGATGTTTAAAATTATAGCCAGAAAACCATACACCCATTTTTGCAAAAAAAATACATAGACTATTCCAATATAGGCTATCAATATGATAATTATAATAAAATTGATAGCAGTGTCCCTTAAAATTATTGGTGAGCATAAGTTCTACTTTATAACACACACAGTGAGGAACAGAAGTATTTGAACACCCTGCGATTTTGCAAGTTCTCCCACTTAGAAATCATGGAGGGGTCTGAAATTCACATTGTAGGTGCATTCCCAGTCTGAGAGACAGGATTTTAAAAAAAAATAATCAAGAAATCACATTGAATGATTTTTAAAGAATTTATTTGTCTTGCACTGCTGACAATAAGTATTTGAGCAGCTAAAACAGCAAAAATTCTGGCTCTCAAAGACCTGTTACTGTGCCTTTAGTTCACCTCTACTCCACTCATTAATCTAACTTAGTAGCACCTGTCTGAGCTCTTTAAAGACACCTGTCCACTCCACAGTCAGTCAGACGCCAACTACTACCATGGGCAAGACCAAAGAGCTGTCAAAAGACACCAGAGACAAAATTGGGGACCTCCACAAGGCTGGAAAGGGCTACAGAGAAATTGCCAAGCAGCTTGGTGAAAATAGATTAACTGTTTGAACAATTGTTAGAAAATGGAAGAGGCTAAAGACGACTGTCAGTCTCCCCCAGACTCCATGCAAGATCTCACCTCGTGGGGTATCACTGATGATAAGAAAGGTGAGGAATCAGCCCATAACTACAAGGGAGGAGCTGGTCAATGACATGAAGAGAACTGGGACCACAGTTTCAAAGATCACTGTCGGTAGAATACTACGCCGTCATGGTTTCAAATCATGCATTGCACAGAAGGTTCCCCTGCTCAAGTCATCACATGTCCAGGCCCATCTGAAGTTTTCCAATGACCATCTGGATGATCCAGAGGAGGCATGGGAGAAATTCATGAGGTCAGATGAGACCAAAGTATAACTTTTTGGTCTAAACTTCACTTGTCGTGTTTGGAGGAAAAAGGTTGAGTTGCATCCCAAGAACACCATCCCTACTGTTAGGCAGGGGGTGGTAACATCATGCTTTGGGGTGCTTTTCTGCGAAGGGGGCAGGATGACTGCACTGTATTAAGGAGAGGATAAATGTGGCCATTTATTGTGAGATTTTGAGCAACAACTCCCTCAGAGCATTGAAGATGGGTCGTGGCTGGGTCTTCCAACATGACAACGACCCAAAGCACACAGCCAGGATAACCAAGGAGTGGCTCCGTAAGAAGCATATCAAGGTTCTGGAGTGGCCTAGCCAGTCCCCAGACCTAAATCCAATAGAACATCTTTGGAGGGAGCTGAAACTCTTTGTTGCTCAACGACTGCACCGAAACCTGACAGATCTAGAGGAAATCTGTGTGGAGGAGTGGACCAAAATCCCTGTTGCAGTGTGTGCAAACCTGGTCAAGAACTACAGGAAACACTTGACCTCTGTAATTGCAAACAAAGGCTTCTATACCAAATATGAACACTGATTTTCTCAGGTGTTCAAATACTTATGTTCAGCAGTGCAAGACAAATACATTATTTAAAAATCATACAATGTGATTTCCTTATTTTTTTATTTTTTTTTATTGTGTGTTTCAGAGTGGGAATGCACCCACAATGTGAATTTCAGACCCCTCCATGATTTCTTAGTGGGAGAACTTGCAAAATCGCAGGGTGTTCAAATACTTCTGTTCCTCACTGTATGTCTATTTACAAATAATGAATAAAACTAATAATATATCCAATATTCTTACTGCAGGAATAGGTTTCCATGTTCAAATGTTTTTTTTTACAGTTTTTGAAGTCAGACCCGAGAACAAATCTTAAAAGGAGCATGCATATAACGGACCACATAAAAGACTGTGTTCTTCTCTTTTTGGATCAATTTCTGGCTTTGACTGCTGGTCCTAGACACCTGCAGGTGTATATGGCTACAACTGAACTGAAAGACAGCTCAATACATGGTACAACACAGAACTTAGGGCTCTTTCACACTTGCGTTCTTGTCTTCCGGCATAGAGTTCCGTCGTCGGGGCTCTATGCCGGAAGAATCCTGATCAGGATTATCCTAATGCATTCTGAATGGAGAGAAATCCGTTCAGGATGCATCAGGATGTCTTCAGTTCCGGAACGGAACGTTTTTTGGCCGGAGAAAATACCGCAGCATGCTGCGCTTTTTGCTCCGGCCAAAAATCCGGAACACTTGCCGCAAGGCCGGATCCGGAATTAATGCCCATTGAAAGGCATTGATCCGGATCCGGCCTTAAGCTAAACGTCGTTTCGGCGCATTGCCGGAGCCGACATTTAGCTTTTTCAGAGTGGTTACCATGGCTGCCGGGACGCTAAAGTCCTGGCAGCCATGGTAAAGTGTAGCGGGGAGCGGGGGAGCAGTGTACTTACCGTCCGTGCGGCTCCCCGGGCGCTCCAGAGTGACGTCAGGGCGCCCCAAGCGCATGGATCATGTGATCACATGGATCACGTCATCCATGCGCATGGGGCGCTCTGACGTCACTCTGGAGCGCCCCGGGAGCCGTACGGACTGTAAGTATACTGCTCCCCCGCTCCCCGCTCCTAATATGGCAACCAGGACTTTAATAGCGTCCTGGGTGCCATAGTAACACTGAACGCATTTGGAAGACGGTTCCGTCTTCAAATGCTTTCAGTACACTTGCGTTTTTCCGGATCCGGCGTGTAATTCCGGCAAGTGGAGTACACGCCGGATCCGGACAACGCAAGTGTGAAAGAGGCCTAATAGAAGCAAGAAGACTGTACTTTACTGAAAGCAACTTGGGAGTTCCTGTCAGATTTTTGAATTCATTGAACTAAAGCATTTATCTTCAAAATCCATTTTTAGAGGTAATGTACAGGCATTGGTATGATGGGCCTCAACTCGTTTTGGTAAGGGGTTGTTCGGTTTACTTTAAAGGGGTTGTTCCATGAATATATATGAACTTATTCTTTTAAATCACACAATATTTTTCCCACTAGAATTATATTTTTTTTTTTAAATGCTCCAACTAGATCTAGTATTCCTGCTACATATTTTTATCCCCTGCTCTTTATGACTCCCTCTCTCAGAATGTCCGCTTATGTATTATAGCTGGTGGTCACACATGCTCAGTAACTCAGTCCTACCACCCAGATACATGAGCAACTCATACTGTTGTGCAGACAGGCAGTGAGAATTGGCGTACTAGAAGTAACCTTTTCTCAACCCTTGGACACATCAGGGGAATGGTCTTAAAGAAAAAAATATAAAACAGCAGGGGTCAACATAATAACTATCTAACAGCAATAGCTAGACCAGAGGTGGGCAAACTTTTTGACTCGTGGGCCACAATGGGTTCATATATTGGACCCGGTGGCCAGACCAAGAGTAGATGGATGGGGCGTTTGTGTGAATTAATATAAATTCAATTAAAATTTTGTAACATTAAAGGTTTAGTTTAATTCAAGGTAGAAAAGCATAAAAAGAGTTATTGTACAAAACTTTTATGCAATCTATTTCTTTCATAACATAGTATGTATAACTCACCTTCAATTTTAGTGGGAACAGTGTTGTTAGTCTCCCTTTTTTGCTAAGGCATCCAAGTCTGGAGTTAGCTTTGTTGTTGTAATTCGCAGAATAGATACTGTGCCAGTATATAGAGCCCCCATAGTGCCCCCCATAATGTGTCATACAGATGAATATGGAGATG
Source organism: Bufo bufo (assembly GCF_905171765.1). Lineage (NCBI taxonomy): Eukaryota > Metazoa > Chordata > Amphibia > Anura > Bufonidae > Bufo > Bufo bufo. The sequence continues at coordinate 117,380,841 of NC_053391.1, forward strand.
AGCGCTTCCACAATGGAAGCACTCATCCCCACTCCTGCTGCCTCCGGACAGCTCTGCGAGCCGGATAAAAAGGTCCACCGGGCCGTAGTTTGCCCATCACTGAGCTAGACACAGGAGCATTTTTTTTTATGTTTTGATGCTGTAGCAGAGTAACTTAATGTTTAAACACAGATCAGCCCCTTTGATGTGTTATGTTTACAAGACATTAGAAAACAGATTGTAAACAATGTTTTAATCCATTTTAACCACTTCTACCCCCTGCAATTTTTCGTTTTTGCATTTTCGTTTTTCACGCTCTGCCTTCTCAGAGCCATAATTTTTATTTCTTTTTTTACATTTCCATTCACATATGGTAGATTTGAGGGCTTGTTTTTGTTGGATAAGTTGCATTTTCTACTGGTACCACTTAGTGTTGCATACGATTTAGTAGGAAATTGGAAAAAAAAAACACAATTCCACCACAGTTTTATGGGTTTTGTTTCTATGGAGTTCTCTATGTGGTAAAACTGACCCACAACTTCATTCTCCAGGTCAGTATGATTACGGCAATACCACATATAATAGTTGTTATACTGTATGTGTTATGCCTTTGAGAGACCATCAAAGGGATCAAGTTAGTACTTACTGTTGAGCTATGTCTAAATACTATTTAGGTCATTTTTTTTCCCCTGATAGGGATGTCCTAGGGCTCATAAGGGCCACATTCCAGATAGTTGGATTGTCCTAGTCTGGACAGCTGTCCTGCTTTAGGCAGGGTTACCTTGGTACAGCAATAGAATCTGAGTGCTTTGTTTCTATGCCCTCATTTCTAATGGGTCCCAACACTGATATCTAACACATCCCACTAATTGCATCTAACTTTCACACTCGCGTTTTGGCTTTCCGTTTGTGAGATCCGTCATGAGCTCTCACAAGCGGTCCAAAAACGCATCAGTTTTGCCCTAATGCATTCTGAATGGAAAAGGATCTGCTCAGAATGCATCAGTTTGCCATTCCGCTCTGGAGGATCAGTCTCCATTCCGCTCTGGAGGCGGACACCAAAACGCCTGCAGCGTTTTGCTGTCCACTTGACGTCCTGACACACAATCCGTCCTGGCACACAATGTAAGTCAATGGGGACGGATCCGTTTTCTCTGGCACAATAGAAAACGGATCCGTCTCCCATTGACTTTCAATGGAGTTCATGACTGATCCGTCTTGGCTATGTTACAGATAATACAAATGGATTCATGCAGTTGTATTATTGTAACGGATCAGTTTTTGCAGATCCATGACGGATCCGCGCAAAATGCGAGTGTGAAAGTAGCCTAATTGTGGCTATCATACCCCTGTAGACATCTAATAGGGTGAACTAGGGATAGATATGAAGACAGTGGGATTGCCATTATTATGGTGGTTGTCTCTCTTTAGGTAGGGGCACCCATGGGCAAGCTAGGGTGTAGTTAATACGTTTATGTAAATAAAGCCATGGACAGCTACTCCACATTTCTTTTTAACCATTTTGATCTGTTTCTCCTTGTTTTTATGCAAACGAAACAATTTCTGTAAAAATATGTTGTCCAATGTACAATATTACCGTTATTCTGTGTGGCTTTTATAGCTAACTATAGAAATAACATGTATAGTATGGAGTACACTCCGGAATTAACAACCATTTCATGTGTTTGCAGAAGTTTTTTTTCCAGGATGATGGAACCTACTGCATTAAGCCTACAGATGCTCTACAGGGGACAACGTCACTTTTTATTACCTGACTCCAGTACACTTATAAACACAGCCAGAGAAGTCTTGACTCGCAGCTATATTTTCTGCTCACAAGCCAAAGGCAGGACACATGGAAATCTTTAATGTGAGAAAGAGAGTGCCCCAGGTTATACAGACACTAGTAGCAAGCAAGTGTCATTGACTTGAGGAGCAAGGTTATTGCTATGAAGCCGTGTAGTTACTAATAACTAAAAATTAACACAAAATAAGAGAGCGTTTCTATACAATACACACATAGACCAAAATGACACCTTTATTAATAGAAAGTATTCAATTCCAGCTACAGTGCCTTACAAAAGTTTTCACTTGACTTTTTTTTGTATTTTGTTGCATTACAGCCTTAAGTTCAATGTTTAGTTAATCTGAATTTAATGTGATGGATCAGAACACAATAGTCTAAGTTGGTGAAGTGAAATGAGAAAAAAATATAAATAAAACTATTGTTTAGAAATAGAAAACAGAAAATTGGCATGTGCGTATGTATTCACCCCCTTTGTTAGGAAGCCCATAAAAAGCTCTGGTGCAACCAATTACCTTCAGAAGTCGCATAATTAGTGAAATGATCTCCACCGGTGTGCAATCTAAGTGTCATATGATCTGTCATTACATATACACACCTTTTTTGAAAGGCCCCAAAGGCTGCAACACCTAAGCAAGAGGCATCACTAACCAAACACTGCCATGAAGACCAAGGAACTCTCCAAACAAGTAATGGACAATGTTGTTGAGAAGTACAAGTCAGGGTGAGGTTATAAAAAAATATCCAAATCTTTGATGATCCCTAGGAGCTCCATCAAATCGATCATAACCAAATGGAGGGAACATAACACAACAGTAAATCTGCCAAGAGACGGTCGCCCACCAAAACTCATGGACCGGGCAAGGAGGGCATTAATCAGAGAGGCAGCACAGAGACCTAAGGTAACCTTGGAGGAGCTGCAGAGTTCCACAGCAGAGACTGGAGTATCTGTACACATCACATCACCCAAAGAACACCATCCCCACAGTGAAACATGGTGGTGGCAGCATCATGCTGTGGGGATGGGACTGGGAAACTGGCAAAAGTTGAGGGAAAGTTGGATGGTGCTAAATACAGGGATATTCTTGAGCAAAACCTGTACCATCCTGTGAGTGATTTGAGGCTAGGACGGAGATTCACCTTCCAGCAGGACAATGACCCCAAGGGGAAACATGTAAATGTGTTGGAATGGCCTAGTCAAAGCCCAGGACTCAATCCAATAGAAAATCTGTGGTCAGACTTAAATATTGCTGTTCACAAGCTCAAACCATCCAACTTGAAGGAGCTGGAGCAGTTTTGCAAGGAGAAATGGGCAAAAATCCCAGTGGTAAGATGTGGCAAGCTCATAGATACTTATCCAAAGCGACTTGGAGCTGTGATTGCCGCAAAAAGTGGCTCTGCAAAGTATTGACTTTAGGGGGTGAATAGTTATGCACACTGACTTTTTCTGTTATTTTGTCCTATTTGTTGTTTGCTTCACAATAAAAAAAAAAAACATCTTCAAAATTGTGGGCATGTTCTGTAAATTAAATGATGCAAATCCTCAAACAATCCATGTTAATTGCAGGTTGTGAGGCACCAAAATACGAAAAAAGTCAAGGGGGTGAATACTTTTGCAAGGCACTGTATCTAATGCCAGGGTCAAGAAGAGATCTTGGTGACATAATGAAGGAGATATTTTAACTGTCTGGTAAGTTACAAATGGGTGAAAACTGGCTACAATTGTGTCAAATTTATCACAGTGATGTGCATAAGTTTTGTCCCACCAACTAGCTATTTTAGATGTGTTTCTTGCTTATTCCAACTCCTGGTTTACAATAACATATAATAAATTGGTTTGGCTCAATGTATGATTTATATTAACCATACCACTTTGTCTAGATACTTTCAAAAAAGGTACAAAAGTCTAAATTCTTCAGATTTTAACTCCTTTTCATGGGTTGCTAAAATACTTTTACAGCATTTTTTTTAAAGTTAAATGTTTTCTTTAATTTATAATTCTGTTCTCTTTAAATATACATGCTGAAAGTATTAGAAAGTATTAGAATATTATCACTTATATTATCTATATTATCAATTTCAGGACTTTTTGTCACAAAATGTTTACCCATTAATCTATCAGTAGAGATGAGCTAATCGAATCAGACGAAGTGGAATTCGATACGAATTTCAGGAAAAATTAGATTTGCAATGAATGTGAATTTCCTCTAGCCTCGTAGTAACGAATTGCAATTTTTCCTAAAATGGCGGCTACAATGGCGGCTACACGTGTGAGGACATGAGGCAAAGAACACTGGATTTTTGCAGTTATATGTGGTAAAACCTTTAGTGACGTATTTTGGTAGAAAAAAAATATATATTCAGCGTTTACTGTTGCAGTTATATGTGGCAAAATCTTTAGTGACGTATTTCGGTCAAAAAAATATATATATTCAGTGTTCAGCGCTGCAGTAATATTTGTGGTAAAATCTTTATTGACGTATTTCGGTCGAAAAACTAAATTAATTCAGTGGTCAGCGCTGCGGTTATCTGCAGTAAAATATCCATGATGTCTCCATGATAAATCTGCAGCGTGGGGCCCCGTGTGGCTTCTACACACTTTCAAAATTATCCTTTAGCAGGACGAATAGATGCCGGATGACCGGGATGCTCCATGACCTTCCCAGGAGCTACTGTCGGGAGCAGCGGTTCATTTCTGAGACATCCCCCTGAAGACCCGCTCCATCTCCTTGCTCTGTTATATGTGGTAAAATCTTTATTGACGGTTTTAAAAACACACTTTTTTGACAAAAAACCCTATTTTTCTGATCTGCAACTCCTGCAAGTGTTAAATTCGAGTTTAATATATACAGCTTTCATATTCTGTTACCAAAAAAAAAACACTTTTTTGGCAATCTACAACATCTGGATTGGTCAGTGTGCAAATTAAGCTAGAAATACAGCCATCATTTTCTGGGTTTTTAAAAACACACTTTTTTGCAAAAAAAAACACTATTTTCCTGATCTGCAAGTGTTAAATTCAAGTTTAATATATACAGCTTTCATATTCTGTTACCAAAAAAAACACTTTTTTGGCAATATACAACATCTGGATTAGTCAGTGTGCAATTTAAGCTAGAAATACAGCCATCCTTTTCTGGGGTTTTAAAAACACACTTTTTTTTGCCAAAAACCACTATTTTCCTTATCTGCAAGTGTAAATTCAAGTTTAATATATATAGCTTTCATATTCTGTTACAAAAAAAAAACACATTTTTAGCAATATACAACATCTGTATTAGTCAGTGTGCCATTTAAGCTAGAAATACAGCCATCATTTTCTGGGGTTTTAAAAACACACTTTTTTGCCAAAAAACACTATTTTCAAGCCTTGCAGCATCAGCACGTGTGAAATTACAGGGTTATATACTGCTGTCAAATTCAGTTATTAAACAAACACCTGTTTGGGCAAAAAAAAATTAGTTCGCAGCCTTTGCTGCAGATGTCATTGTAAGATACCGCCTTTACATACTGTCTTTCTATTCAGTTATTTGAAATAAAGCCATTTTAGGCACAATTCTTTGATAGCGTCGTAGTGTGGATCAGGGCGTGTGAGATACACCCTTTAAATACAGGGGCTCTATTCAAGTATTTGAAATACAGCCATTTTGGGCCAACAAATTTATTTGCGGCCTAGTGTGGATCAGGGCGTGTGAGATACACCCTGTATATACAGGGGTTATATTCAGAAATTTGAAATACCGCCATTTGGTGCACAAATCTTTAATTGAGGCCTACTGTGGGTCAGGCCGTGTGAGATATATACAGGGCTTATATTCTTTCATTAATAAAACAACTTTTTTTGGGCAAAATACACAATATTTCAGGCCTTGCAGCATCTTGACGTTTGAAATTCCTGGGTTATATACTGCTGCCATATTGAGTTATTAAACAAACACCCGTTTGGGCAAAAAAAGTTTATTTGGCAGCCTTTGCTGCATATGTCATTGTGAGATACACCCTTTATACATTTGGGTTATATTATTTAAGCTGGTTGGAAACCGCTTACCTGTAGTGAAGGCTTCAGTGGCGTGCTTTTGTCTGCGTCCCTGTAGTTTCGGAAAGTCGGCTTTTTTCCTTTCTTTCTCTTTTTCTTTTTCTTTTCTCTACTTTTTTGCTGCTGCTTTCTTGCTTTGGTTGTCAGTTCGGTTTTTCTTTTTTCTTTCTTCTTTGTCGATGCTGCGGGTCCGGATGGGGTAATCCAGCTGCAGGATGGATCGGCGTGCTGCCTCGTGCCCCGGCCGGTGGCGCGCTGCAGCCGCAGGTGGAGGTGTGTGTAGGGGAGTGGTTGGCGCTCACTTGGAGTTAGTTAGTGACGTCACTAAAGCGGTCAAACTATGACCGACAGGTGCCAGGTATCCTTCTCCAACGCGTTTCGAACAGAACGCTGTTCTTCCTCAGGGAGTATTGCCTGGCGGTTCATGCAACCTTTTTATAGGTACTTCTCCAAAGCTTTAACCTCTTCCCTGCCGAACCTGCATGAATACACCTATTCGAAAGCAAACAATTCCAGCTCCGCATTTAGTCCATTTGGTATTAGGCTGTCCATGTTAAATATCCATTTGGATTCCTTTTTTGACATCTCCTTGATGTAGTCCCCCCCCCTCTTATTAGGTGGTATTATTTAAACCCCACAAAATTGGGATCCAGCAAAGTTTCCCCCATGCTTTATACTGTAATGACGTAATAATGGATGTCCTTCATATTTTCTGCTTATGTTGTATACATGTTCTCCTATTCTTTTCTTTAGGGTTCTTTTGGTGCGGCCCACGTAGATTTTATTGCAGGGACATGTTAAAGTATATATGACCCCTTTACTGTTGCATGTAATGAATTGTTTTATGATGTGTTTATAGGATCCCTCTGAGTTGGTGATTTCTGTTATTGGTTTTTTATTATTATTTTTAGATGTTTTGCATCCTCTACAGGTTTTGCACGGATGGAACCCTCCTAATCCTTCTTCTTTTGATTTCAGATTTTTTTCCCTTATGTTGGTTCCTGTACATCTGCCTGTTGAGGCAATCATGTTACCTATATTTTGTGCTTTTCTAAATACAAATTTTGGGTCTTTTGGGATAAATTCTCCTATTATTTTGTCTTCTTTAAGAATGTCCCAGTGTCTTTTTACTATTTTTCTGAATGTTGGGACCTGATCACTATACACTGTTATAATGGGTGCGATTACTGTGTTGGTTCCAATATCCAGAGAGTTTATGTTTTTGTCGTCATTTTTCTTTTTTTTGTTGTTAGCTGTTAATAGAGTTTGTCTATTTAGTTGGTTTATTTCAATTTTTTGCTCCGTTAATTTTGTTGTATCGTATCCCTTATGTTCCAATTTTTTCTGTAGGGTGTCTGCCTCCTTTTCATATTCCTCTATTTCTGTGCAGTTACGTCTTAGCCGCATGAATTGGCTCCGCGGGATGTTTTCCAGCCATTTGGGAAGGTGGCAACTGTTCATCGATATGAAGCTGTTCCCATCCGTCGGTTTGCTGTAGGTTTTGGTGAGTAATTTATTTCCCTCTATGTAAATGGTTAGATCCAAAAAGTTAATTTCTTTGCTACTGTATGTAGAGCTAAATTCCAGATAAAAATCATTTTTATTGATGTCATTTAAAAATTCCAGTAGTTTTGTTTCCCCCCCATCCCATATAAAAACAATATCGTCGATAAAACGTCGCCAGAGGACGAGACCCGCACGGGGGGCGCCACCTGGGTGGATGGTTAACTCCTCCCACCACCCAACATATAGGTTAGCAAACCCCGGTGCGAATCTCGTCCCCATCGCGGTACCCCACGTCTGTAAGTAAAATTGTTCATTGTATAAAAAATAATTTTTGGTTAAAATGAACATAATGCATTCTCCCAAGAAGTTATTTTGTGTTTCAGGCATTTCTCCTTTTTTTGTTAAAAAGTGTTGAACAGCGTCCACTCCTTTTCTGTTTTCTATTACGGTGTATAATGATTTTACATCCAGTGTGCCAATTATATAATTATCTTTCCATTCTATGTTGTTAAGAATTTGTAGGGTATGTTGGGTATCTTTCAGATAGGTTGGTAGTACCTGCACATAGGGTTGTAATTGCTGATCAATATACTTGGATAGTGAGCTGGTAAGGCAGTCAATCCCTGACACAATAGGTCTCCCTGGTGGGTCTTTTATATTTTTGTGTATTTTGGGATTGTGGTATAATACAGCAATTTTTGGGTGAATGTTGTTTATAAAAATTGCTTCTTTTTTATTAAAAATGCCTATATCTCTCCCTTTTTGGACTAGCCCTTTTAGTTGTTTTTTGAACAGTTCAGTGGGGTCACTTTTTAATTTTTTGTATGTCCTTTCATCACTTAAGATGTTCTCAGTTTCCTTTTTGTAGTTTTCGGTGTTGAGTAGGACAATGCCCCCCCCCTTTGTCAGCTGGGCGTATGATGATGTTATGGTCTTTTTGCATGCTGAAGATGGCTTTCTTTTCTTCCTCCGAAATATTGCGCATGTATTGAGGGTTTTTTGGGTATTTAATTTTCCTTATGTCCCTTGTTACTTGGTTCATAAAACTGTTTAAGGCTGAGGAGTATTCCTGTAAGGGGTTATATCGTGATTTGGGCTTTAGATCGGTGTGTTTGAAGGTATCTGTCAGCTCCTCCTCTGTATTTTTACATGCGTCTATGTGTTGTTTTTTTTGGGACATCTGGTTATTTGCAGATTTTTTCATAAAGTATTTTTTCAGGGCTAGATTCCTCATGAATTTTCTCACCCCGATAAAAGCCTCAAATTTGTTGAGGTGTACAGTGGGGGCGAATTTTAGTCCCTTTTTGAGGATTTTTTCTTCCCCTGGTTTTAAAGTGTGGTCGCTAAGGTTGTATATTTTTTGTCCCCATTTTTCCTCTGTTTCTGTTTCCCCTATTGGTTTTTTCTTTTTTTTGGAGAATTTCCCCCCTCTGCATCCCCTTTTTTGTTTATATTTTTTCGGGCCTGAAAAAAATCCTTTTTTACTGTTTTTTTTATGCTATCTTTCTTTCTTCTTGTTGTTTCCAGATGTTCTTGATTTTCCTGATTAGTTCCTTCATTTGTCACTGACTGTGTATCTAATGTGTCCTCTTCTGTCTCTCCAGGATGTTTTCCATTTGTCAGTGCTGCGCTGTATGATATGTTTGTATTGTGTCTTCTTAGTGAGAATCTCTCACCCTTTCCCTCAGTCCTGTTGCTTGTAGTTTCTGTTCTCTTTTTTGGTTTGGTTATCAGTTGTGTGTCACCGTTTTGGTTTATGTCATCATCTCTTAATTGGCTCAATGGACTATATCTATTATGTTGCACAATGCTACATCAAGGAGATGTCAAAAAAGGAATCCAAATGGATATTTAACATGGACAGCCTAATACCAAATGGACTAAATGCGGAGCTGGAATTGTTCGCTTTCGAATAGGTGTATTCATGCAGGTTCGGCAGGGAAGAGGTTAAAGCTTTGGAGAAGTACCTATAAAAAGGTTGCATGAACCGCCAGGCAATACTCCCTGAGGAAGAACAGCGTTCTGTTCGAAACGCGTTGGAGAAGGATACCTGGCACCTGTCGGTCATAGTTTGACCGCTTTAGTGACGTCACTAACTAACTCCAAGTGAGCGCCAACCACTCCCCTACACACACCTCCACCTGCGGCTGCAGCGCGCCACCGGCCGGGGCACGAGGCAGCACGCCGATCCATCCTGCAGCTGGATTACCCCATCCGGACCCGCAGCATCGACAAAGAAGAAAGAAAAAAGAAAAACCGAACTGACAACCAAAGCAAGAAAGCAGCAGCAAAAAAGTAGAGAAAAGAAAAAGAAAAAGAGAAAGAAAGGAAAAAAGCCGACTTTCCGAAACTACAGGGACGCAGACAAAAGCACGCCACTGAAGCCTTCACTACAGGTAAGCGGTTTCCAACCAGCTTAAATACCTGTACAGTGACATACCTTCGCATGCCAGCCTGCTCCCAGTTGCAACACCTGTACAGTCACATCAATATTTAAAAATTGTCCTTCAGCGCAGTATCTTAAATACACTTCATTACCTTTCCTGTGCGGCAGTTTTGTGTGGTTCTTGCCGCGATACCGCTGCTACTTGCAAACAGCATCCACTGAGCGCCACCCCTGCAATTCTTAAATCTTTAATTGAGGCTTACTGTGGGTCAGGCCGTGTAAGATACACCCTTTAAATACAGGGGTTTGATTCAGGTATTTGAAATACAGCCATTTTGGGTTAAAAAAATCTTTAATTGAGGCCTACTGTGGGTCAGGCCATGTGAGATACACCCTTTAAATAAAGGGGTTTGATTCAGGTATTTGAAATACAGCCATTTTGGGCAAACAAATCTTTAATTGAGGCCTACTGTGGGTCAGGCCGTGTGAGATACACCCTTTAAATACAGGGGTGTCACGACTGCTATCCCAGCAGCAGTCGTGTCGCACCAGACGGAGGGGAAGGGGGACCCTTATCTACGGATGGGAAATAGAATGGCCACCCCCGACTAACCCTAAGCTGGCACCTGTCTGCCCTGATACCCTAGACGGGGTGTGAACCCGTGCGGCGAGCAGGATGCCTAAACCCTCAGTCGCCCTAACAAGACTGGACTGGGGAAAGGCCGATGGGAGAGCTAGTCACCATCACTCACGTCTAGGAAAACAACAGGGGAAGACAGCAACAAACAAACAACAGCAGAGATAGACTTATCCAGTCACGAGCAGAGAAGGCGATCCCAAACACGACAGTCCACGCCGGACAAGAGCTCCACAGCAACACCATTAAACGATCTCCTTCCAAGGTCAGAGTAGCACTGGAAGTAAGGACTCACCTGAGAAGGATGCCTACAAACTCCCAGTCAGGACAAAAAGGTTCACAAGGCAAAACCCAGATGACATACCCTGAACCACGGAGCAAACTCACAAGCTATCGCGAGTAGCAAGTCGCTGCGCACTTCTCCTCCCAGACCTGTCTGGATCAGTCACAGTCGTGACAGTACCCCCCTTTCTACGAGGGGCCCCTGGACCCTCAAGACCAGGCCTCTCCGGATGGGAGCTATGAAAAGCCCGAATGAGTCTGTCCGCTTTTATCTCTGATGCTGGAACCCACATTCTCTCTTCGGAACCATAACCTTTCCAGTGCACCAGGTACTGAAGAGAGCGGCGAACATATCGTGAATCAACAATCTTTTCTACCTGAAACTCAAGACTGCCATCAACAACCACCGGTGGAGGCGGTAGTGGCAATGGTTCAGGAGGTTCTACATATCTCTTAAGCAGAGATCTGTGGAAGACATTATGGATCCTTAGAGTCTGAGGTAGCTCCAGACGAAAAGCCACGGGGTTAATGATCTTAATTACCCTATAAGGACCAATAAATCTCGGACCTAATTTCCACGAGGGAACCTTCAACTTGATATTTCTGGTAGACAACCACACCAAGTCATTCACCCCAAGGTCAGGACCTTCAGAGCGCTTCCTATCAGCCGCACGTTTGTATCTACCACCAATTCTCTTCAAACTTTCTTGCACACTCTGCCACACTGAAGAAAGTGAAGACGCAAATCGTTCCTCCTCGGGAATCCCAGACGGCTCCCCCTCACTAAACGTACAAAACTGAGGATGGAAACCATACGCACCAAAAAATGGTGACTTATCGGTGGATTCTTGACGACGATTATTAATGGCAAACTCGGCTAACGGTAAATAAGATGACCATTCCTCCTGATTTTCGGAAACAAAGCATCTCAAATATGTCTCTAGGTTTTGATTGGTACGTTCAGTCTGACCGTTGGACTGCGGATGGAAAGATGAAGAAAACGACAGATGAACCCCTAAACGAGAACAAAAATCTTTCCAAAATTTAGAAACGAATTGGGTACCACGATGCGAAACAATATCGGAAGGGACCCCGTGAAGCTTCACGATGTGGTCAATAAAAACCTGAGCCAGTGTGTTAGCATTAGGCAATGCGGCAAGAGCAATAAAGTGCACCATTTTACTGAATCTGTCAACAACTACAAGAATAACAGTCTTCCCCGCTGATACTGGTAGATCCGTAATGAAATCCATTGACAGGTGCGTCCAAGGCCTGTTGGGGATGGCCAGAGGTAAAAGACGCCCTGCCGGACGAGTATGATCTACCTTAGAACGAGCACAGGTAGCACATGCAGACACAAAATTCAACTCCTCCTGGCGCCATTTAGGCCACCAGAACCGATGAGACACTAACTCAGAGGTTGCCCCACTACCTGGGTGTCCTGCCAGTGTGGAGTTATGGTGTTCTTTTAGTATCTCCAGTCGTAAATTTTCTGGCACAAACAGTTTACCCGAGGGACAGGAGGCCGGGGCGTCCCCCTGAGCTTCCAACACCCTCCCCTCCAAACCTGAGTGTAATGCAGAGACCACCACCCCCTTTTGCAAAATGGGCTCTGGTACCTCAACATCACCCCCTCCAGGAAAACTTCGAGACAATGCATCCACCTTAGTATTTTTTGCCCCCGGGCGATAGGTTATTACAAAATTAAACCTAGTAAAAAATAACGACCACCGAGCCTGTCTAGGGGTGAGACGTTTAGCAGACTCCAGATATAATAAGTTTTTGTGATCAGTAATCACCGTGACGGGATGAACCGCCCCCTCCAAAAAATGACGCCACTCCTCAAAAGCCAACTTAATAGCCAAAAGTTCCCTGTTGCCAATATCTTAGTTCCTTTCTGCAGTAGACAATTTCTTCGAAAAGAAAGCACACGGACGCCATTCACCAGGGGACGGGCCCTGAGATAGTACCGCTCCCACCCCCACCTCTGATGCGTCAACCTCTACAATAAAAGGAAGCGAGACATCTGGCTGTACGAGAATAGGGGCCGAGGTGAATCTCTCCTTCAGAGATGCAAAGGCAGTTTTGGCTGCATGTGACCATTTGGAAAAATCGGATCCCTTTCGGGTCATGTCCGTCAGTGGTTTGACCACCAAGGAATAGTTCTTTATAAACTTTCTATAAAAATTGGCAAACCCCAGGAAGCGTTGCAATGCCTTCAGGTTCTCAGGCAGATCCCAGTCTATAATCGCCCGGACTTTCTCTGGATCCATGCGGAAACCTGAATCTGACAACACATACCCCAGAAATGGCAGTTCTTTTACGGCGAACACACATTTTTCTAACTTAGCAAACAATTTGTTGGCCCTTAATATCTGCAGCATTTGTCTCACATGGATCTTATGAGTATCCAGATCCGGGGAATATACCAGGATGTCATCAAGATATATCACAACAAATCTCCCGATAAGGTGACTAAAAATATCGTTGACAAAATGTTGGAATACCGCAGGCGCATTAGTAAGACCAAATGGCATGACCAGATTTTCATAATGCCCTTCCGGAGTATTAAAAGCCGTCTTCCACTCATCCCCCTCTTTGATGCGAACCAGGTTATAGGCTCCTCTGAGATCCATTTTGGAGAACCATTTAGCACCAGCAACCTGATTAAAGAGGTCGGGAATGAGAGGAAGAGGATAGGGATCTCGGATAGTTATCCGGTTTAATTCCCGGAAATCCAGGCAAGGACGTAGGCCCCCATCTTTCTTTTTAACGAAAAAGAACCCTGCAGCCACAGGTGAAGAAGAGGGTCTGATGTGTTCCTTAGCCAAACTCTCCGAAATATAATCTTTCATAGCCTTCCTCTCCGGGCCGGAAAGATTGTATAACCGGCTTTTAGGTAGTTTTGCCCCAGGTAATAGATTAATCGGGCAATCATATGGACGATGAGGTGGTAACCCCTGACAACCCTTCTCAGAGAACACATCCATAAAATCTGACAGAAAGGCAGGTAAAGATGTTACAGAGAGTGTAGAGCACCTACTACTCAAGCAGTTGTCCTTACAATGTTCACTCCACTCCACAATCTCCCCGGCCTGCCAATCCACCACTGGATTGTGAGTCACCAGCCAGGGAAGCCCCAATACCATAGGAGCCGGAAGACCGTCCAGGACATAACAAGAGATATGCTCTTTATGGAGGTCCCATACCTGCAGATGGATATTATGGATGATCTGAGTTAACTCTCTCTGAGTAAGAGGGGAGGAGTAGATGGCAAAAACAGGAATAGTTCTGCATACCGGTTCCGGAGTAAAACCCAGAGCCTGAGCAAACCGTGAATCCACCAAGTTGACCCCCGCCCCACTGTCCAAAAAGACGGAACAGATCTCAGTTTTATTGCCCGCCTCAACGGTAGCGGACAACAAAAACTGAGACATGCGTATGGAGGAAACGAATACGCCCAGACTGTTCTCCTCCGCACAATCTGGGGACTCTAGTTTTCCGGCGGCTCCTTTGTTTGTGGTCTCTTGGGTTCTGAGGGACAAACCTTTACAAAATGACCCCTCCCCCCACAACGAAAACAAACCTCTGACCTACGGCGGAACTTAGGAGGATTCACCCGTCTAGTGGCGCCCCCTATTTGCATTGGTTCGACTGGACCATAACAGACCGATCCCTGCCCTATAGAGGCCTCCGTAAAATTTAATAGTCTCTCCCTGAGTCGTCTGTCGATTCTTATGGACAGAGACATAGCAGCCTCAAGAGACCCAGGGACCTCGTATACCGCCAGCGCGTCTTTTAATTTTTCAGACAACCCCTGGCAGAACTGACTCCTAAGGGCCGAGTCGTTCCATAACGTATCAGTAGCCCACCTACGGAATTCAGAACAATATAGTTCAGCAGACCGGTTCTCTTGCCGTAGTCTACGTAGCTTAGACTCAGCCAGTGAGACCCTGTCCGGGTCATCATATACGAGACCCAGGGCTTCAAAAAACTCCTCCACTGATCGTAAGGCCGGAGAGTCTGATGGTAGGGAGAAAGCCCAAGCCTGCGGATCTCCTTGCAGGAGAGAAAATACAATGCCCACCCGTTGTTCCTCACCGCCGGAGGATCTAGGGCGTAACCTGAAGAACAATTTGCAAGCTTCTCTGAAGGTTACAAATTGGTCTCTCCCTCCTGAGAACCTATCAGGTAAAGCCACTTTTGGCTCAGGAGTACCTTGGTTTCCCGTAGCAACGGTGGAACCCAAGGATTGCTGCTGCAGCACTGTTGCTTTTAATCCTGCCACTTCAAGGGATAACCCCTGTAATTGTTTCGCCAAAACCGAAACCGGATCCATAGTGGAACAGACAAAATACAAAGCAAAACAGCAAGCAGAAAAAAAAAAAGAAAAAAAAGAAATGTCACTTTTTTTTCTTTAAAAGGCCAGATATACTGTCACGACCTCTATCCCAGCAGCAGTCGTGTCGCACCAGACGGAGGGGAAGGGGGACCCTTATCTACGGATGGGAAATAGAATGGCCACCCCTGACTAACCCTAAGCTGGCACCTGTCTGCCCTGATACCCTAGACGGGGTGTGAACCCGTGTGGCGAGCAGGATGCCTAAACCCTCAGTCACCCTAACAAGACTGGACTGGGGAAAGGCCGATGGGAGCGCTAGTCACCATCACTCACGTCTAGGAAAACAACAGGGGAAGACAGCAACAAACAAACAACAGCAGAGATAGACTTATCCAGTCACGAGCAGAGAAGGCGATCCCAAACACGACAGTCCACGCCGGACAAGAGCTCCACAGCAACACCATAAAATGATCTCCTTCCAAGGTCAGAGTAGCACTGGAAGTAAGGACTCACCTGAGAAGTATGCCTACAAACTCCCAGTCAGGACAAAAAGGTTCACAAGGCAAAACCCAGATGACATACCCTGAACCACGGAGCAAACTCACAAGCTATCGCGAGTAGCAAGTCGCTGCGACCTTCTCCTCCCAGACCTGTCTGGATCAGTCACAGTCGTGACAAGGGGTTTGATTCAGGTATTTGAAATACAGCCATTTTGGGCAAACAAATCTTTAATTGAGGCCTACTGTGGGTCAGGCCGTGTGAAATAGACCCTTTAAATACAGGGGTTTGATTCAGGTATTTGAAAAACAGCCATTTTGGGCAAACAAATGTTTAATTGAGGCCTACTGTGGGTCAGGCCGTGTGAGATACACCCTTTAAATAAAGGGGTTTGATTCAGGTATTTGAAATACAGCCATTTTGGGCAAACAAATCTTTAATTGAGGCCTACTGTGGGTCAGGCCGTGTGAGATACACCCTTTAAATACAGGGGTTTGATTCAGGTATTTGAAATACAGCCATTTTGGGCAAACAAATCTTTAATTGAGGCCTACTGTGGGTCAGGCCATGTGAGATACACCCTTTAAATACAGGGGTTTGATTCAGGTATTTGAAATACAGCCATTTTGGGCAAACAAATCTTTAATTGAGGCCTAGTCTGGTTCAGGCCGTGTGAGATAAACCCTTTACATACTGTTGTTATATTCTACTATT
Source organism: Bufo bufo (assembly GCF_905171765.1). Lineage (NCBI taxonomy): Eukaryota > Metazoa > Chordata > Amphibia > Anura > Bufonidae > Bufo > Bufo bufo. The sequence continues at coordinate 117,397,025 of NC_053391.1, forward strand.
AATTAAACACCCATTAAGGGCAAGATCCTAAATTCGAGAAAAATGAGGAGAGCGTCAAATAAGGGACGTGGCCCAGGTCATGGTGCTGCTGGTGGAGCTCCTGTTGCAGGGAGAGGATGTGGTCGATCTGTACCAGCTACACGCACAAGTGAAAACCCTTCCTCAGGTGAGAGTAGGCGACAAAACCTGCAGCGGTATTTGGTCGGGCATAATGCGGCTCTACGAATGGTGAGGCCTGAACAAGTACAGGCGATAGCAGATTGGGTTGCTGACAGTAGATCCAGTTCCTTCACATTGTCTCCCACCCAGTCTCCTGCTGAAAGACCACAGTTGGCACCTGCAGCCGATGTCCATCAGTCTTTCACCTCACCCCTTTGCAAATCAGCCAAGCAGTTTGAGCCCCAAGTCATGTATCAGTCTCTTCTGCTTTTTGATGACTCTGTTAGCAGGGTTTCCCAGGGCCATCCACCTAGCCCTGCCCCAGAAGTGGAAGAGATTGAGTGCACCGATGCCCAACCACTTATCTTTCAAGATAAGTACATGGGAGGACCATCGCAGCACGTCTCGGATGATGACGAAACACAGGTGCCAACTGCTGGGGCTTTCAAAAGTGTGCAGACCGACAAGTAAGGCAGGGGTGAAGACTGGGTGGAAGATGATGTAGAGGACGATGAAGTCGTCGACCCCACATGGAATCAAGGTCATGCGAGTGACCTATGTAGTTTGGAGGAAGAGGCGGTGGTCTCACAGAGCCACCAGCACAGCAGAAGAGGGAGCAGGGTGCAAAAGCGGAGCAGCCGTCCTCTAGACAGTACGCCTCCTACTGCCCACCGCAGCAAGGGACCGAGCACACCAAAGCCAGCTCCAAGGAGTTCCCTGGTGTGGCAGTTCTTCAGACAATGTGCTGACGACAAGACACGAGTGGTTTGCACGCTGTGCAATCAGAGCCTGAAGCGAGGCATAAACATTCTCAACCTGAGCACAACCTGCATGACTAGGCATTTAAGTGCAAAGCACGAGCTGCAGTGGAGTAGACACCTCAAAAACCAAAAAAGGTCTCTGGCTCCTCCTGCTTCCTCTTGTGCTGCAGTCTCGGCCTCTTCATCCAACTCTGGAGTGACAGTGCCACCTGCCACCCCGCAAACAGAGGATCTGCCAGCAACACCAACACCTGGGTCACCAAGCATCTCCACAATGTCCCACGGAAGCGTTCAGCTCTCCATCTCTCAAACGCTGGAGAGGAAGAATAAGTATCCCCCTACCCACCCGCGATCCCTAGCCCTGAATGCCAGCATTTCTAAATTACTGGCCTTTGAAATGCTGTCATTCTGTCTGGTGGAGACGGATAATTTTAAAGGCCTTATGGCGGTGGCTGTCCCACAGTACGTCGTGCCCAGCCGCCACTACTTTTCAAGGCGAGCCATCCCTACCTTTCACAACCAAGTAGGGGACAAAATCAGGTGTGCACTGCGCAACACCATCTGTGGCAAGGTGCACCTGACTACGGATACGTGGACCAGTAAGCACGGTCAGGGCCGTTATATCTCCATAACAGCACACTGGGTAAATGCAGTGGCGGCTGGGCCTGAGGCGGATAGCAGTTTGCCGCATGTCCTTCAACCACCGAGGATTGCAGGGTGCTTCAGTTTGCCTCCTGTTGCTTCCTCCTCCTACTCTGCTTCCTCATCCTCTACCAGCTCCTCCTCCGGTCAGCGTAACACCTTCACCACCAACTTCAGCACAGCAAGGGGTAAACGACAGCAAACAGTTTTAAAACTTATTTGTTTGGGGGACAAACCCTACACCGCGCAGGAGCTATGGACGGGCCTTGAACAACAGACCGATGAGTGATTTGTGACAGTCAGCCTCAAGCCCGGCCTGGTTGTGTGTGATAATGGGCGAAATCTCGTAGCAGCTCTGGGACTAGCCGGTTTGACGCACATCCCTTGCCTGGCGCATGTGCTGAATTTTATTGGTGCAGAGATTCCTTAAAACTTACCCGATATGTCAGAGCTGCTGCATAAAGTGCGGGCCGTCTGTGCGCGCTTTCGGCGTTCTCACCCTGCTGCTGCTCGCCTGTCAGAGCTGCAGCGTAACTTCGGCCTTCCCGCTCACCGCCTCATATGCGACGTGCCCACAAGGTGGAACTCCACCTTGCACATGCTGGCCAGACTGTGCGAGCAGCAGCAGGCGATAGTGGAGTTTCAGCTGCAGCAAGCTCGGCGGAACAGCATCACTTCACCACCAATGACTGGGCTTCCATGCGAGACCTGTGTTCCTTGTTGCGCTGTTTCGAGTACTCCACCAACATGGCCAGTGCCGATAACGCCGTTCTCAGCATTACTATCCCACTTCTATGCCTCCTTGAAAACAAGCTCTTGGCGATGATGGAAGAGGATGTGGCACAGGAGGAGGAAGAGGGATCATTTTGTAGGGTTTCCGGCCAGTCATTCCCAAGTGGCTCCGAGGGTGGGTTCCTGCACCCACAAACCCAAGGTACACAATTGTCCAGCCAGGCCACAGTTCTGGAGGATGACGAGGTGGAGGATGAGGAGGAGGAGATGGAGGAGGAGGAACCATGTTCACAGCAGGGTGGCACCCAGACCAGCTCATGGCCATCACTGGTGCGTGGATGGGGGGATACAGAGGACAGACGATACACCTCCCACAGAGGACAGCTTTTCGTTGCCTCTGGGCAGCCTGGCACACATGAGCGATAACATGCTGCAGTGTCTCCGCAACGACCGCCGAGTTGCCCACATTCTAACTTGTGCTGATTACTGGGTGGCCACGCTGCTGGATCCCCGTTGCAAGGACAACGTACCGTCCTTCATTTCGTCACTGGAGCGTCATCGTAAGATGCGCGAGTACAAGCGCACGCTGGTAGATGCGCTGCTGGTGGCATTCCCATCTGACAGTGGGGGCACAGTTGAAGCACAAGGCGAAGGCAGTGGACGAGAAAGTGGTCGCTAACGCAGCTGGGGCACCGCCGCCAACTCTGAAGGCAGGGTTAGCATGGCCGAAATGTGGAAAAGCTTTGTCAGCACGCCACAACAACTAGCACCACCAGCTGATATGGAACGTCTTAGCAGGAGGCAGCATTTCACCAACATGGTGGAGCAGTATGTGTGCACACACCTACACGTACTGAATGACGGGTCTGCCCCCTTCAACTTTTGGGTCTCCAAATTGGGCACATGGCCTGAGCTTGCCCTTTACGCCTTGGAGGTGCTGGCCTGCCCTGCAGCCAGTGTATTATCTGAACGTGTGTTTAGCACGGCAGGGGGCGTCATCACAGACAAGCGCAGCCGCCTGTCCACAGCCAATGTGGCCAAGCTCATGTTTAATAAAATGAACCAGGCATGGATCCCTCAGGACTTGTCTGTACCTTGTGCAGAATAGACATGTATACCGGCACTAAGCAGCCTGCTATACCTAGTAGGCCGGTTAAAAAATAAAATAAAATTGTCATTAACATTTTCTGGTGAAATTAACCAATTTTTGGGTGTATAGTACCACTGCTATACCTCGTAGTCCGGTTAAAAAATAAAATAAAATTGTCAGTAACATTTTCGGGTGAAATTAACCAATTTTTGGGTGTATAGTACCACTGCTATACCTAGTAGGCCGGTTAAAAAAATAAAATAATTGTCATTAACATTTTCTGGTGAAATTAACCAATTTCTGGGTGTATAGTACCACTGCTATACCTAGTAGGCCGGTTAACAAAATATATATATTTGTCAGTCACATTTTCAATTGAAATTTAACAATTTTTGGGTGTGAAGTACCACTGCTATACCTAGTAGACAGGTTAAACAATAAAAAAAATTGTATGTTACATTTTATGGTTAAATTCACAAATTTTTGGGTATGATGTACCACTGCTATACCTAGTAGGCCGGTTAACAAAAATAAATAAATTTGTCAGTTACATTTTCTGTTGAAATTCAGCAATTTTTTGGTGTGAAGTACCACTGCTATACCTATTAGACTGGTATAAAAAAAATAAAAAATTTGTCAGTTACATTTTAGGGTCAAATTCACCAATTTTTGGGTGTAATATACCCCTCCTCTACCTAGTTGACAGCTTAATGAATTTTTCAATAATTTTTTTCTGTCATAGACCCCTGCTCTACCAAGTAGACAGGTTAATAAATTTCTGTAATTTTTCTGTTACATTCTTGGGTTGACATTATACAATTTTAGACGTGAATAAACCCCTGCTCTGCATAGGTGACAGGGAATAAAATTTCTGAAATGCTTCTTTAATTGATGCACGCCACCACCTCCTTTGATTCAATGCTTAAACTTAAACAAGTTGTACCACATTTAAGCTTCAATACTTTGTCCCACATTTCCGCTATACTCTTTTGGACAACATTTGCGCCTCAATAGCTTTTCCCACAATTCCGCTTGACCCTCTTTTGGCCCACATTTGGGCTTCTGTAATTTGTCCCACATTTGCGCCTCAATAACTTTTGCCACATTTCTTCTCGATCCCAATTTTTTAAAATAAATTTATCTCCCTTAAATTTGGTCTCTTTTTCTCACGCTCCCTCTCCGGCCTGGAACCCTGATTCCCCGCCACCCGTAATCACCATGGCAGGCTCATAAAAGAACATCGAAAGTTGATAGAGCAGATATCAAATTTTATCGTGAACATCACGGGGACGTACGACATGGTGGGACAGTAAGTGTGCACACGCCTACACGAACTAACTGACAGGGGTCAGCCCCTGCAACTTTTGGGTCTCCAAATTGGGCACATAACCTGAGCCTTGGAGGTGCTGGCCTGCCCTGCAGCCGGTGTATTGTCTGAACGTGTGTTTAGCACGACTGGAGGGTTATATTTCTCAATGTTTCGGGGTGTACCCTAATTTAAAAAAATAAAAATAAATTTTAAACCAAAAAGCAGTGTAGGCTACCTCCTCCTCCTCAACCGCCACTTACACCTACACCCCCATATCCACCGCCTCCTCAACCTCCTACTCCATATGGACCTGGTCCTCCTAGATCAAGAGTATTATTTTTTATTTTTACATATTTTATGTTATTTGAAGTCATTTCCCTATCCACATTTGTTTGCAGAGCACTTGCCATGCTCTTAACCACATTTTGATGACATTTGCAGCCCTCTAGCCCTTTCCATGACATTTTTACAGCCAATGGGGTTCGGGTTCGGGGTCAAGTTCAGGTCCCAAACTCGAACTTTTTTGTGAAGTTTGGCCGAACCCGTCGAACCCGAACATCCAGGTGTCCGCTCAACTCTAATTACTATCTATTATAAAATCAAAGAAATTGAAATTCGGAAATTTGCTAATTTTTCCAAACTTTTGGTAAATTTGGCATTTTTTTTATTAATAAAAATACATTTTGGTGACTCAATTTTACCACTATCTTGAAGTACAATATGTGACGAGAAAACAATCTCAGAATGGCCTGGATAAGTAAAAGCATTTTAAAGTTATCACCACATAAAGTGACACATGTCAGATTTGCAAAAAATGGCCTGGTCCTTAAAGGGAACCTGTCACCTCTACTATGCTACCCTCACTGAGCGTTTCTAAATGTTCATTGTGTTACCCATAACATATAAATTACACTTTTAATTTCATTTGCAGACAAATTCAATAAGTATGCTGCATTTTTGTACTTCCCGCCTTTTATGCAAATTAACATAAAAGAGTCATATCTTACTTGTGTGACCAGAGAAGAGTCATATTTTCAAGCTCTGACTCCTCTCAGGTTAATTTGCATATCTATCAAATCGTTTCTTTTACACAATAAAAGCACACAGAGCTATGGGGACTTGGTATTGCGGATGTGCAAGCGGCCATCTAGCAACCCATGTCCTCAGCTCTATACACAAAATCCAGGTGACAGGATCCTTTTAACCTCTTCAGGACACATGACGTACCAAACGGCATGTTGTCCTGGTACTTAAGGACACATGACGTACCGGTACGTCATGTGTATTTCCGATCACTGCTGCCCGGCGGGCGGTGATCGGAACCCGGTGCCTGCTCAAATTATTGAGCAGGCACCTTGGCTAAATGCGCAGTTTTCAGCTTTTACCTGCGGTTGCGGCGGCTGGCGGCGGTGCCATCGGGTCCCCATGTGGCTCTAGGGGGGACCCGATGGCATGGAAGGCAGCGCAATGCCTTCCTTAGGCATCTGCGCTGCCTCCCGGTGATGAGCCTCACAGGCCGGAAGCTGTATGAGTAATACTCACTGTATTACTCATACAGCCAATGTATTCCAATACAGAAGTATTGGAATGCATTGTAAAGGGATTAGACCCCCAAAAGTTCAAGTCCCAAAGTGGGACAAAAAATAAAGTGAAAAAAAAGTTGAAAAAATAAAGTTTTCCCCCCAAAAAATTAAGTTTCAAGTAAAAATAAACAAAAACGTCATTTTCCCCAAATAAAGTTAAAAAAAATTGGTAAAAAATAGGGGGAAAAAAAAGTATACATATTAGGTATCGCCGCGTCCGTATCGACCGGCTCTATAAAAATATCGCATGACCTAACCCCTCAGATGAACACCGAAAAAAAAAAAAAAAAAAAACTATGCTAAATAAACTATTGTGTAAAACTTACATAAATAAAAAAAAAGTATACATATTAGGTATCGCCGCGTCTGTATTGATCGGATCTATAAAAATATCACATGACCTAACCCCTCAGATGAACACCGTAAAAAATGTAAAATAAAAACTGTGCTAAATAAACCATTTTTTGCCACCTTACATCACAAAAAGTGTAATAGCAAGCGATTAAAATGTCATATGCACCCCAAAATATTACCAATCAAACCATCATCTCATCCCGCAAAAAATGAGACCCTACCTAAGATAATCGCCCAAAAACTGAAAAAAATATCGCTCTCAGAATATGGAGACACTAAAACATGATATATTTTTTGCTTCAAAAATGATATTATTGTGTAAAACTTACATAAATAAAAAAAAAAGTATACATATTAGGTATCGCCGCGTCTGTATTGATCGGATCTATAAAAATATCACATGACCTAACCCCTCAGATGAACACCGTAAAAAATGTAAAATAAAAACTGTGCTAAATAAACCATTTTTTGTCACTTTACATAAAAAAAAAGTGTAATAGCAAGCGATCAAAAAGTCACACGCACCCCAAAATAGTGCCAATAAAACCGTCATCTCATCCCACAAAAATTATACCCTTCCCAAGGTAATCGCCCAAATACTGAAAAAATTATGGCTCTCAGATTATGGAAACACTAAAACATGATTTTTTTGGTTTAAAAAAAGAAATCATTGTGTAAAACTTACATAAAAAAGTATACATATTAGGTATCGCCGCGTCCGTGACAACCTGGTCTATAAAAATACCGCATGATTTAACCTGTCAGATGAATGTTGTAAATAACAAAAAATAAAAACGGTGCCAAAACAGCTATTTCTTGTTACCTTGCCTCACAAAAAGTGTAATATAGAGCAACCAAAAATCATATGTACCCTAAACTAGTACCAACAAACTTCCACCCTATCCCGTAGTTTCTAAAATGGGGTCACTTTTTGGGAGTTTCTACTCTAGGGGTGCATCAGGGGGGCTTCAAATGGGACATGGTGTCAAAAAAACCAGTCCAGCAGAATCTGCCTTCCAAAAACCGTATGGCATTCCTTTCCTTCTGCGCCCTGCCGTGTGCCCGTACAGCGGTTTACGACCACATATGGGATGTTTCTGTAAACTACAGAATCTGGGCCATAAATATTGAGTTTTGTTTGGCTGTTAACCCTTGCTTTGTTACTGGAAAAAATTTATTAAAATTGAAAATGTGCCAAAAAATTGAAATTCTGAAATTTCATCTCCATTTGCCAATAACTCTTGTGGAACACCTAAAGGGTTAACGACATTTGTAAAATCAGTTTTGAATACCTTGAGGGGTGTAGTTTCTTAGATGGGGTCACTTTTATGGAGTTTCTACTTTAGGGTTGCATCAGGGGGGCTTCAAATGGGACATGGTGTAAAAAAACAACAGTCCAGCAAAACCTGCCTTCCAAAAACCGTATGGCATTCCTTTCCTTCTGCGCCCTGCCGTGTGCCTGTACAGTAGTTTACCACCACATATGGGGTGTTTCTGTAAACTACAGAATCAGGGCCATAAATATTGAGTTTTGCTTGGCTGTTAACCCTTGCTTTGTAAAAGTAAAAAAAATATTAAAATTGAAAATCTGCCAAAAAAGTGAAATTTTGAGATTGTATCTCTATTTTCCATTAATTCTTGTGGAACACCTAAAGGGTTAACAAAGTTTGTAAAATCAGTTTTGAATACCTTGAGGGGTGTACTTTATAGAATGGGGTCATTTTTGGGTGGTTACTATTATGTAAGCCTCGCAAAGTGACTTCAGACCTGAACTGGTCCCTAAAAATTGGGTTTCTGAAAATTTGTGACAAATTTCAAGATTTGCTTCTAAACTTCTAAACCTTGTAACATCCTCAAAAAATAAAATATCATTCCCAAAATTATCCAAACATGAAGTAGATATATGGGGAATGTAAAATAATAACTATATTTGAAGGTATTACTATGTATTATAGAAGTAGAGAAATTGAAACTTGGAAATTTTAAATTTTTAAAAACTTTTTGGTAAATTTGGTATTTTTTTATAAATTTCAATTATTTTTTTTTTACTGCATTTTACCAGTGTCATGAAGTACAATATGTGACAAAAAAAAAACTATCTCAGAATGGCCTGGATAAGTCAAAGCATTTTAAAGTTATCACCACTTAAAGTGACACTGGTCAGATTTGCAAAAAATGGCCTGGTCCTTAAGGTGAAATAAGGCTGTGTCCTAAAGGGGTTAAGGGGGTAATCAGGGGCCATTTTTATGCGTCTTAAAGGGAAACTCTAAAAAATATACCCTGCTGGAGCCTAGAAAAGTTGAATTTCCTATCGGTTTGATGTATACAAATGTGCAGCACTCTACGTTTTTGTATCCTGCAGATGCAGTGTCCTGAAACACACTGCTTAATGTTGTGATTGTGCTTCATGTAAACTGTGCTTGTAAATCTGTTCTCATAAAGTTGCATAGGGAGGGGCAAGAAGAAGGTCATTGTGTGATGATGTCTGAGGACAAGCGGAACCTTAGCAGCCATTTTGCTGAGATATAAAAGCTCCATAGTTAGTTCCATGCACCAGCCCATAAAAGGTAAAATATTACAGTATCTCCAGGCAACCCAGAGAGGAAATGAGGATATTGACAAAGGAAGGCAACTCATTTATCAGACTCCAGACTCCTTTGCATCAGGTGGAGAGATTCAAAGCTACAGTCGTAGCCAAAAGTTTTGAGAATTACATAAATATTGGAAATTGGAAAAGTTGCTGCTTAAGTTTTTATAATAGCAATTTGCATATACTCCAGAATGTTATGAAGAGTGATCAGATGAATTGCATAGTCCTTCTTTGCCATGAAAATTAACTTAATCCCAAAAAAACCTTTCCACTGCATTTCATTGCTGTCATTAAAGGACCTGCTGAGATCATTTAGTAATCGTCTTGTTAACTCAGGTGAGAATGTTGACGAGCACAAGGCTGGAGATCATTATGTCAGGCTGATTGGGTTAAAATGGCAGACTTGACATGTTAAAAGGAGGGTGATGCTTGAAATCATTGTTCTTCCATTGTTAACCATGGTGACCTGCAAAGAAACGCGTGCAGCCATCATTGCGTTGCATAAAAATGGCTTCACAGGCAAGGATATTGTGGCTACTAAGATTGCACCTCAATCAACAATTTATAGGATCATCAAGAACTTCAAGGAAAGAGGTTCAATTCTTGTTAAGAAGGCTTCAGGGCGTCCAAGAAAGTCCAGCAAGCGCCAGGATCGTCTCCTAAAGAGGATTCAGCTGCGGGATCGGAGTGCCACCAGTGCAGAGCTTGGTCAGGAATGGCAGCAGGCAGGTGTGAGCGCATCTGCACGCACAGTGAGGCGAAGACTTTTGGAAGATGGCCTGGTGTCAAGAAGGGCAGCAAAGAAGCCACTTCTCTCCAAAAAAAAAAATCAGGGACAGATTGATCTTCTGCAGAAAGTATGGTGAATGGACTGCTGAGGACTGGGGCAAAGTCATATTCTCCGATGAAGCCTCTTTCCGATTGTTTGGGGCATCTGGAAAAAGTCTTGTCCGGAGAAGAAAATGTGAACGCTACCATCAGTCCTGTGTCATGCCAAATAGTAAAGCATCCTGAGACCATTCATGTGTGGGGTTGCCTCTCATCCAAGGGAGTGGGCTCACTCACAATTTTGCCCAAAAACACAGCCATGAATAAAGAATGGTACCAAAACACCCTCCAACAGCAACTTCTTCCAACAATCCAACAACAGTTTGGTGAAGAACAATGCCTTTTATAGCATGATGGAGCACCGTGCCATAAGGCAAAAGTGATAACTAAGTGGCTCGGGGACCAAAACGTTGACATTTTGGGTCCATGGCCTGGAAACTCCCCAGATCTTAATCCCATTGAGAACTTGTGGTCAATCCTCAAGAGGCGGGTGGACAAACAAAAACCCACTAATTCTGACAAACTCCAAGAAGTGATTATGAAAGAATGGGTTGCTATCAGTCAGGAATTGGCCCAGAAGTTGATTGAGAGCATGCCCAGTCGAATTGCAGAGGTCCTGAAAAAGAAGGGCCAACACTGCAAATACTGACTCATTGCATAAAGGTCATGTAATTGTCGATAAAAGCCTTTGAAACGTATGAAGTGCGTGTAATTATATTTCACTACATCACAGAAACAACTGAAACAAAGATCTAAAAGCAGTTTAGCAGCAAACTTTGTGAAAACAAATATTTATGTCATTCTCAAAACTTTTGGCCACGACTGTACAAGCTACCCACCATAAATAAAGACAAAAGGACCTTTTTTCTTAGTATAATATTCCTAGGTACAGAAGTACAGCATTATACAGTACAACAGAGATAGTTCATCCCTCCAACCTGGAGAAATAAGAGAGAGAAAGACTGTTATAGAGGACGATTCCTTAAGCAACTTCTGGGAACTAATGTGAATCACTGTGAAAGCTGCCTTTATGTAAATGACTGTTGCATACCTTGATGATCTGTAAAACAGCTTCAATAAAGTACTGGGAGTTTGTTAAAAGCTCTAGTCTCCCCTATTCTATATTATCACTTCAACTACTACCACCAACATTTGCACCTAATGGTGCTGGCGTCACGAACCAGGGGCCTAGTCACAAAAGCACCTTATTGCACCCATCGGACCACCGTGAGCCTCACATGTTTCCCCCTGTGGTTTGGTATGCTACAAAGAGTCCATAAAAAAAATGCATACGTTAACGTAAATTATTTTTCTACCATGGAACTGTATGGTGAACGGACGCCACTGTACGGCATCAGTCTGAGGCATCTGTTAACGCATACATTTTTTGTATGCATTATGGCAAAAATAGGAAGCGAACCCAGCCCTAGTGTCAGAATAAGCACCAGTACACAGCGGAGCAGCGTGGCGGAGAGGGGATGCCGGCATGTACTGAAAGAGTGCTACCTGGTCCTGGTGGTCAGGGATGAGGACTGTGTTTCCCAAGGATCATTTTCTACAGAGCACAGTATAATACACTAGAATCTATATAATATAAAGATTCTATATATTAATTAATACGATTAGGTGGTCATTTATTATATAGAAATACGTGTATGTTAGGTGTATTTCTGACACAGATTGTGGGGCAAATGTCCTTAGCACCGCAATCTGCATATTTTTCCCGCTCATACCAGGTCTAAAAAAGGATGGTTTGGGCAGGGAAAGGGATACAGTTATGGCCATCCAGTTATTCACCGCCATATATTGACCGGATAGCACCTCTGTACAGTGACCGGATAACACAGTACAGGGAATGACTAGGGGCACTGCACAGGGTGTGGTAAAAGGGCACAATGCAGGGTATAAGGGGGCACAGTACCATGACCCTGTGACATTAGAAGGTCCTTATGGAGAATGCGGTTCATACGCCACCATAATGATAGGCAGAGGAATGAGACAAGGGTGTGATTATGTGGCTACAGATAAAAAATGTAACTGTCGGCCAGTACAGGCCCCAAAAATTAGGAAAATAATTTAACTGTCGGCCAGTACAGGCCCCAAAAATTAGCCAATAGGCATTCACCTGACAGCACAAAACTTTGGATTCTGTGGCTGGAGGTACATTAGGCGGTCACAGGATAAAAATGTAACGGTCGGCCAGTACAGGCCCCAAAAATTAGCCAATAGGCATTCACCTGACAGCAAAGAACTTTGGATTCTCTGGCTGGAAGTACATTAGGAGGTCACATGATAAGTATGTAACTGTCAGCCAGTACAGGCCCCAAAAATTAGGCATTCACCTGACATAAAAGGCCTTTTATGCCGCTGTATATACATAAGGCAAGGACCATTCTTTGTTCTGGGTTGTGGCGGATATGTGTGGGCTGGCATGAGGAAATTCAATTACACGTGGTCATCACAGATGTTGAATTCCTCCGAGATCCATGCCTAATTCATTTTTAAAAATGAGGTAGTCCACACTATCGTGAGCTAGGCGAGTGCGTTTATCGGTCACGATCCCCCCTGCTGCGCTGAACGTCCTTTCGGAAAGGACACTCAATGAGGGGCAAGCCAAGAGTTCCATGGTAAATTGTGCCAGCTCTGGCCACAGGTCAAGCCTGCACACCCACTAGTCAAGGGGTTCCTCGCTTCTCAGAGCGTCCACATCGGCCGTTAACCCGATGTAGTTGGACATCTGTCGGTCTAGGCGTTCCCTGAGGCTGGATACGGAGGGCGACTGTCGATGGGCTGGCTGCAAGAATGATCTCGTATGTGAACTGACCAACACATCTTCAAACTGCCCTCTTTTTGCAGGTGCGGTAGGATTGGTACCCGCACCTGCTTTGCTGTGGTTGGAAATTCCTCTGCCAGTGCCCGCAAGAGGAGAATTCAGCATCTCTCGCAGCAAGGCCTGGAAATGCTGCATTCTGACAGCCCTCTGTGATGCTGGTCACGTCTGCCATTTTGTGTTCGTACCGGGGGTCGTTGCCACCCAGTACAGTATGTTGCCACCCAGGACAGGTCCTTGACCTTTATGCTTTTTATATGGGGGTCCCTCTTCAAACACTAGAGCATGAAGGCCCCCATTTGCACTAAATTGGAAGCGATGGAGCGCCCTGGGTCCTGCTTATCGCCCAGGAGAATGTCGTCCTCAGTGTCCTCCCCCCAGCCACGGACAACACCAGGGATCCCCGAAAAGTTTAAAGCCTGCTCTTCTTGCTCCCCCTCTCCCCCCCAGCCACCATCCTCCTTTGACTCCTCTTCAGACTCCTGTCTCAGATGGAGTAGCCCCCCTGGGAATTCATTCAGCATTGCGACTTCCTCAACTTCCAGCTCCTGCACCTCGATGGTTTGATCAATGACACAATGCAATTCACACTCCAGAAAGAAGGAGTAAGGTACGATGTCACTGATGGCGCCCTGGCTGCGACTGACCAGTTTGGTGATCTCCTCAAATGGCCACAGAAGTCTAAGTGCGTCGTGCATGAGCAGCCACTGGCGCAGTGAAAAGAAACCAATCTCCCCAGAACCTGTCCTGCCGAAGAGTTAGTACAGGTAGTCGTTAAAAGCACGTTTCTGCTGTAGCAGCCCATCAAGCATATACAAGGTGGAGTTCCAGTGCGTCAGGCAGTCACAAATCAGATGTCTGACGGGCAAGTGGTGTCGCCGCTGAACGTCAGCAAGGCGAGCCATGGCCATTTAAGAACTTCTAAAATGGCCAGAGATTTTCCTGGACGTCCTGGACCCCGGGGTATTTGGCAACAAATCGTTGCAAGACTAAGTTCAGGACGTGTGCCATGCACGGCATATGTGTCATTTTGCCCTGTTTCAGCACGCTCAACAGATTGGCACCATTGTCGCACACCACTTCACCAACTGTCAAATTGAGCGGGGTTATCCACTGATCGGCCTGTGACCGCAAAGCTAAACGCAGTTTAGGACCAGTGTGGCTCTTGGCTTCCAGGCACAACAGCTGCAGCACAGCATGGCAACGTCTCACCTGGCACGTCGAATAGGTTCTCGGGAGCTTGTGGGGTGCAGCGGAAGAGGCGGTAGCAGTGGAAAAGGAGGAGTTAGCCGAGGAGGACGGAGGATGGAGTAGGAGGAGGAGAAGAAGAGGCCGTCCTGCATGCAATCCGTGGCGGTAACACCAAATCCACACGGGTGCCACGGGTTACATGCTTGATGGCCATCAGAAGGTTCACCCAGTGGGCAGTAAAAGTTATGTACCTTTCCTGCCCATGTTTGCAAGACTATGTGTCTGTGGTCAGATGTATCTTGGCACCGACACTGTGTGCCAGAGATATATTAACTTGCCACTGAACGTGGCCATATAGTTCAGGGATGCCCTACTGGGAGAAACCTTCCATTGCAGTGTGCCAATGGCCACAAATTTTCGAAAGGCCTCCGAGTCCACCAATTTATATGGCAGTAGTTGGCGGGCTAGCAGTTCCGACACGCCAGCCGTTGGGCAAGAGGATTATCCGGCGTCATCATTTTTTTACGCTCGAACATTTGGGCCACGAAAGCCTGTGGCAAGTGTGGCTTTGTAGGTTCTGCTCCCACTGGGCTCGATAATGGGAGGCCAGGTGCCTTCTTAAGGCGGTCTTCTCTAGGTGAGCGTTGGGCTTACCGCGACTTTTGTGTTGACAGCACAGGCTGCAGATGCAACACTATTGTCAGCAGCTGACACGTTAAAAAAAGCCCACACTGCGGAGCCATGTACCGACATCCTAGGAGCGCAAGATGTGACCGTACATGGTGGATGGCTCGCTCCAGATACATTTGCAGTCTGATGTTTGCCTCCTGTGCACTGCGAGTTCTGTCTGCTTCTCCTCCTCCTCCCTATCTGCTGTTCTGTCTCTCCCTCTGAACTCCACTCCTCTTCCTCTCTTGTGGGCACCTACGTGACGTCCATTGACACATCATCATCGTCACCTTCACCACCACTGACATTAGAGATCTCGGAGTAGGCAGCAACAGCAGGTACCACCCTCCTTGGGCTGATCTGGGTACTGTCGTCAGACCGCTGCGTGGCGGCCGTTGCTAACTCCTCTTCCTGATACGATGCCAAGAATGGCTGTGCATCAGTAAGGTCTGGGAATGGATGGGAAAATAATTCCTCTGACTCGAGTGGAGGGGCTATGGTGGTGGTGGTGTCTTTGGGGGTGCACACAGCAGAGAGTGAGGAGGGTGCGGATACAGAGAATGAGGAGGGTGCAGAAGCAGAAGGCTGAGTGAGCCACTCAACCAACTCTGGTGTGTCCTTTGACATAATTGCACGCACCTTTCCCAACTTCCCACTTAGGCTTCGGCCTAGTGCACCTGCCCAACCCCTACCACCCCTTCGGAACAGCCTGCCTCTTCCTCTGCCTGTCATTTTCAAAATGACCCTGTGCCAAAGTCCCTAGAGAAGAGCAGTATTTGTGGAAGCTGATATATGGCAGGCCTCAATCAGTTGTTAGTTGAAGCTGGTATATCGCCCTCAAGCAGTAATTTTGTGGACGCAGGTATATGGAAAACCTCTATCACTATTTTGTGGAAGCTGATATATGGCAGGCCTCAATCAGTTGTTAGTTGAAACTGGTATATCACCCTCAAGCAGTAATTTTGTGGACACAGGTATATGGAAAACCTCAATCACTATTTTGTGGAAGCTGATAGATCGCAGCTCTCAATCAGTATTTTCAGGAAGCATACAAATGCACTATAATATACTTTCTATGTTAGAAAGTATATTATAAATACATCACACCCCTCTATGTATCACACCTATCGATAGCACAACGTTACCAGTCCTTAAAAGGACTTTTGTGGCCCTATGAGCTAGCGTTTGGTGTTCCTAAGCTCCTAACAGCCTGTCCCTGCTCCAAAATGGAACCTATCCCTACACTGGCAAAACACATAATGTAAAATGACTGCCAGATCGGGTTCTGTTATAGGGTTGGGGGTGTGTCCATGTGCTGAAACGTCTTAATTGGCTGTCCTGTCCCACCTGATGGATGTGTCATGGGTCAAAGTTCGGTGCAATGCAAAAGAATATCGCGCGCGCGGACATCATCATATGTTTGAATGTTCAGCGTATCGCGAACACGCAAAGTTCGCCACGTATCGACTGCCGGACAAACCACAAGGCCATCACTTCTCCCCTGTGCAACTTCCATTTCAGCCAGTGGCAGCTTATTTGTGACACCTGCCGTTTTCTCAGGCCCTTTGAGGATGCCATGTTATTTGTCAGTCTCCAGAACTACAGGACGAACAACGTCATTCCACCGCTTCATATCCTGGAACAGATGCTGGTAAATCAGCCTGGTCAGGGGACTGGAGACGTGGTGCCTAGATTTCACGGCCACATGAGCCCTGTGGGGGCTGAACTGGAGGAGGAGAAGGACATTGGAGCACAAGCAATGTGTAGCGAAATGGGTGGTTTTTCAACACAGGTGACAGGAGAGGAGGAGCATGAGCAGCCGGAAGAGCAAGAGGGAGATGAGGAAGACAAGGCAGATGACCCAAGCACACCGTGGAAGTATGCAGTGGAGATGGAGGCAGGGAGTCGCTCCGAGTCACTTGTGCAAATGGCCCGCTGCATGCTCACTTGCTTGAGTAGTGACAGCCGAATTGTCACCATTTTGGCAGAGGGATGACTTCTGGCTCTCCACCTTGTTGGACCCTTGCTACCTTGTCCAGAATGGGGGACTTTTTTACACCCGCTGAGAGGGAGGACAAACTGAACTAATATAGAGACATCCTGTCTGGTCAGTTGGCCGCTGCCTATCTGCGCCATCGTCCATCCTCTCGCAGGTCTGACCTGGGGGGCCCTCTACGCTCACGTTCCTCTACCATGGCTGCTGTGGCGGGGGGGGGGGGGGGGGGTAGGAGCAGTTCCAGCTCCTTCAGCAGCAACTTGAGTCTAGAGTCTCTGATGAGCAGCTTTCTTCACCTGCATAGTGAAGAAACTACTCACCAGCAGCTAGACATAGAGCAGAACCTGAACCAGCAGGGGGTGGCATACTTGGACAGCACACTGCCACCCCACATTGAAGATCCACTGGACTACTGGGCAGCCAAACTGGAGTTGTGGCCGCAACTGGCCGAGTTTGCTCTGGAAAAGCTGTCCTGCTCAGCCAGTAGTGTGGCATCATAGCGGGTGTTTAGTGCGGCGGGGGCCATAGTTACCCCAAGGAGAACTCACCTGTCCACACAAAATATGGAGAGACTGACCTTTGTCAAGATGAATCAGGTGTGGATCAGCCAGGATTTCCACCCACCAATGCCTGATGCATCAGATTAGATCATCCATGCTGCCTCACCCAAACCTTGACAAAAGAGACTGGTTTCTTCTGGGTACAGTACCTGTCTCAGCTACTATTATGATGCTGCCACCCACCTGATGCCACACATCTGATGCCAAGTGCTCCTTCTTACACCCACTATCGTCAGCAGGTACTGTTATTGCCATCCACCTCCCCACTCTGTCACCAGGTCACTCTGTGGTCTCCTGATGCTGCTGCCACCTCACCACTCAGGTCTCCCCATGCTGCTGTTGCAACCTCCACACTATGTCATTGTGCCACTCTGTGGTCTCCTCATGCTGCTGCCACATCACTACTCTATGGTCTCCTCATGCTGGTGCCACATCACCACTCTGTGGTCTCATCATGCTGCTGCAACATCCCTACTGTGTGGTCTCCTCATGCTGCTGCAACATCCCTACTCTGTGGTTTCTTCATGCTGCTGCCACATCACCACTGTCACTGGGCCACTCTGTGGTCTCCTCATACTGCTGCCAACTCACAACTATGTCTCTGGGCCACTCTGTGGCCTCCTCATGCTGCTGCCACCTCCACACTGTGTCATTGTGCCACTATGTGGTCTCCTCATGCTGCTGTGACTTCACAACTCTGTGGTCTCCTTATGCTGCTGCCATATCACCACTCTGTGGTCTCCTCATGCTGCTGCCACAACACCACTCTGTGGACTTCTCATGCTGTTCCCACCCTCCCCATTCTGTGACTGGACCACTAGTGTCCCTGTTTGGCCTTGTTGACATCATCATTCATTTGACCCTTCTTCTGATCTGTCAGAAGGAAGGAAAAATGAGACTCAAAATGGATCCTGTCTATGTAGCAGCTGTAAGACTTGTATTGTCCCATCAGAATTGGCTTATGATTTAGTAGCCAGAAGCAGGAGTGGGTACAAAACATAGAAGACATGCAAATATTCCATTCACGTGTCATCTCTGTTTTGGATCAACTCCTGTTTTTTTTGTTTTTTTTTGGCTTTAGCAATACTGATGGATTACTGACCAAATGCTGACCAAGTGAAGGCGGATGCACAACAGTCAGGATCTCTTTTTTTGGGGGTTATTGTTCTGATGGATCAGAGGAAGGGCAAAATAATCTGTAACTTCAACGCAAACTTATTGCTGACACCCTCTCCACTCTGTTGGGGGGCTCTACTTGTATAAGCGTTTAATAGAACAGGTTCTGTAGACATCTATGTGGAATCAGCTGACGACGGTGTAAAAGGAGTGCGCTTTTTCACACTATAGTAGGATCTTGGGCCTCTGTATGGTTCTTTATACCTGGCGCTCACATTGACCTGTAAGGCTGAGTTCACACTTGGGTTATTTGGTCAGTTTTGGCCCCATAACTGCCCAAATAAGTGAAGTGTGCAGTAATTATAAGAGCGACGCCTGTCATCTGCATGTCATACTGACTCACAGTATTGTTTTACTACCACAGCAGACTCCCTATGCGTGTTACTGCAAGACACAGTGTTCTACACCACTATACAGGCTCTCTGCAGCCAGGAAATAGCAGTTTTTTAACGCGATTCGCCAATATAAATTTGGATCGAATCAAATCTTTTCGGAAAATTCAGCAAACTAGCCGAATCAAATTTTTGAGAAATTCGCTAATGTCTAAGGATATTCTTAAATGGGGCTAAGCTGGAGTATAACTTTAAAGTACTGTAGTTCCTTAAAGGGGTTCTCCAATTTTTTTTTTTTACTGATGACCTATCCTGTGCATAGGTCATCAGTATCTGATTGGTGGGGGTGCAACACCTGAGAACTCTGCTGATCAGCTGTTTGAGAAGGCACTGACACTCCTGTGAGCACCACGGAATTCTCTCTGCTTACCAATTACTGTACATTGTATAGTGGCTGTGCTTAGTATTGCAGCTCAGCACCATTCACTTCTATCGGACCAATCAGATACTGATGACCTATCCACAGGCTAGGAGGTAAAAAGGACCCACGGACGCATCGGAGGTAACATAGACTATGACGTGGTTGATTGGATAGCTGTGCGTACATGCGCACATAGTAGTGAGGGACGCCTAAAGCTTTAATGTTATGATCTATACACGTTGCTCAGAGATGTCGGACGTCATGTGGCGATCGGGTTGGCTTGTAGTGCGATTGGTTGACATTCAGGTGAGACATGGATGCATATTAGGCTAAAGAGGGGCTGAAAAAATGTGTATATTCATTGGTCAGATTATACTATTACCTGCAATTGAATAATCATGGTGGGGGTGGCGCACTTGTTTTTACCATAAATATATGGATGTAACACAATGTGAATAGGATTGACAAAGGCTGTTTATCAGCCGAAATGTTGCTGCTATGTGTATTGTTGCTTTGAAGTCCTAATAAAAGTCGATGATGTGAGATGCTGCTGATACCGTGAGATGCTGTGATTTATCTATCCACAGGCTAGGTCATCTGTGAAAAACTCTCAGAAAACTCCTTAATTAAAAAAAAAAAAGAGTAATTATGACTTTTCTGCTTGGTGTACTTCATCTAGACTTTTCTTCATCTGGAACAATAATACAGTATCTAAAAATCTTGGCCAAGGAAAAATGGTTTGTTAGCACACTTTTTAGAACCCAGTAAAGTCTAACTGCCCTGCCAGTCCCCCAGGTTCACTTTGCAAAAGTAATAGACTCGGGTAATAATAACCTAAACAATGTTGATCTGCGCTTCACGTAATAGCTGATATATGTCTGATACAGATAATGAATAGTTGAAACTTTTGTTAAGATTTGCCAGATCAATATTTTAAAATCCTAGAATTGCAGTCAAATAAGATGAGTGTGTATGGAAGCAGGTATCCAACCACCATAGTTTATCAGACATATTCTTCTATTAACATGTGGCCGTAATGCACTTGGTAAAGCACCTAATGCCTAAGCTCGGATAAATTGGGGCATCATGAATGCTAATTTTTTAGAAGTGGGACACATTGTGAAATTTGCGTTTTTGAGAGGGTGACACACAGAGCAAATTAGAGATCGCGCGGCACACGTGACATTCCCTGCTAAGGAACAGGTGTAGCAGAAAATCTATTGTGAACAGCTACCAATTACATCCTCAGTGAAGAATATAGTAAATTTCTAAGGATCAAATGCCACTGAAGCATTTGCTCAAGCTGCACATTAATGATTAGCAATTATGTTTCCTTCTTATGTCTTCTCATATAATCTATTGGTATTTCAAGGTCATAACAAAGGCTCATCTAAGACAGCTCAAACACTCATTTGCTGCCTCATTGCCTTTATTCTGATTCACTCCATGTATTTTGATTAAGTAGATAATATTTTATAAATGTGTAGTGTAATGAATATGATATACTATATATGTAGATACCCACATGTAAGGCAATGATCAAGCTACATCTACTGATACAGTACACCATGTCACTCAACCCTCTGCCCTTCCATCACAGTTATGACACTCATACCCCTTCTTCAGCCAATGATATTGCCTCCTGATGCCAATATACACATGCAAATGTTTTCAATTGGGAGAAGAGAATAATCTGCTGCCAGGCATGTCATCTCCTATGGGAACAAAGAATCGCAGATATTGATATCCCACATACCCAATCCATATTTCTCCCCACTCAGAAGAGAGAGCACCACCAGTGATCGTTCTTCGCATGTGTATGGGCACCTTTAGTTTCAAGCAAAAATCATACTTTGTTGCATAAGTATTGACTTTGTAGATTTGCTTTAAGGTTTGAATGATTGACATGTTCACATTTGACTCATAATTATCAAATGTCAAGCCACTGGCACCTTAAAGGGGTTGTTCATCTGTGAAAACCCATTTCTATCCACCCTTTTAGGGATGTCTGATTTAATAGAGGGGGATATTCTACTCTAGAGTATCTAAGGTATCTAGTTTCTACTCCACTACTCAGGATTTTTATCTCTCTCTCTCTGGAGGACTTGTCCTGTCCTGAATTGCACCGAAAACTCATCGGGAGAAATTTATTCTAAGATTCATTTTTCAGGTGATTTGAACCAAATACGTTGCACCAAATGTATCAAACATTGCTTGCCTGTTTTGTGGCGCTTTTGTTATAATTCTCAGTGCCCTCACCCATGAAACTAAATAATTTATTTTCAGTTTCAATCATTTTATTTTTATTTTTTCAGATTTATTTATGCTCCTACTATCACTACTAGAATTCTTAAACAATCTGAAATATTCATGGTTGAAGAGCCTTTGCTTAAGGGCTCATGCACACGACCGTAGCCTGTTTTGCAGTCTACAAATTGCGGATCCGCATAACATGGATACCAGCCGATACCAGAACGTCCTCGCTGTAATATTATAAGGAAGGAACCTATATTAAAGTGTCCGTTTTAGCATAATGTAGAAAATGTACTTATAATAAGGTGGGTGCTATGTAGTAATTACTCCTGAATAGTTGGGTGTGTTGTATTTCATGAACGGTCATGTTATCCAGTCTGAAATCATGCCTTTCTGGCTTGATTGACATCCCAAAGGGGGTGTAATGTCATCACAAGCAATTCTGAAGTCTTGACACACTCCAGTGAATTCAACTTCGCAGGTATGTGCAGTAATGCAAGCACTCAGTATGAAGGAGATTTTTGCAGTATCTTGCACAGTGGCAGTCAAGGCCAGTACCTCTTAACTTGCATAAACCGGAAGTCAATCTCAGTGGAGCTTGCAAGACGTTACATTCCCTGTGGGTTGTCAATTAAACTAGAAAGGACATCAGACCGGACTACTATATTAACCACTTCCGATCTGGGCCATTTGCCCCCTTCCTGACCAGGCCAAATTTTGCAAATCTGACATATCTCACTTTATGTGGTAATAACTTTGGAACGCCTTTACTTATCCAAGTCATTCAGAGATTGTTTTCTCGTGACACATTGTACTTCATGACAGTCATAAATTTGAGTCAATATATTTCACCTTTATGTAAAAATCCCAAATTTACCAAAAATTTAGAAAAATGTACAATTTTCTAAATTTCTATTTCTCTGCTTTTAAAACAGAAAGTGATACCTCATAAAATATTTATTACTTAACATTCCCCATATGTCTACTTTATGTTGGCATCATTTTGGAAATGTCATTTTATTTTTTAGGATGTTAGAAGGCTTAGAAGTTTAGAAGCAATTCTTAAAATTTTTAAGAAAATTGGCAAAACCCACTTTTTAAGGACCAGTTCAGGTCTGAAGTCACTTTGTGGGGCCTACATAGTGGATACCGCCAAACAATTACCCCATTGTAGAAACTACACCCCTCAAGTTACTTAAAATCGATTTTACAAACTTTGTTAACACTTTAGGCGTTCCACAAGAATTAAAGGAAAAGGGAGATTAAATTTTTAAATTATACTTTTTTGGCAGATTTTCCATTTTAATCCAATTTTTTCTTTAACACATCGATGGTTAACAGCCAAACAAAACTTAATATTTATTACCCAGATTCTGCGGTTTACAGAAACACCCCACATGTGGTCATAAACTGCTGTATGGGCACACGGCAGGGCGCAGAAGAAAAGGAACTCCACGTGGTTTTTAGATGCCATGTCCCATTTGAAGCCCCCCTGACGCACCCTTACAGTAGAAACTCCCAAGAAGTGACCCCATTTTGGAAACTAGGGGATAAGGTGCCAGTTTTATTGGTACTATTTTTGGGTACATATGATTTTTTTGATCATTCATTATAACACTTTATGGGGCAAGGTGACCAAAAATTGGTTGTTTTAGCACAGTTTTTATTTATTTATTTTTACAGCATTCACCTGAGGGGCTCGGTCAAGTGACATTTGTATAGAGCAGATCATTACGGATGTGGCGATACCTAATATGTATACTTTTTCTTATTTATTTAAGTTTTACTCAATAATAGCATTTTTGAAACAAAAAAATTATGTTTTAAAGTGTCCATGTTCTGAGAGCTATATTTTTTTTTATTTTTTGAGAGATTTTCTTATGTAGGGGCTCATTTTTTGAGGGATGAGGTGACGGAATTATTGGTACCATTTTGTGGGACATGTGCCTTTTTGATCACTTGGTGTTGCACTTTTTGTGATGTAAGGTGACAAAAATTGCTTGTTTTGACACAGTTTATTATTATTTTTTTTACGGTGTTCACCCGAGGGGTTAGGTCATGTGATATTTTATAGAGCTGGTTGTTACGGACGTGGCAATACCTAATATGTATACTTTATTTATTTATTTCACTTTAACACAATAATAGCATTTTTGAAACCAAAAAAATTATGTTTTAATGTGTCCATGTTCTGAGAGCTATAATTTTTTTTTTTTTTTTTTGAGAGATCTTCTTATGTAGGGGCTCATTTTTTGCGGGATGAGGTGACGGTTTTATTGGTACCATTTTGTGGGACATACGCCTTTTTGATCACTTGGTGTTGCACTGTTTTTGACAGTTATTTTTAAAAAAAATTTATGCTGTTTATCGGACTGGGTCGATCATGTGATATATTTATAGAGCCGACCATCATGGACGCGGCAATACCAAATATGTCTATTTTATTTGATTTTTTCTATTTAAAAAAAAAATTATTCCTTACATGGGGAATTTTTTTTTTACATGTGAAACCTTTTTTTTTTAACACTTTGTTTTATATATTTATTATTTTACACATTTTACCTCTGGGGGACATTTACTCCTCTTTTTTTTTTTGACTGTTGATTTCTCCTGTAACTGGGGCTGACATAGCCCCAGTTACAGGAGAAATGCCCCTTCCCCCCCAGAGAGGCTGTACAGCGCAATACAGCGCTGTACAGCCTCAGAGCAGGGCTGATCGAGGTCTCTGAAATGACCTCACACAGCTCCTGCACTCTCCGGTCCCGGCGATCACATGACCGCCGGGCCGGAACAGGAACCGTATAGCGCTGTGTATGCAGCGATCCAGAAGGAAAGGACACCTGGGCACTGTCCCTGCCTTCTCTCTGGGTTGCCCTGCTGTCACTGAGAGCGGGCAACCTGATCAGTTTCTGAATGGACATTCTGGAACGTCCATTCAGAAATTGAGAACCACCTCCCGGATGTTTATAGTCTATGGGCGGACGGGAGGTGGTTAACAACTAAATCACCCCAGAATACCATAGATAATGGATATCTGTATCAACCCTTTCATCACCCTTAGGCACCAGAGATACTGTTTATTAACCACTAAGTCCCAAGGATATTCCAGGATTATAATCACTCAATATGCAATGTACTGTATTTAGTGTAAAGTGGCAAAAGAAGTAAAATTGGGGTTGGGGAAGGAAGGGTAGACATATTGCTATTACTTTGGAAACCAACACTCCTGGAAACTCAAATTTTAAATTCCTGCGTTTACTACTGAAGAGGGTGAAGTCTTTTCAGGATAGATGATCCTCTCAGATTACGTGTAGCTCTGCATGTAGGAGCACCACAGCTGCACAAAGAAAGATCTTGCAGCACTTAGCTCGGACTGACCTCTAAAACCCCCTCAAACCTTTAAGCCACTCAATTAGGAAAACCTAGGTGGATAAATGTCTTGCTCACTACCTGTCTTTTGTACCTATACAAGTCAACCATATCTAGTAGTTAGGAAAAGAAAATCGCTAGCTTTGTGGGTTTAAAAGATCTAATATAAAGTGTGTGCATTTGGGAGAATATTTATCAGAATGATCAAAAGTGAATAATAATGAATAATCGCTAAGGAATAATTTACATATTACGGCCTCATGCACACGACCGTTGTTGTGTTCCGTTCCACAAAATGGGGTTCCGTTGTTCCGTGATCCGTTTCCATTTTTGTTTCTGTGTGTTTTTCTTTTCTTTTGGAGGACCACCAGACACAAAGAAATGCAAAAAAAAAGTCTAAGTCAGGTTTGCCATGCAAATGATAGGAATAAAACGGACGCAGATGACAATCTTGTGTGCCCCCGCGTTTTTTAGAGGTCCCATTGACTTGAATGGGTCCGCGAACCGTTTTCCGTGGAAATAATAGGACAGGTTATATTTTTTTGACGGACTGGAACCGCAGATCACGGACGCGGATGGCAAACGGTGCACTATCCGCATTTTTAACGGCTCCATAGAAATGAATGGGTCCGCACCTTAAAAGCTAAAATCAGCAGAACGGACGCGGAAGCAAACAACGGTCGTGTGCATGAGGCCTAAAGGGCATCTGTCAGCAGATTTGTACCTATGACACTGGCTGACCTGTTACATGTGCACTTGGCAGCTGAAGGCATCTGTGTTGGTCCCATGTTCATATCTGCCCGCATTGCTGAGAAAAATTATGTTTTAATGTACGCAAATGAGCCTCTAGGAGCAACGGAGGTGTTGCCTTTGCACCTAGAGGCTTCACTCTCTCTGGAACTGCTGTGCCCTCTCCACTTTGATTGACAGGGCCAGGCATGAGGACATTTTTAATCCCTGGTCCTGTCAATGAATGTGGAGAGGGTGCGGTAGTTGCAGAGAGATCAGAGCCTCAAGGTGTAACAGCAACGCCCCCGTTGCTCCTAGAGCCTTATTTGCATATATTATAAAATAATATTTCTCAGCAATGTGGGCACATATTAACATGGAACCAACACAGATGCCTTCAGCTGCCAAGTGCACATATACATTATCTCATGGGCCCCTCGCTCCACCTGTCACTGATTTGCAGCTTTCATGCTATACACAGTATTGGAAGGGAGCTGTCACTCATCCATATTATTGCTATCTCTGCATCCTCAATAGCTACACCCCTGCTTGACATGATTCATTGCATGCTGTATTACTGTGCATGCAGCGTGCCGGCCTGCAGGGGTGGTGGTGTCAGTAAGGGTGGTTGTAGTCCTCACTGTGGCTAACCCTGCTCCAGCACACCTAAGGTCGGTCATGCAGTGTTGGCAGGGGAGACCCTTTCTTCTCCTCGTGATATACACTGAATTTGGGGACTCCTGGTTGGTGATGGCTGGGGTGCTCTTGGTGTTAGATGAGCAGCGGGGTGCAAGGCAGCAGAATAGGAGACTGGGTTGGATATGCAGACAAATGATCAGGCCAGCTTGGTTAAAACAAAATATAGTCTCTCTTTTACTGAGTGGATGATGGGTGGCACAGTACAAGTACAAATAATGGGCACAGTCTTCAGATGTATCAGAGTAGAATGTTCCGCAATGCTGTGTGTATGAGGGTGCAAATGATAATAGTCCTCTCTGAGTCTCTTTCTCCAGCAAACAATATAGTCTTCCAAAATGACCAAAGGAGGGCAATTATCTCTGTCATGTACTACAATGCCAACTGCGGGGTATACTCATATAATGGATGGTCCCTCTTAGTAGTGTGGCAGACACCTGAAGCAATATAACACAAACCACTCGCAGTGAAGTCTACAGCCGTGTTACCTTCAATGGCTTCTTGTCCACGCACTGTACCTTTTAATGGTCCTCAACTTTCTATAGGTACAGCAAGCTGTTCTGGCATAGAATGGCAGGAATTGGCCAGACAAAAACCATTGTGCGCAGCGTTTTTTTGTCCAGCTGAATCCTCGCATATTTGCCTGTAGTGGCCGGATCTCCATCATAGTCAATGAGCCCAGCAGGCATTCTGGTAACATCTGGCAATACCAGATTCAGATAACTGTGAGAGCTGTGCTTTAAATGTAAAAGTAAAAGAAGGAGAGAAAGGAGACAGGAGGCCGCGCCTCGTGTGTGTGGCTGTATGACAGTTTTATGGCACTTTATACAAGAAGCGCTTTCCATTTGTTGTTGTGTGAAGCCACAACAACTGTATGATGCTTTTGCTGATATTCTCCCGTCCAGCGTGCAGGGTCCTGTACTGCTACCAAGGTTCCTTTTCTCTGCCCCAGGTGTGGCAAGAGAGATAAAGTATTGGAGATAAAAAATAGTGATTTTTGTAAACCTTTTTTATCGGCGCTAAATGTAAAAGTAGCCTTAGGCCTCTTTCACACTACCGTTTTTTTTTTTTCCGTTTTACGGTCCGTATACGGAACCATTCATTTCAATGGTTCTGCAAAAAAAACGGAATGTGTTCCGTATGCATTCCGTTTCCGTATTTCCGTTTTTCCGTTCCGTGGAAAGATAGAACATGTCCTATTATTGCCCGCAAATCACGGTCCGTGGCTCCATTCAAGTCAATGGGTCCGCAAAAAAAACGGAACACATACGGAAATGCATCCGTATGTCTTCCGTTTCCGTTCCGTTTTTTCTGAATCATCTATTGAAAATGTTATGGCCAGCCCAATTTTTTCAATGTAATTACTGTATACTGTATATGCCATACGGAAAAACGTAACGGAACAACGGAACGGAAACGGAAACACAACGGAACCGAAAAAACGGAACAACGGATTCGTTAAAAATGGAACGCAAAACACTGAAATGGACATACTGTAGTGTAAAAGAGGCCTTACTTGGCAGCAACTCACTAACTAGAGGGGTGGGGCCAGCCCACCACCTGACAACTGTCTCTAAAGTCTGCCAATTAACTATTCCCTTCCCATATACAGCCTTTGGAGATACAAGTGTATAATAAATCCACATTGCACTTCTGAAAGTACAGCAATCGTAGCAGTTTTGGACATTTTAGCAGTAAACCATTGGGTCACAGCATGCACAGGTGATTGGGTCCCTGCAGTGTGCCACACTCCCACATCAACCCTTCTCCTTGGGGGACTTTCCACCATGCGTGGACATTGCTGCAAGGCAGTCATATGTTCTCGGTTTTTGTTTTGTATGTTGCAAGCAGCATTTGCAGAGAGAGACTTTTGCTTTCCAGGATCACTGATGCTGTGTAAGCACTGACTACCTCTGGAGACAGTAGTTCAATTTGTTATAATATTACTGCACACAAATATTACTGTTGAGCCTTCTGATGCTTGTAAACCACATTTCCAAGAGCTGCAAAAGGAAAACCAATTATAGACTGCTACTTACAAGTATGCCTCTGTGAATTGCAGCCAACACGGGAGCTGAATGTGCAGTGTCCCCACTGTAAGTGTTAATGTCACTGTATTTTATACATTAAAAGTTCTATAGGCAGTATAAACAGAAAGTGGGATTTTCCCTAGCTGTGATTGCTAGGCAAAGATGTCACCACTAGGGATGAGCGAACCCGAACTGTATAGTTCGGGTTCGTACCGAATTTTGGGGTGTCCGTGACACGGACCCGAACCCGAACATTTTCGTAAAAGTCCGGGTTCGGTGTTCGGCGCTTTCTTGGCGCTTTTTGAAAGGCTGCAAAGTAGCCAATCAATAAGCATCATACTACTTGCCCCAAGAGGCCATCACAGCCTTGCCTACTATTGGCATAGCTGTGATTGGCCAGTGCAGCATGTGACCCAGCCTCTATATAAGCTTGGGTCACGTAGCGCTGCACGTCACTCTGCTGATACAAGCATAGGGAGAGGTTGCAGCTGCGACGTTAGGGCGAGATTAGGCAGATTAACTCCTCCAAAAGACTTCATTCAGTGATCGATCTACAGCTGTGGATCATTGAAGTGCTGATATTCAATTGCTCACTTTTTTAAGGCTGCCCAGAGCGTTTTTATATCACTTTTTTCTGGGGTGATCGGCGGCCATTTTGTGGCTTGTGGTGCGCCAGTACAAGCTACCACCAAGTGCATTTAACCATCAATAATGTGGTTATTTTTTGCTATATCCTACATCAGGTGCAGGCTGAGCCTGTGTCACCCAAGTGCATTTAACCATCAATAGTGTGGTTATTTTTTGGCCATATACTACATCAGGGTCAAGCTTTCATCAAGTGCATTTAACCATCAATAGTGTGGTTATTTTTTGCTATATCCTACATCAGGTGCAGGCTGAGCTTGTGTCACCCAAGTGCCTTTAACCATCAATAGTGTGGTTATTTTTTGCTATATCCTACATCAGGGTCAAGCTTTCATCAAGTGCATTTAACCATCAATAGTGTGGTTATTTTTTGGCCATATACTACATCAGGTGCAGGCTGAGCCTGTGTCACCCAAGTGCATTTAACCATCAATAGTGTGGTTATTTTTTGGCCATATACTACATCAGGGGAAAGTTGAGCCTGTCACCCAGCGCCTAAAAAATAGGCATGACATTTATATTCCTCCAAATCAGTACTGTTTTAGCTGGTCAAGTTATTTTTAGTGACTGATGATGACGAAACACAGGTGCCAACTGCTGCGTCTTTCTGCAGTGTGCAGACTGAACAGGAGGTCAGGGATCAAGACTGGGTGGAAGACGATGCAGGGGACGATGAGGTCCTAGACCCCACATGGAATGAAGGTCGTGCCACTGACTTTCACAGTTCGGAGGAAGAGGCAGTGGTGAGACCGAGCCAACAGCGTAGCAAAAGAGGGAGCAGTGGGCAAAATCAGAACACCCGCCGCCAAGAGACTCCGCCTGCTACTGACCACCGCCATTTGGGACCGAGCACCCCAAAGGCAGCTTCAAGGAGTTCCCTGGCATGGCACTTCTTCAAACAATGTGCTGACGACAAGACCCGAGTGGTTTGCACGCTGTGCCATCAGAGCCTGAAGCGAGGCATTAACGTTCTGAACCTTAGCACAACCTGCATGACCAGGCACCTGCATGCAAAGCATGAACTGCAGTGGAGTAAACACCTTAAAAGCAAGGAAGTCACTCAGGCTCCCCATGCTACCTCTTCTGCTGCTGCCGCCTCGGCCTCTTCTGCTGCTGCCGCCTCGGCCTCTTCCTCCGCCTCTGGAGGAACGTTGGCACCTGCCGCCCAGCAAACATGGGATGTACCACCAACACCACCACCTGCGTCACCAAGCATCTCAACCATGTCACACGGCAGCGTTCAGCTCTCCATCTCACAAACATTTGAGAGAAAGCGTAAATTCCCACCTAGCCACCCTCGATCCCTGGCCCTGAATGCCAGCATTTCTAAACTACTGGCCTATAAAATGCTGTCATTTAGGCTGGTGGACACAGGCAGCTTCAAACAGCTCATGTCGCTTGCTGTCCCACAGTATGTTGTTCCCAGCCGCCACTACTTCTCCAAGAGAGCCGTGCCTTCCCTGCACAACCAAGTGTCCGATAAAATCAAGTGTGCACTGCGCAACGCCATCTGTGGCAAGGTCCACCTAACCACAGATACGTGGACCAGTAAGCACGGCCAGGGATGCTATATCTCCCTAACTGTACACTGGGTAAATGTAGTGGCGGCTGGGCCCCAGGCGGAGAGCTGTTTGGCGCACGTCCTTCCGCCGCCAAGGATCGCAGGGCAACATTCATTGCCTCCTGTCTCCTCCTCCTCCTACTCGGCTTCCTCCTCCTCTTCTTCCACCTGCTCATCCAGTCAGCCACACACCTTCACCACCAAATTCAGCACAGCCCGGGGTAAACGTCAGCAGGCCGTTCTGAAACTCATATGTTTGGGGGACAGGCCCCACACCGCACAGGAGTTGTGGCGGGGTATAGAACAACAGACCGACTAGTGGTTGCTGCCGGTGAGCCTCAAGCCCGGCCTGGTGGTGTGCGATAATGGGCGAAATCTCGTTGCAGCTCTGGGACTAGCCGGTTTGACGCACATCCCTTGCCTGGCGCATGTGCTGAATTTGGTGGTGCAGAAGTTCATTCGCAACTACCCCCACATGTCAGAGCTGCTGCATAAAGTTCGGGCCGTCTGTTCGCGCTTCCGGCGTTCACACCCTGCCGCTGTTTGCCTGTCTGCGCTACAGCGTAACTTCGGCCTTCCGGCTCACCGCCTCCTATGCGACGTGCCCACCAGGTGGAACTCCACCGAGCACATGCTGGACAGACTGTGCGAGCAGCAGCAGGCCATAGTGGAGTTTTAGCTGCAGCACGCACGGGTCAGTCGCACTGCGGAACAGCACCACTTCACCACCAATGACTGGGCCTCCATACGAGACCTGTGTGCCCTGTTGCGCTGTTTCGAGTACTCCACCCACATGGCCAGTGGCGATGACGCCGTTATCAGCGTTATAATACCACTTCTATGTCTCCTTGAGAAAACACTTAGGGCGATGATGGAAGAGGAGGTGGCCCAGGAGGAAGAGGAGGAAGAGGGGTAATTTTTAGCACTTTCAGGCCAGTCTCTTCGAAGTGACTCAGAGGGAGGTTTTTTGCAACAGCAGAGGCCAGGTACAAATGTGGCCAGACAGGGCCCACTACTGGAGGACGAGGAGGACGAGGATGAGGAGGAGGTGGAGGAGGATGAGGATGAAGCATGTTCACAGCGGGGTGGCACCCAAAGCAGCTCGGGCCCATCACTGGTGCGTGGCTGGAGGGAAACACAGGACGATGACGATACGCCTCCCACAGAGGACAGCTTGTCCTTACCTCTGGGCAGCCTGGCACACATGAGCGACTACATGCTGCAGTGCCTGCGCAACGACAGCAGAGTTGCCCACATTTTAACGTGTGCGGACTACTGGGTTGCCACCCTGCTGGATCCACGGTACAAAGACAATGTGCCCACCTTACTTCCTACACTGGAGCGTGATAGGAAGATGCGCGAGTACAAGCGCACGTTGGTAGATGCGCTACTGAGAGCATTCCCAAATGTCACAGGGGAACCAGTGGAAGCCCAAGGCGAAGGCAGAGGAGGAGCAAGAGGTCGCCAACGCAGCTGTGTCACGGCCAGCTCCTCTGAGGGCAGGGTTAGCATGGCAGAGATGTGGAAAAGTTTTGTCACCACGCCACAGCTAACTGCACCACCACCTGATACGGAACGTGTTAGCAGGAGGCAACATTTCAATAACATGGTGGAACAGTACCTGTGCACACCCCTTCACGTACTGACTGATGGTTCGGCCCCATTCAACTTGTGGGTCTCCAAATTGTCCACGTGGCCAGAGCTAGCCTTTTATGCCTTGGAGGTGCTGGCCTGCCCGGCGGCCAGCGTTTTGTCTAAACGTGTATTCAGCATGGCAGGGGGCGTCATTACAGACAAACGCAGCCGCCTGTCTACAGCCAATGTGGACAAGCTGACGTTCATAAAAATGAACCAGGCATGGATCCCACAGGACCTGTCCATCCCTTGTGCAGATTAGACATTAACTACCTCCCCTTAACAATATATTATTGTACTCCAGGGCACTTCCTCATTCAATCCTATTTTTATTTTCATTTTACCATTATATTGCGGGGCAACCCAAAGTTGAATGAACCTCTCCTCTGTCTGGGTGCTGGGGCCTAAATATGTGACAGTGGCCTGTTCCAGTGGTGGGTGACGTGAAGCCTGATTCTCTGCTATAACATGAAGACTGATTCTGTGCTGACATGAAGCCAGATTCTCTGTTACGGGACCTCTCTCCTCTGCCTGGGTGCCTGGGCCTAAATATGTGACAGTGGCCTGTTCCAGTGGTGGGTGACGTGAAGCCTGATTCTCTGCTATGACATGAAGACTGATTCTGTGCTGACATGAAGCCAGATTCTCTGTTACGGGTCCTCTCTCTTCTGTCTGGGTGCCGGGGCCTAAATATGTGACAGTGGCCTGTTCCAGTGGTGGGTGACGTGAAGCCTGATTCTCTGCTATGACATGAAGACTGATATTGTGCTGACATGAAGCCAGATTCTCTGTTACGGGACCTCTCTCCTCTGTCTGGGTGCCAGGGCCTAAAAGTGTGTGACAGTGGCCTGTTCCAGTGGTGGGTGACGTGAAGCCTGATTCTCTGCTATGACATGAAGACTGATTCTGTGCTGACATGAAGCCAGATTCTCTGTTACGGGACCTCTCTCCTCTGTCTGGGTGCCGGGGCCTAAATATGTGACAGTGGCCTGTTCCAAAGGTGGGCGACGTGAAGCCTGATTCTCTGCTATGACATGAAGACTGATTCTGTGCTGACATGAAACCAGATTCTCTGTTACGGGACCTCTCTCCTCTGTCTGGGTGCCGGGGCCTAAATATGTGACAGTGGCCTGTTCCAGTGGTGGGTGACGTGAAGCCTGATTCTCTGCTATAACATGAAGACTGATTCTGTGCTGACATGAAGCCAGATTCTCTGTTACGGGTCCTCTCTCTTCTGTCTGGGTGCCGGGGCCTAAATATGTGACAGTGGCCTGTTCCAGTGGTGGGTGACGTGAAGCCTGATTCTCTGCTATGACATGAAGACTGATATTGTGCTGACATGAAGCCAGATTCTCTGTTACGGGACCTCTCTCCTCTGTCTGGGTGCCAGGGCCTAAAAGTGTGTGACAGTGGCCTGTTCCAGTGGTGGGTGACGTGAAGCCTGATTCTCTGCTATGACATGAAGACTGATTCTGTGCTGACATGAAGCCAGATTCTCTGTTACGGGACCTCTCTCCTCTGTCTGGGTGCCGGGGCCTAAATATGTGACAGTGGCCTGTTCCAAAGGTGGGTGACGTGAAGCCTGATTCTCTGCTATGACATGAAGACTGATTCTGTGCTGACATGAAACCAGATTCTCTGTTACGGGACCTCTCTCCTCTGTCTGGGTGCCGGGGCCTAAATATGTGACAGTGGCCTGTTCCAGTGGTGGGTGACGTGAAGCCTGATTCTCTGCTATAACATGAAGACTGATTCTGCGCTGACATAAGGCCAGATTCTCTGTTACGGGACCTCTCTCCTTTGCCTGGGTGCCTGGGCCTAAATATGTGACAGTGGCCTGTTCCAGTGGTGGGTGACGTGAAGCCTGATTCTCTGCTATGACATGAAGACTGATTCTGTGCTGACATAAAGCCAGATTCTCTGTTACGGGACCTCTCTCCTCTGTCTGGGTGCCGGGGCCTAAATATGTGACAGTGGCCTGTTCCAGTGGTGGGTGACGTGAAGCCTGATTCTCTGCTATGACATGAAGACTGATTTTGTGCTGACATGAAGCCAGATTCTCTGTTACGGGACCTCTCTCCTCTGTCTGGGTGCTGGGGCCTAAATATGCGACAGTGGCCTGTTCCAATGGTGGATGACGTGAAGCCTGATTCTCTGCTATGACATGAAGACTGATTCTGTGCTGACATGAAGCCAGATTCTCTGTTACGGGACCTCTCTCCTCTGTCTGGGTGCCAGGGCCTAAATATGTGACAGTGGCCTGTTCCAGTGGTGGGTGACGTGAAGACTGATTCTCTGCTATAACATGAAGACTGATTCTGCGCTGACATAAGGCCAGATTCTCTGTTACGGGACCTCTCTCCTCTGCCTGGGTGCCTGGGCCTAAATATGTGACAGTGGCCTGTTCCAGTGGTGGGTGACGTGAAGCCTGATTCTCTGCTATGACATGAAGACTGATTCTGTGCTGACATGAAGCCAGATTCTCTGTTACGGGACCTCTCTCCTCTGTCTGGGTGCCGGGGCCTAAATATTTGACAGTGGCCTGTTCCAGTGGTGGGTGACGTGAAGCCTGATTCTCTGCTATGACATGAAGACTGATTCTGTGCTGACATGAAGCCAGATTCTCTGTTACGGGACCTCTCTCCTCTGCCTGGGTGCCTGGGCCTAAATATGTGACAGTGGCCTGTTCCAGTGGTGGGTGACGTGAAGCCTGATTCTCTGCTATGACATGAAGACTGATTCTGTGCTGACATGAAGCCAGATTCTCTGTTACGGGACCTCTCTCCTTTGTCTGGGTGCCGGGGCTTAAATATGTGACAGTGGCCTGTTCCAGTGGTGGGTGACGTGAAGCCTGATTCTCTGCTATGACATGAAGACTGATTCTGTGCTGACATGAAGCCAGATTCTCTGTTACGGGACCTCTCTCCTCTGCCTGGGTGCCTGGGCCTAAATATGTGACAGTGGCCTGTTCCAGTGGTGGGTGACGTGAAGCCTGATTCTCTGCTATGACATGAAGACTGATTCTGTGCTGACATGAAGCCAGATTCTCTGTTACGGGACCTCTCTCCTCTGCCTGGGTGCCTGGGCCTAAATATGTGACAGTGGCCTGTTCCAGTTGTGGGTGACGTGAAGCCTGATTCTCTGCTATGACATGAAGACTGATTCTGTGCTGACTGGAAGCCAGATTCTCTGTTACGGGACCTCTCTCCTCTGTCTGGGTGCCGGGGCCTAAATATGTGACAGTGGCCTGTTCCAGTGGTGTGGGTGACGTGAAGCCTGATTCTCTGCTATAACATGAAGACTGATTCTGTGCTGACATGAAGCCAGATTCTCTGTTACGGGACCTCTCTCCTCTGCCTGGGTGCCTGGGCCTAAATATGTGACAGTGGCCTGTTCCAGTGGTGGGTGACGTGAAGCCTGATTCTCTGCTATGACATGAAGACTGATTCTGTGCTGACATGAAGCCAGATTCTCTGTTACGGGACCTCTCTCCTCTGCCTGTGTGCCTGGGCCTAAATATGTGATAGTGGCCTGTTCCAGTGGTGGGTGACGTGAAGCTTGATTCTCTGCTATGACATGAAGACTGATTCTGTGCTGACATGAAGCCAGATTCTCTGTTACGGGACCTCTCTCCCCTGTCTGGGTGTCGGGGCCTAAATATGTGACAGTGGCCTGTTCCAATGGTGGGTGACGTGAAGCCTGATTCTCTGCTATGACATGAAGACTGATTCTGTGCTGACATGAAGCCAGATTCTCTGTTACGGGACCTCTCTCCTCTGCCTGGGTGCCTGGGCCTAAATATGTGACAGTGGCCTGTTCCAGTGGTGGGTGACGTGAAGCCTGATTCTCTGCTATGACATGAAGACTGATTCTCTGCTGACATGAAGCCAGATTCTCTGTTACGGGACCTCTCTCCTCTGCCTGGGTGCCTGGGCCTAAATATGTGACAGTGGCCTGTTCCAGTGGTGGGTGACGTGAAGCCTGATTCTCTGCTATGACATGAAGACTGATTCTGTGCTGGCATGAAGCCAGATTCTCTGTTACGGGACCTCTCTCCTCTGTCTGGGTGCCGGGGCCTAAATATGTGACAGTGGCCTGTTCCAGTGGTGGGTGACGTGAAGCCTGATTCTCTGCTATGACATGAAGACAGATTCTGTGCTGACATAAGGCCAGATTCTCTGTTACGGGACCTCTCTCCTCTGTCTGGGTGCCGGGGCCTAAATATGTGACAGTGGCCTGTTCCAGTGGTGGGTGACGTGAAGCCTGATTCTCTGCTATGACATGAAGACTGATTCTGTGCTGGCATGAAGCCAGATTCTCTGTT
The DNA here is from genome assembly GCF_905171765.1 of Bufo bufo. Taxonomy (NCBI): domain Eukaryota; kingdom Metazoa; phylum Chordata; class Amphibia; order Anura; family Bufonidae; genus Bufo; species Bufo bufo. The sequence continues at coordinate 117,433,490 of NC_053391.1, forward strand.
ACGGGACCTCTCTCCTCTGTCTGGGTGCCAGGGCCTAAATGTGTGACAGTGGCCTGTTCCAGTGGTGGGTGACGTGAAGCCTGATTCTCTGCTATGACATGAAGACTGATTCTGTGCTGACATGAAGCCAGATTCTCTGTTACGGGACCTCTCTCCTCTGTCTGGGTGCCAGGGCCTAAATGTGTGACAGTGGCCTGTTCCAGTGGTGGGTGACGTGAAGCCTGATTCTCTGCTATGACATGAAGCCAGATTCTCTGCTATGGCATGAAGAGACTGATTCTCTGCTGACGTGAAGCCCGATTCTCTGCTATGGGACCTCTCTCCAATTGATATTGGTTAATTATTTTTTTTTTTTTTTATTCATTTCCCTATCCACATTTGTTTGCAGGGGATTTACCTACATGTTGCTGCCTTTTGCAGCCCTCTAGCTCTTTCCTGGGCTGTTTTACAGCCTTTTTAGTGCCGAAAAGTTCGAGTCCCCATTGACTTCAATGGGGTTCGGGTTCGGGACGAAGTTCGGGTCAGGAACCCGAACATTTCCGGGAAGTTCGGCCAAACTTCTCGAACCCGAACATCCAGGTGTTCGCTCAACTCTAGTCACCACTCCTTTCTCTCTAGGAATACGTGAGTCTAGGGCTAGCTGTCAACTAGTAAATATTTAAGAGCAGTGAAGAGCAGTGTTAAACAGGGAGACCTGTTCATGGTGGATTATAAGCAGCAAAGTGCCAGCATATATGCCAGCCATTTGGGGAAAAGGCTTACTAAAGGTGGCAGAAAGTTCAGTTGCCATACCAGGAAGATTGCTGTGTATCTGTCAGAAAAAGTAATGCATCTACATTGAGGCTGCAGAGTTGTCTGCATACAGCTGGAGGTAACAAGCTTCATGTCCCCCATCATACCAAACGGTTAGAATGGGCAATCAGTTCAGAGACTGTATTCCACTGAGGATACTGGTAATAAGCCTGTCAAAGCTTACAATCTACAGGGGAAGGGGAAAGACAGAGTAGGTGAGGATAAAAGCTGTTTACCTTGCTATGTGGTGGCAGCTTGCTGTTGCAGGTGGTAGGCTTTCCTGAAGAGGTGTATTTTCAGGTTGCTTTTGAGGGATTGGATGTTGGGGAAGAGTCTGATGTTCTGGGGTTGCTAGTTCCAGAGTAGGGGAGATGCACATGAGAAATCTTGTAGACAATTGTGTGAGGAACAAAAGAGAGGAGAACAAAGAAGGAGATACTGTGAGGATCGGAGACTACATGTAGGAATGTATCTGGAAAGCAGGTCAGACATGAAAGGAGGGGACAGATTATGAATGACCTTATACATAGTTGTTAGTATTTTGAACTGAATTTGCTGGACAATGGGGAACCAGCAAAGAAACTGTCAGAGAGGAGAGGCAGAGGAGAAATGAGAGGAGAGGTGGTCTAACCGGGAGCAGAGTTGAGGATAGATTCGAGGGGTGCAAGAGTGCTAGATAGGGGTCCGCAAAGGAGGATGTTGCAGTAGTCCAGGCAGTAGATGATAAGGGCATGCACTAGAATTTTAGTTGACTCAGGGGTGAGGAAGGAGCTAATATGAAATAAGTTCTTGAGTTGAAAGAGGCAGGTCTTGGTAACAGTTTTTATGTGTGGTTTGAAGGAAAGGGCAGAATTAAATGAGAAAGCATGGTGCCGTTAACTGTAGTGGATAGGTCTGGTAGGGAAGTTGAGTGGCATGGTGGAAAGATGATGAATTCTGTTTTCTCCATATAGAATTTTAAGAGCAGAATGAACATAAACACGCTGGAATTCTAGATAGTAGGGACGTGACATCTGTGCCATGAGCACAGAGGTGGTACTTGGGACCATGAGACTCAATGAGCTGTTCCAGGTCACAACTACATAGTCACTCTGCCTACAACCAGGTCTCTACATAGTGATCATCTGATTACTGCAGAGCAAATAAAAACAATAACTTTCTGTCCTGTGTTCACTACAGAGCAGCAAATATTAGCTGCTCTGCAGTGAACTGAGGATCACTATGTGGAGACCTGGCTGTGGGCAGAGTGACTGCACATTTGTGGCCCGTGGCACTCAGCTCTGTACAAGGACGTACACATAGCTATACACATTGAACAGCGGGTGGTGCCACACTATGTGATTAAATGTAAGTGAAGGTCTTCCCTAAGAGATAGATACCTTTCCATCATAATACACTAAAGAGAAAGCACTTATTGTACCCAGGCATCTACAGGATTATCAGGAAATTGGACACTACCGTATTAGTTTGGTTGTACAAAAAAATTAAAAACTGTTTTTTTTTATACCTCTTTTTATTGATAAATTTTGTCCCACTGTCACAGTGGTGCCCAAAGCAACTGACTACTTCTTTTTAGCAGTCCTGGGACCCAGCATTGTGATCAAAACACCAGATGGGGAAACCAATTTTACAAAAAGTATCAATAAAACATGTACGGTGCCTTTACTATTACATATAGTATATTAGTTGTGATAAGAGCAGATATGTATGGGAGGGACTAAAATACCATAAACACCCTTTGCTAAGTTATTTTTAAAATGCTCACAATTCAGACTAAATAAAAATACAAATAGCAAAACCAGACAAAGGATTAAAACATCTTGCTAATAATAAAATGACAGCAGGTGTACCACAGCTATGTAACTGCATGGCTGCACCTTTGGTATACTAGACTCTTCCAAAGGCCTACAGTTGCAAGAAAAAGTATGTGAACCCGTTGGAATGATATGGATTCCTGCACAAATTGGTCATAAAATGTGATCTGATTTTCATCTAAGTCACAACAATAGACAATCACAGTCTGCTTAAACGAATAACACACAAAGAATTAAATGTTACCATGTTTTTATTGAACACACCATGTAAATATTCACAGTGCCGGTGGAAAAAGTATGTGAACCCTTAGACTAATGACATCTCCAAGAGCTAATTGGAGTGAGGTGTCAGCCAACTGGAGTCCAATCAATGAGATGAGATTGGAGGTGTTGGTTACAGCTGCCCTGCCATATAAAAAACACACACCAGTTCTGGGTTTGCTTTTCAGAAGAAGCATTGCCTGATGTGAATGATGCCTGGCACAAAAGAGCAGAAGACCTACGATTAAGAATTGTTGACTTGCATATAGCTGGAAAGGGTTATAAAAGTATCTCCAAAAGCCTTGCTGTTCATCAGTCCACGGTAAGACAAATTGTCTATAAATGGAGAAAGTTCAGCACTGCTGCTACTCTCCCTAGGAGTGGCCGTCCTGTAAAGATGACTGCAAGAGCACAGCGCAGACTGCTTAATGAGGTGAAGAAGAATCCTAGAGTGTCAGCTAAAGACTTACAAAAGTCTCTGGCATATGCTAACATCCCTGTTAGTGAATCTATGATACTTAAAACACTAAACAAGAATAGATTTCATGGGAGAATACCACAGAGGAAGTCACTGCTGTTCAAAAAAAACATTACTGCACGTTTACAGTTTGCACAAGAGCACCTGGATGTTCCACAGCAGTACTGGAAAAATATTCTGTGGACAGATGAAACCAAAGTTGAGTTGTTTGGAAGAAACACACAACACTATGTGTGGAGAAAAAGAGGCACAGCACACCAACATCAAAACCTCATCCCAACTGTGAAGTATGGTGATGGGGGCATCATGGTTTGGGGCTGCTTTGCTGCATCAGGGCTTGGACGGATTGCTATCATCGAAGGAAAAATGAATTCCCATGTTTATCAAGACATTTTGCAGGAGAACTTAAGGCCATCTGTCCACCAGCTGAAGCTCAACAGAAGATGGGTGTTGCAACAGGACAACGACCCAAAGCATAGAAATAAATCAACAACAGAATGGCTTAAACAGAAGAAAATACGCCTTCTGGAGTGGCCCAGTCAGAGTCCTGACCTCAACCCGATTGAGATGCTGTGGCATGACCTCAAGAAAGCGATTCACACCAGACAGCCCAAGAATAGAGTTGAGCGAACACCTGGATGTTCGGGTTCGAGAAGTTCGGCCGAACTTCCCGGAAATGTTTGGGTTCGGGATCCAAACCCGACCCGAACTTCGTCCCGAACCCGAACCCCATTGAAGTCAATGGGGACCCGAACTTTTCGGCACTAAAAAGGCTGTAAAAATGCCCAGGAAAGAGCTAGAGGGCTGCAAAAGGCAGCAACATGTAGGTAAATCCCCTGCAAACAAATGTGGATAGGGAAATGAATAAAAATAAAAATAAAATAAATAAAAATTAACCAATATCAATTGGAGAGAGGTCCCATAGCAGAGAATCTGGCTTCACGTCAGCAGAGAATCAGTCTCTTCATGCCATAGCAGAGAATCTGGCTTCACGTCAGCAGAGAATCAGTCTCTTCATGCCATAGCAGAGAATCTGGCTTCACGTCACCCACAGCAAGCGACATGAGCTGTTTGAAGCTGTCTGTGTCCACCAGCCTAAATTACAGCATTTCATAGGCCAGTAGTTTAGAAATGCTGGCATTCAGGGCCAGGGATCGAGGGTGGCTAGGTGGGAATTTACGCTTTCTCTCAAATGTTTGTGAGATGGAGAGCTGAACGCTGCCGTGTGACATGGTTGAGATGCTTGGTGACGCAGGTGGTGGTGTTGGTGGTACATCCCATGTTTGCTGGGCGGCAGGTGCCAACATTCCTCCAGAGGCGGAGGAAGAGGAAGAGGCCGAGGCGGCAGCAGCAGAAGAGGCCAAGGCGGCAGCAGCAGAAGAGGTAGCAGGGGGAGCCTGAGTGACTTCCTTGTTTTTAAGGTGTTTACTCCACTGCAGTTCATGCTTTGCATGCAGGTGCCTGGTCATGCAGGTTGTGCTAAGGTTCAGAACGTTAATGCCTCGCTTCAGGCTCTGATGGCACAGCGTGCAAACCACTCGGGTCTTGTCGTCAGCACATTGTTTGAAGAAGTGCCATGCCAGGGAACTCCTTGAAGCTGCCTTTGGGGTGCTCGGTCCCAGATGGCGGCGGTCAGTAGCAGGCGGAGTCTCTTGGCGGCAGGTGTTCTGCTTTTGCCCACTGCTCTCTCTTTGTCTTTTGCTACGCTGTTGGCTCGGTCTCACCACTGCCTCTTCCTCCGAACTGTGAAAGTCAGTGGCACGACCTTCATTCCATGTGGGGTCTAGGACCTCATCGTCCCCTGAATCGTCTTCCACCCAGTCTTGATCCCTGACCTCCTGTTCAGACTGCACACTTCAGAAAGATGCAGCAGTTGGCACCTGTGTTTCGTCATCATCAGAGACGTGCTGAGGTGGTATTCCCATGTCCTCATCATCAGGAAACATAAGTGGTTGTGCGTTAGTGCATTCTATCTCTTCCACCCCTGGGGAAGGGCTAGGTGGATGCCCTTGGGAAACCCTGCCAGCAGAGTCTTCAAACAGCATAAGAGACTGCTGCATAACTTGAGGCTCAGACAGTTTCCCTGATATGCATGGGGGTGATGTGACAGACTGATGTGCTTGGTTTTCATGCGCCATCTGTGCGCTTTCTGCAGAAGACTGGGTGGGAGATAATGTGAACGTGCTGGATGCACTGTCAGCCACCCAATTGACTAATGCCTGTACCTGCTCAGGCCTTACCATCCTTAGAACGGCATTGGGCACCACCAAATATGGCTGTAAATTCTGGCAGCTACTGGGACCTGAGGTAGTTGGTACACTAGGACGTGTGGCTGTGGCAGAACGGCCACGTCCTCTCCCAGCACCAGAGGGTCCACTAACACCACCACGACCATGTCCGCGTCCGCGTCCCTTACTAGATGTTTTCCTCATTGTTACCGTTCACCACTATAAGAAAAATATTATTCGGGCCAATGTTTTAAATTAAAATTCAGGCCTTTTTTTACAGACACCTAACACTAAGTCTATCTGGCTATCTATTTACACTAATACACGCACACCAGTAATGAAAGATTTAGCTGAATCTAAATTTGAGGCCTATTATTTAGGCGCTTCGTGACAGGTATACGTTTACGGACAGAATTAGACTTGGATCTGCACTGTAGCGTGTGTGTGAAGTTCTTGAGAATTACCCTATCAGCACCTTGAATCTAATATACCCTTTTAGGGATAGATTTAAAGTAGGCCTGATACAGCAGAAACCACTAATTTTGAGAATTGCAAATTTGGGAATTGTTTTTCAACCCAGACCAAAAACTGTGCTTTGACGGACAGTAAAAATGACTTGACCAGCTAAAACAGTACAGATTTGGATGAATATTAATGTGAGGCCTATTTTTTAAGCGCTGGGTGACAGGTATACGTTTAATGACAGAATTAGACTTGGATCTGCACTGTAGCGTGTGTGTTAAGTTTTTGAGAATTACCCTATCAGCACCTTGAATCTAATATACCCTTTTAGGGATAGATTTAAAGTAGGCCTGATACAGCAGAAACCACTAATTTTGAGAATTGCAAATTTGGGAATTGTTTTTCAACCCAGAACAAAAACTGCGCTTTGACGGACAGTAAAACTAACTTGACCAGCGAATACAGTACGGATTTGGATGAATATCAATGTGAGGCCTATTATTTAGGCGCTGGGTGACAGGTATACGTTTAATCACAGAATTAGGCTTGGATCTGCACTGTAGCGTGTGTGTTAAGTTTTTGAGAATTACCCTATCAGCACCTTGAATCTAATATACCCTTTTAGGGATAGATTTAAAGTAGGCCAGATACAGCAGAAACCACTAATTTTGAGAATTGCAAATTTGGGAATTGTTTTTCAACCCTGAACAAAAACTGCTTTGACGGTCACTAAAAATAACTTGACCAGCTAAAGCAGTAATGACAGATTTGGATTAATATAAATGTGAGGCCTATTTTTTAGGCGCTGGGTGACAGGCTCAACTTGCCCCTGATGTAGTATATGGCCAAAAAATAACCACACTATTGATGGTTAAATGCACTTGATGAAAGCTTGAGCCTGATGTAGGATATAGCAAAAAATAACCACACTATTGATGGTTAAATGTACTTGGTGGCAGCTTGTGCTGGCGCACAAGCAAGCCTCAAAATGGCCGCTGATCACCCCAGAAAAAAGTGACTGAAAAACGCTCTGGGCACCCTAAAAACACTGAGCAATTGAATAGCAGCAGTTCAATGATCCACAGCTGTAGATCGATCACTGAATGAAGTCTTTTGGAGTAGTTAATCACAGCCTAATCTCGCCCTAACGTCGCAGCTGCAACCTCTCCCTACGCTTGTATCAGCAGAGTGACGTGCAGCGCTACGTGACCCAAGCTTATATAGAGGCTGGGTCACATGCTGCACTGGCCAATCACAGCCATGCCAATAGTAGGCAAGGCTTTGCTCACCCCTACCCAAGAATATTGCTGAACTGAAACAGTTCTGTAAAGAGGAATGGTGAAGAATTACTCCTGACCGTTGTGCACGTCTGATCTGCAACTACAGGAAACGTTTGGTTGAAGTTATTGCTGCCAAAGGAGGTTCAGCAAGTTATTAAATCCAAGGGTTCACATACTTTTTCCACCTACACTGTGAATGTTTACATGGTATGTTCAATAAAAACATGGTAACATTTAATTATTTGTGTGTTATTAGTTTAAGCAGACTGTGATTGTCTATTGTTGTGACTTAACCCCTTAAGGACACAGCCTTTTTACACCTTAGGACCAGGCCATTTTTTGAAAATCTGACCAGAGTCCCTTTAAGTGCTGATAACTTTAAAACGCTTTGACTTATCCAGGCCGTTCTGAGATTGTTTTTTCGTCACATATTGTACTTCATGACACTGGTAAAATGGAGTAAAAAAAATATTTTTTTTTGCACCAAAAAATACCTAATTTAACAAAAATTTGGAAAAATTAGCAAATTTCAAAGTTTCAGTTTCTCTACTTCTGTAATACATAGTAATACCCCCAAAAATTGTGATGACTTTACATTCCCCATATGTCTACTTCATGTTTGAATTGTTTTGGGAATGATATTTTATTTTTTGGGGATGTTATAAGGCTTAGAAGTTTAGAAGCAAATTTTGAAATTTTTCAGAAATTTACAAAAACTCAATTTTTAGGGACCAGTTCAGGTCTCAAGTCACTTTGCGAGGCTTACATTATAGAAACCACCCAAAAATGACCCCATCTAAGAAACTACACCCCTCAAGGTATTCAAAACTGATTTTGCATATGTTGTTAACCCTTTAGGTGTTGCACAAGAGTTATTGGCAAATGGGGGGGAAATTTGAGAATTTCATTTTTTTGTCTAATTTTTCATTTTAACCCATTTTTTCCACTAACAAACCAAGGGTTAACAGCCAAACAAGACTGTATCTTTATTGCCCTGACTCTGCTGTTTACAGAAACACCCAATATGTGGCCGTAAACTACTGTACGGGCACACAGCGGGGCGTAGAGTGAAAGGTGCGCCGTTTGGTTTTTGGAGGGCTGATTTTGCTGGACTGTTTTTTTGGCACCATGTCCCATTTGAAGCCCCCCTGATGCACCCCTAGATTATAAACTCCATAAAAGTGACCCCATCTAAGAAACTACACCCCTCAAGGTATTCAAAACTGATTTTACAAACTTTGTTAACCCTTTAGGTGTTGCACAAGATTTAATGGAAAATAGAGATACAATTTCAAAATTTCACTTTTTTGGCAGATTTTCCATTTTAATATTTTTTTTCCAGTTACAAAGCAAGGGTTAACAGCCAAACAAAACTCATTATTTATGGCCCTAATTCTGTAGTTTACAGAAACACCCCATATGTGGTCGTAAACTGCTGTACGGGCACACGGCAGGGCGCAGAAGGAAAGGAATGCCATACGGTTTTTGGAAGGCAGGTTTTGCTGGACTGTTTTTTTTTACACCATGTCCCATTTGAAGCCCCCCTGATGCACCCCTAGAGTAGAAACTCCAAAAAAGTGACCCCATTTTAGAAACTACGGGATAGGGTGGCAGTTTTGTTGGTACTAGTTTAGGGTACATATGATTTTTGGTTGCTCTATATTACACTTTTTGTGTGGCAAGGTAACAAGAAATAGCTTTTTTGGCACCGTTTTTTTTTTTGTTATTTACAACATTCATCTGACAGGTTAGATCATGTGGTAATTTTATAGAGCAGGTTGTCACGGACGCGGCGATACCTAATATGTATACAATTTTTTTTATTTATGTAAGTTTTACACAATGATTTCATTTTTAAAACCAAAAAAATGTTTTAGTGTCTCCATAGTCTAAGAGCCATAGTTTTTTCAGTTTTTGGGCGATTATCTTAAGTAGGGTCTCATTTTTTGCGGGATGAGATGACGGTTTGATTGGCATCTATTTTGGGGTGCATATGACTTTTTGATTGCTTGCTATTACACTTTTTGTGACGTAAGATGACAAAAAATGGCTTTTTTTACACCGTTTTTATTTTTATTTTTTTACGGTGGTCATCTGAGGGGTTAGATCATGTGATATTTTTATAGAGCCGGGCGATACGGACGCGGCGATACCTAATATGTATACTTTTTTTTTATTTATGTAAGTTTTACACAATGATTTCATTTTTGAAACAAAAAAAATGATGCTTTAGTGTCTCCATAGTCTAAGAGCCATAGTATTTTCAGTTTTTGGGCGATTATCTTGGGTAGGGTATGATTTTTGCGGGATGAGATGACGGTTTGATTGTTACAATTTTGGCGTACATGCGACTTTTTTGATCACTTTTATTACCTTTTTTGGGAAGTAAGGTGGGCAAAATTTCAATTTCATCATAGTTTTTTATTTTTTATTTTTATGGTGTTCACCGTTCGGGTAAAGTAACATGACCGTTTTATAGATCAGGTCGTTACGGACGCGGCAATACCAAACATGTGTAGGGAATTTTATTTTTTTCATTTTTTATCAGTGATAAATGTGTTTTTTGATTTTTACTTTTTTTTCACTTTTATTCACTTTTTTTTGACCCAGACCCACTTGGTTCTTGAAGATCCAGTGGGTCTGATGTCTGTATAATACAGTACAGAACAATATATATTGTACTGCACTGTATTTTACTTACACTGAACAGATCTATGCCTTTCAGCACAGATCTGTTCAGCACCATGGACAGCAGGACGCCTGAGAGGCGTCCTGTTGCCATGGGAACCTTCCCCGTCTGCTCAGAACTGCGCAGACGGGGAAGGGTAAGGAGGGGATCTGTCGGGGGGCTGTCTGGGGGCTCTCTCCCTCTCCATCGGGGGGCTGCAAAGGCACAGCAGCCCCCCGATGGGAGAGGGAGGGAGCTCCCTGCGCTGTTAACCTTTTACATACAGCGGTCCGTACGGACCGCTGTATGGAAAGGGTTAAACGGCTGACATCGCATCGCAGATGTCAGCCGTTTATACCAGGGTGCCAGCAATGTGCTGGCACCCTGGTATCCCCACTGAACACCAATGAATTTTCAAGGGGAGGCGGGCGGGGGATCGCGATCCCGCCTGCCGCACCGCCCGCCTCCCGCACCGCCCACACCGCCCGCAACCCTCCCCCTGCACCTCCCGCCACCATAAAAATCATTCGGGGGTGCAGGGGGGGGGTGAATAAAACTTTTTTTAGGCACAGCAAGTTTCTGATCCCCGCGGTCAGGGACCGCGGGGACCAGAAACTGCAGAAATCGCAGCAAACCGCAGGTCTGAATTGACCTGCGGTTTGCCGCGATCGCCGACATGGGGGGGTCACGGGACCCCCCCGCGCATTTAGCCTAGGTGCCTGCTCAATGATTTGAGCAGGCACCGGGTTCCGATCACTGCCGACCGGGCGGCAGTGATCGGAACAACACATGACGTACCGGTACGTCATGTGTCCTTAAGTACCAGGACATCATGACGTACCGGTACGTCATGTGTCCTTAAGAGGTTAAATGAAGATCAGATCACATTTTATGACTAATTTGTGCAGAAATCCATATCATTCCAAAGGGTTCACATACTTTTTCTTGCAACTGTATATTTCAATAAGCTTTGATTTAGTTCATGCGTATAGGAAGAACTAGTAGGCAGCTTCATAACCATTTTTGTCTTTTATAGATGGAGGGCTCTAATGGACAGGATCCTCTCACCTTTATTATCGAGTACCTTAATAATCATTAAAGCTCAAAAAATGCTTTTAGTAAAGATTTTTTATAAATGCATCAACTACGAATTGTACATTTTTGACTTATAGACCCAACCTTGAAGCACTGTATCACTCATGTATTCTTCAGTAAGGTTTGTAATCAGTTTACATTCAGTGTAATGTGAGGACAATTAACCCGGTCACATTGCTGGATCGTATTGCCCAAGCGCCAACCAAGTACTGCAACAGAGAGATAATTAAACTTCACAAATTATTTCATTCAGCCGAATTTCTTAATAACCTAATAACAACTTATTCTTTATCATAAAATACAAGAAGTGTAACGGTCACGTCCACACACACACAGGGGGAGGGATAGTGACCACTGCGCTCCACCCTCACCCCTGGCCCTGCCTACTTGCCTCATGAGTAGAGTTGAGCGAACACCTGGATGTTCGGGTTCAAAAAGTTCGGCCGAACTTCCCGGAAATGTTCGGGTTCGGGATCCGAACCCGACCCGAACTTCGTCCCGAACCCGAACCCCATTGAAGTCAATGGGGACCCAAACTTTTCGGCACTAAAAAGGCTGTAAAACAGCCCAGGAAAGAGCTAGAGGGCTGCAAAAGGCAGCAACATGTAGGTAAATCCCCTGCAAACAAATGTGGATAGGGAAATTAATTAAAATAAAAAAAATAAAAATAAAAATTAACCAATATCAATTGGACAGAGGTCCCATAGCAGAGAATCTGGCTTCACGTCAGCAGAGAATCAGTCTCTTCATGCCATAGCAGAGAATCTGGCTTCATGCCAGCAGAGAATCAGTCTTCATGTCATAGCAGAGAATCAGGCTTCACGTTACCCACCACTGGAACAGGCCACTGTCACACATTTAGGCCCCGGCGCCCAGAAAGAGGAGAGAGGTCCCGTAACAGAGAATCTGGCTTCATGTCAGCACAGAATCAGTCTTCATGTCATAGCAGAGAATCAGGCTTCACGTCACCCACCACTGGAACAGGCCACTATCACATATTTAGGCCCAGGCACCCAGGCAGAGGAGAGAGGTCCCGTAACAGAGAATCTGGCTTCATGTCAGCAGAGAATCAGTCTTCATGTCATAGCAGAGAATCAGGCTTCACGTCACCCACCACTGGAACAGGCCACTGTCACATATTTAGGCCCAGGCACCCAGGCAGAGGAGAGAGGTCCCGTAACAGAGAATCTGGCTTCATGTCAGCAGAGAATCAGTCTTCATGTCATAGCAGAGAATCAGGCTTCACGTCACCCACCACTGGAACAGGCCACTGTCACATATTTAGGCCCCGGCACCCAGACAGAGGAGAGAGGTCCCGTAACAGAGAATCTGGCTTCATGTCAGCACAAAATCAGTCTTCATGTCATAGCAGAGAATCAGGCTTCACGTCACCCACCACTGGAACAGGCCACTGTCACACATTTATGCCCCGGCACCCAGACAGAGGAGAGAGGTCCCGTAACAGAGAATCTGGCTTCATTTCAGCACAGAATCAGTCTTCATGTCATAGCAGAGAATCAGGCTTCACGTCACCCACCACTGGAACAGGCCACTGTCACATATTTAGGCCCCGGCACCCAGACAGAGGAGAGAGGTCCCGCAACAGAGAATCTGGCTTCATGTCAGCACAGAATCAGTCTTCATGTCATAGCAGAGAATCAGGCTTCACGTCACCCACCACTGGAACAGGCCACTGTCACATATTTAGGCCCAGGCACCCAGGCAGAGGAGAGAGGTCCCGTAACAGAGAATCTGGCTTCATGTCAGCAGAGAATCAGTCTTCATGTCATAGCAGAGAATCAGGCTTCACGTCACCCACCACTGGAACAGGCCACTGTCACATATTTAGGCCCCGGCACCCAGACAGAGGAGAGAGGTCCCGTAACAGAGAATCTGGCTTCATGTCAGCACAAAATCAGTCTTCATGTCATAGCAGAGAATCAGGCTTCACGTCACCCACCACTGGAACAGGCCACTGTCACACATTTAGGCCCCGGCACCCAGACAGAGGAGAGAGGTCCCGTAACAGAGAATCTGGCTTCATTTCAGCACAGAATCAGTCTTCATGTCATAGCAGAGAATCAGGCTTCACGTCACCCACCACTGGAACAGGCCACTGTCACATATTTAGGCCCCGGCACCCAGACAGAGGAGAGAGGTCCCGCAACAGAGAATCTGGCTTCATGTCAGCACAGAATCAGTCTTCATGTCATAGCAGAGAATCAGGCTTCACGTCACCCACCACTGGAACAGGCCACTGTCACATATTTAGGCCCAGGCACCCAGGCAGAGGAGAGAGGTCCCGTAACAGAGAATCTGGCTTCATGTCAGCAGAGAATCAGTCTTCATGTCATAGCAGAGAATCAGGCTTCACGTCACCCACCACTGGAACAGGCCACTGTCACATATTTAGGCCCCGGCACCCAGACAAAGGAGAGAGGTCCCGTAACAGAGAATCTGGCTTCATGTCAGCAGAGAATCAGTCTTCATGTCATAGCAGAGAATCAGGCTTCACGTCACCCACCACTGGAACAGGCCACTGTCACATATTTAGGCCCCGGCACCCAGACAGAGGAGAGAGGTCCCGTAACAGAGAATCTGGCTTCATGTCAGCAGAGAATCAGTCTTCATGTCATAGCAGAGAATCAGGCTTCACGTCACCCACCACTGGAACAGGCCACTGTCACATATTTAGGCCCCGGCACCCAGACAGAGGCGAGAGGTCCCGTAACAGAGAATCTGGCTTCATGTCAGCACAGAATCAGTCTTCATGTCATAGCAGAGAATCAGGCTTCACGTCACCCACCACTGGAACAGGCCACTGTCACATATTTAGGCCCCGGCACCCAGACAGACGAGAGAGGTCCCGTAACAGAGAATCTGGCTTCATGTCAGCAGAGAATCAGTCTTCATGTCATAGCAGAGAATCAGGCTTCACGTCACCCACCACTGGAACAGGCCACTGTCACATATTTAGGCCCCGGCACCCAGACAGAGGAGAGAGGTCCCGTAACAGAGAATCTGGCTTCATGTCAGCACAGAATCAGTCTTCATGTCATAGCAGAGAATCAGGCTTCACGTCACCCACCACTGGAACAGGCCACTGTCACATATTTAGGCCCAGGCACCCAGGCAGAGGAGAGAGGTCCCGTAACAGAGAATCTGGCTGCATGTCAGCAGAGAATCAGTCTTCATGTCATAGCAGAGAATCAGGCTTCACGTCACCCACCACTGGAACAGGCCACTGTCACATATTTAGGCCCCGGCACCCAGACAGAGGAGAGGTTCATTCAACTTTGGGTTGCCCCGCAATATAATGATAAAATGAAAATAAAAATAGGATTGAATGAGGAAATGCCCTGTTGTACAATAATATATTGTTAAGGGGAGGTAGTTAATGTCTAATCTGCACAAGGGATGGACAGGTCCTGTGGGATCCATGCCTGGTTCATTTTTATGAACGTCAGCTTGTCCACATTGGCTGTAGACAGGCGGCTGCGTTTGTCTGTAATGATGCCCCCTGCCATGCTGAATACACGTTCAGACAAAACGCTGGCCGCCGGGCAGGCCAGCACCTCCAAGGCATAAAAGGCTAGCTCTGGCCACGTGGACAATTTGGAGACCCAGAAGTTGAATGGGGCCAAACCATAAGTCAGTACGTGGAGGGGTGAGCACAGGTACTGTTCCACCATGTTTTTGAAATGTTGCCTCCTGCTAACACGTTCCGTATCAGGTGGTAGTGCAGTTAGTTGTGGCGTGGTGACAAAACTTTTCCACATCTCTGCCATGCTAACCCTGCCCTCAGAGGAGCTGGCCGTGACACAGCTGCATTGGCGACCTCTTGCTCCTCCTCTGCCTTCGCCTTGGGCTTCCACTGGTTCCCCTGTGACATTTGGGAATTCTCTCAGTAGCGCGTCTACCAACGTGCGCTTGTACTCGCGCATCTTCCTATCAAGCTCCAGTGTAGGAAGTAAGGTGGGCACATTGTCTTTGTACCGGGGATCCAGCAGGGTGGCAACCCAGTAGTCCGCACACGTTAAAATGTGGGCAACTCTGCTGTCGTTGCGCAGGCACTGCAGCATGTAGTTGCTCATGTGTGCCAGGCTGCCCAGAGGTAAGGACAAGCTGTCCTCTGTGGGAGGCGTATCGTCATCGTCCTGTTTTTCCCCCCAGCCACGCACCAGTGATGGGCCCGAGCTGCTTTGGGTGCCACCCCGCTGTGAACATGCTTCATCCTCATCCTCCTCCACCTCCTCCTCATCCTCGTCCTCCTCCAGTAGTGGGCCCTGTCTGGCCACATTTGTACCTGGCCTCTGCTGTTGCAAAAAACCTCCCTCTGAGTCACTTCGAAGAGACTGGCCTGAAAGTGCTAAAAATGACCCCTCTTCCTCCTCTTCCTCCTGGGCCACCTCCTCTTCCATCATCGCCCTAAGTGTTTTCTCAAGGAGACATAGAAGTGGTATTATAACGCTGATAACGGCGTCATCGCCACTGGCCATGTTGGTGGAGTACTCGAAACAGCGCAACAGGGCACACAGGTCTCGCATGGAGGCCCAGTCATTGGTGGTGAAGTGGTGCTGTTCCGCAGTGCGACTGACCCGTGCGTGCTGCAGCTGAAACTCCACTATGGCCTGCTGCTGCTCGCACAGTCTGTCCAGCATGTGCAAGGTGGAGTTCCACCTGGTGGGCACGTCGCATATGAGGCGGTGAGCAGAAAGGCCGAAGTTACGCTGTAGCGCAGACAGGCGAGCAGCGGCAGGGTGTGAACGCCGGAAGCGCGAACAGACGGCCCGCACTTTATGCAGCAGCTCTGACATGTCGGGGTAGTTGTGAATGAACTTCTGCACCACCAAATTCAGCACATGCGCCAGGCAAGGGATGTGCGTCAAACCGGCTAGTCCCAGAGCTGCAACGAGATTTTGCCCATTATCGCACACCACCAGGCCAGGCTTGAGGCTCACCGGCAGCAAACACTCGTCGGTCTGTTGTTCTATACCCCGTCACAACTCCTGTGCGGTGTGGGGCCTGTCCCCCAAACATATGAGTTTCAGAACGGCCTGCTGACGTTTACCCCGGGCTGTGCTGAAGTTGGTGGTGAAGGTGTGTGGCTGACTGGATGAGCAGGTGGAAGAAGAGGAGGAGGAAGCTGAGTAGGAGGAGGAGGAGACAGGAGGCAAAGAATGTTGCCCTGCGATCCTTGGCGGCGGAAGGACGTGCGCCAAACAGCTCTCCGCCTGGGGCCCAGCAGCCACTATATTTACCCAGTGTGCAGTTAGGGAGATATAGCGTCCCTGGCCGTGCTTACTGGTCCACGTATCTGTGGTTAGGTGGACCTTGCCACAGATGGCGTTGCGCAGTGCACACTTGATTTTATCGGATACTTGGTTGTGCAGGGAAGGCACGGCTGTCTTGGAGAAGTAGTGCCGGCTGGGAACAACATACTGTGGGACAGCAAGCGACATGAGCTGTTTGAAGCTGTCTGTCTCCACTAGCCTAAATGACAGCATTTCATAGGCCAGTAGTTTAGAAATGCTGGCATTCAGGGCCAGGGATCGAGGGTGGCTAGGTGGGAATTTACGCTTTTTCTCAAATGTTTGTGAGATGGAGAGCTGAACGCTGCCGTGTGACATGGTTGAGATGCTTGGTGACGCAGGTGGTGGCGTTGGTGGTACATCCCATGTTTGCTGGGCGGCAAGTGCCAACGTCCCTCCAGAGGCGGAGGAAGAGGCCGAGGCGGCAGCAGCAGCAGAAGAGGCCGAGGCGGCAGCAGCAGAAGAGGTAGCAGGGGGAGCCTGAGTGACTTCCTTGTTTTTAAGGTGTTTACTCTACTGCAGTTCATGCTTTGCAAGCAGGTGCCTGATCATGCAGGTTGTGCTAAGGTTCAGAACGTTAATGCCTCGCTTCAGGCTCTGATGGCACAGCATGCAAACCACTCGGGTCTTGTCGTCAGCACATTGTTTGAAGAAGTGCCATGCCAGGGAACTCCTTGAAGCTGCCTTTGGGGTGCTCGGTCCCAGATGGCGGCGGTCAGTAGCAGGCGGAGTCTCTTGGCGGCGGGTGTTCTGATTTTGCCCACTGCTCCCTCTTTGTCTTTTGCTACGCTGTTGGCTCGGTCTCACCACTGCCTCTTCCTCCGAACTGTGAAAGTCAGTGGCACGACCTTCATTCCATGTGGGGTCTAGGACCTCATCGTCCCCTGAATCGTCTTCCACCCAGTCTTGATCCCTGACCTCCTGTTCAGTCTGCACACTTCAGAAAGACGCAGCAGTTGGCACCTGTGTTTCGTCATCATCAGAGACGTGCTGAGGTGGTATTCCCATGTCCTCATCATCAGGAAACATAAGTGGTTGTGCGTTAGTGCATTCTATCTCTTCCACCCCTGGGGAAGGGCTAGGTGGATGCCCTTGGGAAACCCTGCCAGCAGAGTATTCAAACAGCATAAGAGACTGCTGCATAACTTGAGGCTCAGACAGTTTCCTGATATGCATGGGGGTGATGTGACAGACTGATGTGCTTGGTTTTCATGCGCCATCTGTGCGCTTTCTGCAGAAGACTGGGTGGGAGATAATGTGAACGTGCTGGATGCACTGTCGGCCACCCAATTGACTAATGCCTGTACCTGCTCAGACCTTACCATCCTTAGAACGGCATTGGGCCCCACCAAATATCCCTGTAAATTCTGGCAGCTACTGGGACCTGAGGTAGTTGGTACACTAGGACGTGTGGCTGTGGCAGAACGGCCACGTCCTCTCCCAGCACCAGAGGGTCCACTAACACCACCACGACCATGTCCACGTCCGCGTCCCTTACTAGATGTTTTCCTCATTGTTACCGTTCACCACAATAAGAAAAATATTATTCGGGCCAATGTATGGAATTAAAATTTAGGCCTTTTTTTACAGACACCTAACACTGTCTGGCTATCTATTTAGGTACCATATTACACTAATACAGGCACACCAGTAATGACAGATTTAGCTGAATATAAATGTGAGGCCTATTTTTTAGGCGCTGTGTGACAGGTATACGTTTAATCACAGAATTAGACTTGTATCTGCACTGTAGCGTGTGTGTCAAGTTTTTCAGAATTACCCTATCAGCACCTTGAATCTAATATACCCTTTTAGGGATAGATTTAAATTAGGCTTGATACAGCAGAAACCACCAATTTTGAGAATGGCAAATTTGGGAATTGTTTTTCAACCCAGAACAAAAACTGTGCTTTTACGGTCACTAAAAATAACTTGACCAGCTAAAACAGTACTGATTTGGAGGAATATAAATGTTAGGCCTATTTTTTAGGCGCTGGGTGACAGGTATACGTTTAATCACAGAATTAGACTTGTATCTGCACTGTAGCGTGTGTGTTAAGTTTTTCAGAATGACCCTATCAGCACCTTGAATCTAATATAACCTTTTAGGGATAGATTTAAAGTAGGCCTGATACAGCAGAAACCGCTAATTTTGAGAATGGCAAATTTGGGAATTGTTTTTCAACCCAGAACAAAAACAGTGCTTTTACGGTCACTAAAAATAACTTGACCAGCAAAAACAGTACTGATTTGGAGGAATATAAATGTGAGGCCTATTTTTTAGGCGCTGGGTGACAGGCTCAACTTGCCTCTGATGTAGTATATGGCTAAAAAATAACCACACTATTGATGGTTAAATGCACTTGGGTGCCACAGGCTCAGCCTGCACCTGATGTAGTATATGGCCAAAAAATAACCACACTATTGATGGTTAAATGCACTTGATGAAAGCTTGACCCTGATGTAGGATATAGCAAAAAATAACCACACTATTGATGGTTAAATGCACTTGGGTGACACAGGCTCAGCCTGCACCTGATGTAGTATATGGCCAAAAAATAACCACACTATTGATGGTTAAATGCACTTGATGAAAGCTTGAGCCTGATGTAGGATATAGCAAAAAATAACCACACTATTGATGGTTAAATGCACTTGGTGGTAGCTTGTGCTGGCGCACCACAAGTCACAAAATGGCCGCCGATCACCCCAGAAAAAAGTGATATAAAAACGCTCTGGGCAGCCTAAAAAAAGTGAGCAATTGAATAGCAGCAGTTCAATGATCCACAGCTGTAGATCGATCACTGAATGAAGTCTTTTGGAGGAGTTAATCTGCCTAATCTCGCCCTAACCTCGCAGCTGCAACCTCTCCCTACGCTTGTATCAGCAGAGTGACGTGCAGCGCTACGTGACCCAAGCTTATATAGAGGCTGGATCACATGCTGCACTGGCCAATCACAGCCATGCCAATAGTAGGCAAGGCTGTGATGTCTTCTTGGGGCAAGTAGTATGATGCTTATTGATTGGCTGCTTTGCAGCATTTCAAAAAGGACCAAGAAAGCGCCGAACACCGAACC
Source organism: Bufo bufo (assembly GCF_905171765.1). Lineage (NCBI taxonomy): Eukaryota > Metazoa > Chordata > Amphibia > Anura > Bufonidae > Bufo > Bufo bufo. The sequence continues at coordinate 117,452,957 of NC_053391.1, forward strand.
CGAACCCAGAATTTTACGAAAATGTTCGGGTTCGGGTCCGTGTCACGGACACCCCAAAATTCGGTACGAACCCGAACTATACAGTTCGGGTTCGCTCATCCCTACTCATGAGTCCTGATGACAGGGGACAACTGGACGACAGTCCCTAACTTAGGATACGTGCAGGGAAGACAGACAAGACAAAATACGGAACATGAACGGACCGGGTCAGAACCAAGAGAGCTACGCAGTACAAAGGGTTAAGCAAAGAATGGTTAGGAGAAGCCGGGGTCAAATACCAGGAGAGCAGAGAAGTACCAGAGGAGTCCTAAGAGAGTAGTCAGATGGGAGCCGAGGTCACAATACCAGGACGGATGTGCAGTACAGGAGGAGCAGGCAAAGGATCGTCAGGGAACGAAATCAGGTCAGTAATCAGTAGTCCAACAAATAGCCAGGAACCTAGAAATTAACAGGCAACCTGTGACTAGCAGGCTGCCTGTATTTATAGTGGGGAGTGAGGGTCATGTGACGTGGCCAGCGTCACATAACCGACAGACCAACCAGTTGAGCACCGAGTGATCAGCTCGGCGCTCAAGGCAGACTTAGGAGCAGGGAGCCACCCAGCAGTAAAGCCGCCCTGGGAGTGAGGTCAAACACAGATCCACATTCCCAAAGCTAAGCAACAGGTCTGCGGGTAATGGGGGACCGAGTGCACCTTTGGAACCCGTTACAGTACCCCCCCTTTTACGAGGGGCCATCGGACCCAAGACTTCAGGCGATGGCTTTTCAGGGTGTTCTAAATGAAATTTACGAACCAGTCTAGGAGCATGAACCTCCCTGGCAGGTACCCAAGATCTCTCTTCAAGTCCATACCCCTTCCAGTGAATCAGGTACTGCAAGGAATTACGCACATTCCTGACATCCACTATCTTAGACGCGACATACTCGACAGCATCATTAACAAGAACCGGCGGAGGCGAGGCTTTCGATGGTACTACCGGTTCAAAATATTTTTTAAGTAGAGATTTATGGAACACATTATGAATGTGGAATGACTCGGGCAGCTCCAACCTAAATGATACCGGGTTAATTACCTCCGTGATCTTATATGGTCCAATAAAACGAGGAGCAAATTTTCTAGAAGCTACCTTGAGAGATAGATTCTTGGAGGACAACCATACTTTATCCCCAACCTGAAAGTTCACCCCCCTTGAACGTCTCCTATCGGCCTTGAGTTTTTGAGAACTTTGAGCCTTTTCTAGGTTCGATTGAACCCGGGCCCAAACTGTGCACAGTTCGGAGGAGAGTTTATCAGCTTCAGGGTTAGAGGAGGAGACGGACGACCCAGAATGAAAACGGGGATGAAAACCATGGTTACAAAAGAAAGGGGAGACCCCAGCAGAAGAATTGACACGGTTATTCAAAGCAAATTCAGCCAACGAAAGGAATTTGACCCATAATTGCTGGTCATCAGCAACATACAACCTCAGGAATTGTTCCACAGACTGATTAAGGCGTTCAGTCTGCCCATTACTCTCAGGATGGTAGGCGGAAGAAAAAGACAACGAAATTTTACATCTTTGACAGAAGGCCCTCCAGAATTTGGACACAAACTGCACACCCCTGTCAGAAACAATATTTTCCGGGATGCCATGTAAACGAACAATCTCTCTCACAAAAATAGACGCCAGGGTTTTAGCATTCGGAAGTTTAGACAGGGGAATGAAATGAACCATCTTGCTAAACCTATCGACCACTACCCAAACCACAGTCTTACCCTCCGCCAGCGGTAGGTCAGTTATAAAGTCCATTGAGATATGGGACCAGGGTCTACTGGGAATGGGTAGGGGTCGTAGGTTACCAGCAGGGCGAGTCCTAGGTGTCTTAGACCTGGCACAAACCTCACAGGCTGACACGTAGGACTTGACATCCCTTGTCAGAGTGGGCCACCAATAAGATCTAGAAACCAGATCCTTAGTGCCCTCAACACCCGGATGTCCACAAAAGGCAGAATCGTGACACTCACCCAACAGCTGGAGATGAAATTGTACGGGGACAAACAACTTATCTGTTGGGGTGGATGCCGGTGCCAGATGTTGTTCAGCCTTAATGCGAGCCGAGAAATCCTGGGTTAGAGCCGCTAAGAAGATGTTTGCTGGTAGGATGGATTTAGGCAGCGTCTCAGTGGGTTGAAAAGCATGGAAGCTCCGAGATAATGCGTCTGCCTTCACATTTTTACTTCCCGGCCTGAATGTAATGGAGAAATCAAAACGGGTAAAAAACAGAGCCCATCGGGCTTGTCGGGGATTCAACCTCTTAGCAGACTCGAGAAACATTAGGTTTTTATGATCAGTGACAACAGTTACTCGATGCCTTGCCCCCTCCAAAAAATGCCTCCACTCCTCAAATGCCCATTTAATAGCCAGCAGCTCCCTATGCCCTATGTCGTAGTTTCTCTCCGTGGGAGAGAATTTCCTAGAGAAGAAGGCACACGGTCTCAGGTTAGTGAGGCTAGCAGGACCTTGTGAAAGGACTGCTCCTGCGCCGTCCTCGGACGCATCCACCTCCACAATAAAGGGTCTCTCCTGATCAGGCTGGATCAGAATGGGAGCGCTACTAAATGCCTTTTTTAATGTTTCAAATGAAGAAATGGCCTTGGTAGACCAATTCTCCAAATCCGCCCCTTTCTTAGTAAGGTCGGTCAATGGCTTAGCAATTACAGAAAAATTCATGATATATTTACGGTAGTAATTAGCGAAACCCAAAAACCGTTATAAAGCCTTTAAGGATGAAGGCCTTACCCATTCCTTAATTGCTAAAACCTTACCAGGATCCATCTTAAAGGCGTGAGGAGTCAAAACGTGCCCTAGAAACAGTATCTCCTGTACACCAAAGACACATTTCTCTTGCTTAGCGGATAGCTGGTTCTCCCTCAACACCTCTAATACTTGTTTGACATGAGACACATGGGATTCTAAATCAGGAGAGAATATCAAAATGTTGTCAAGATAGACAATAATAAATTTCCCTAAGAACTCCCTAAGAATATTGTTCATTAAGTTTTGGAACACAGCCGGGGCATTGCTGAGTCCAAAAGGCATCACCTGATATTCAAAGTGTCCTATCGGAGTATTGAAAGCTGTCTTCCATTCATCTCCCTCCTTGATTCGGATTAGATTGTATGCCCCTTTCAGGTCAATCTTGCAAAACCAGGTTGCCCCCAAAACCTGGTTAAATAAATCCGGAATCAATGGGAGAGAGTATCTATTTTGGACAGTGATTTTATTTAATCTCCGGTAATCAATACAAGGCCTAAGACCACCATCCTTCTTTTTAACAAAGAAAATCCCTGCTCCCATAGGAGAGACTGAAGGTCTAATATGCCCTTTAGCAATGCTCTCCTTAATATAATCTTCCATAGCCTTGCGTTCGGGCCCTGAAAGATTATAAATTCGACCTTTAGGAAATTCGGCACCCTCTATTAGCTCTATGGCGCAATTATAAGGTCTATGGGAGGGTAGAACCTCTGGAGTAGGGGACGAGAACACATCAGAATATTCTTTAATAACAGAGGGTAATGTATTAGACCTTACTGAAACCCCAGCCTGGACCATGGACAAGCATGAGTCACACTTAGGTCCCCATTTCACCAACTCTCCTTTGGACCAATCAATTGTGGGGTTATGTAAACGGAGCCAAGGCAACCCTAGTACCACCTCAAACGGTAGGTTCTCCAGGACTAGAAGAGAACACCTCTCAGAGTGGCACACATCCACGGTCAGAGAAATTTCAGAGGTACATGACCTCACCGTACCACCAATCAGGGGAGTAGCATCAATAGCCATGACATGGATAGGTGTAGGTAAAGCAAACATTGGAATACCCAATTTACTAGCAAACTCAAAGTCAATAAAGCTGGCCGCTGAACCGGAATCAATAAAGGCCTTACCCGGCCACTTATTAACCCCCAGAGAAACTGTTATGGGTACCAAAAGCTTACATTTAGAAAAATCAGGGTGTACCTGGTCTTTAGGTTGTCTTGCCTTAGGAGACTTGTCAGAGAGGACCCTCTTAGGACACTTGTTGATGCAATGGCCAGGATCTCCACAGTAGAAGCACTTTCCGCGTCTGCGACGAAGATTACCCCGGGTCATGCCAACCTGCATGGGTTCCTCGGTGGAGACCTCAGTGTTGTCCCTGGAAAAGGCCTCTGGCTGAACCACCATCTGAGAACAGAACTGTCATTCTTGTTGTCTCTCTCTAACTTGTCTGTCAAGTCGGACAACTAGGGTCATCATCTCCCTAAGGTCTCAGGAATTTGATAATTGACTAATAGATCTTTTAAATTATCAGATAGACCAGACCTAAACTGACTCTTCAGGGCTGGTTTCCATCTTGAGGGGACACACCACCGTCTGAATTGAGTGCAATACTCCTCCGCAGGGAGATGGCCCTGAACCAGTGCCCTAAGAGCCGTCTCGTCATAGAGGGTACCCAGGGCCTGAAAAAAACCCTCCACAGAAGTTAGACAACTGGCCCCAGGAGGTAACGAAAATACCCAGTCCTGGGGATCACACTGTAGTAGAGAAATGATAATCCCCACGCGTTGGCTCTCGGGAACGGAGGACACGGGGCGCAAACGGAAGTAGAGTTTGCAACTCTCCTTAAAGGAGAGAAAGCTCTTCCGGTCTCCAGAAAAGGGGTCTGGGAGCTTGATCTGGGGTTCAAAATGTAGACTGGAGGGCAGAGGAGTGGAAGAACCTTGTCCTAACTCAAAAGAACTGAGTTTCTCTCCTAGCTTCTGCACCATCTGTGTCAAGTTAGAGACATGGTCAGTCAGGGTAGTAAGAGGATTCATTATACAGTGGTTATTGGGCCTGTTAATCTGTAACGGTCATGTCCACACACACACAGGTGGAGGGATAGTGACCACTGTGCTCCACCCTCACCCCTGGCCCTGCCTACTTGCCTCACGAGTCCTGATGACAGGGGACAACTGGACGACAGTCCCTAACTTAGGATACGTGCAGGGAAGACAGACAAGACAAAATACGGAACATGAACGGACTGGGTCAGAACCAAGAGAGCTACGCAGTACAAAGGGTTGGTCAGGAGAAGCCGGGGTCAAATACCAGGAGAGCAGAGAAGTACCAGAGGAGTCCTAAGAGAGTAGTCAGGTGGGATCCGAGGTCACAATACCAGGACAGATGCGCAGTACAGGAGGAGCAGGCAAAGGATCATCAGGGAACGGAATCAGGTGAGTAATCAGTAGTCCAACAAATAGCCAGGAACCTAGAAATTAACAGGCAACCTGTAACTAGCAGGCTGTCTGTATTTATAGTGGGGAGTGAGGGTCATGTGACGTGGCCAGCGTCACATGACCTACAGACCAACCAGTTGAGCACCGAGTCATCAGCTCGGCGCTCAAGGCAGACTTAGGAGAAGGGAGCCACCCAGCAGTAAAGCCGCCCTGGGAATGAGGTCAAACACAGATCCACATTCCCAAAGCTAAGCAACAGGTCTGCGGGTAATGGGGGATCGAGTGCACCTTCGGAACCCCGTTACAAGAAGGTTGCTGAAAACTAAACAAAAATCTAAAAGTATCTAATATACAAAATCAATCACAAATGAAATGTACAGTAAACCATGTTAGGGTACTTTCACACTAACGTTTTTCTTCTCCGGCGCTGAGTTCCGTCCTAGGGGCTCAAATCCGGAAAAGAACTGATCAGTTTTATCCCCATGCATTCTGAATGGAGAGCATTCCGTTCAGGATGCATCCAGTTCAGTCTTTTTTTTACTGATCAGGCTTTTCAGAAAACCGTAGCATGTTGTATTTTTACCTCCGGCCAAAAATCCGGAACACTTTGACTGAATGCCAGATCCAGCATTTTTCCCATTGACTTGCATTAATGCCGGATCCAGCGCCGTGTGTTCCGTCAAACCGGATCCGGCTTTTGCATTTTAAAAACCCAAAAATGTGAAAAAAAGTTAAAGTCCATAAATGGCGGATCCGTTTTTTCCAATGCATTTTTTCATTGTGATCAGAATCCTGATCAGGTTTCAAATGTAAATCGTTTTCACACGTTTTTCCGGATTCGGCGGGCAGTTCCGGCGACAGAATTGCCCGCCGGATTCAAACAACGCTAGTGGGAAAGTACCCTTAATGTTTCTCACATTTCATAGGACCAGTTCTGATGCCTGGTAACTAGATAGATTAGATAGATAAATTCCATTGAAAAAGTCAATTCCTTGCCATTGTTTACTTAACGTGTTAACTAGATATGAGCAAAGTTTTGAAAATTTTGATTTGTCCGATTCGCCGAAGTTCACCAAGAAATTCAATCTGTTCCGAATTAATTTGTCACAAATTGCTATAAATCAGGTATACCCAGGCCACTCTGCCTAACATATTCTTCCCACTCAGTGGCCCAATCTCAGTGTGAAGACTTGGAAGTTAAACCTTTCCCGACCACCGACAGTAAATGTACATCTTAGAAGCTTAGTCGCACTCTGCTTCTTGTCTCTTGGAGTTGGGTTCCCACTCCAATAGTAAATTTACATCAGCGGATGAGTATAAATGATGGCGCCCGCTGGCGCCATGGCTAGCAGTGTCTACTGTTTTAAATAGCAGACACCCAGCACTAAAGTCCGCGACTGGTGGAAATGCCGGTCGTGGACTTTTAACCCTTCAGATGCCGTGGTCATCCGTGTGTGCTCCAACTACTCCCGGCAGGGATCAGGGGAACTGGAGTGTGTATGCAGCAGCCCCTGTCCTGTGTGACGGTACCATAGATGGTACACAGCATTTAGGCTATAAAATTGAGGGATTCACAACAGGGATTATAATAATCCCATGTGGATCCCTCCATAAGGTACAGTATTCCCCCTACTATGAACCTAATGGTATTTTGTTTTTAAAATGATTAGGGTTAAAAACACATGGTGGGTGTCACGGCCTTTGGTGTGCGCTGTGACATTTATGCCACGCTTGCTGTTGCCTGCGGCAACGTGTTGGTGTTTCGGCATGCGGGGGCAGTGTCACGGCCTTTGTGGTGTGTGCCGTGACATGGTTGCCTTGCATGTTGTTGCCTGCGGCAACGTGAAGCTTTGTGTGCACTTCCCCTTTCAGTTGTACTCCAGCCTTGGTGTGTGCTGGATTTGTGTTCATTGTCTGGTTGTTCCATCTTCTAGTGTGAGGGCCACCTAGTGGGACATACTGTCACGGCGGGGAATGGGGAAAACCCCCCACCGTACGATGATCGGGGAACAATGAAAGCAACTAGGCCTGAAAACAACGACAGGGGAGCAGGCCACCTCCCAATGCATCCCTACACCCAACCCCAACTCCTCACCGCATGAGCGGACCCGGACGGCAGGACACCCCACACCCCAGACACCCGAGGCCCCAATTCGCCCCGAGAATCCCCCACAGAGGAGCCGAGGAGAGGTGCCCCGCTCCTCCAGGACACGGAAGAACAGGAGTCCCAAAAGTCCTAGAAGCAGGGAAAGGAAAAGACAACGCGCAGCAAGAGAATCGGCAGGCAAGAAAACAAGACAACACACCTACCTGCCGCCGCCACCACGACCAGAACCCGTGAACACGCACCAGAGCCCCAACACCAAACAGGACACCACACCAGCAACTCACACAGGCATCCAGCACACCAGACTCCGCTAGGACCCCCACGCCGCAAAGCGCATGGCAGCCCCAGGTGGCACCGCACACAGGCCCTTGGTCCAACTACAACACACCAAATCACAACCCCACACCAAACACACAACACATGCAAGGAAGGGAAGACATCACTGGAGACCTCGATGTCCCACTAGGGAGATGAAACATGAAGACCAGGAGCATAACTCCAACACACCATGGCTGGAGTACCACTGAAAGGGGAAGTGCACACACCAGCATAAAAAGCACGTTGTCGCAGGCAACAACATGCAAGGCAACCATGTCACGGCACACACCACAAAGGCTGTGACACTGCCCCCGCATGCCGAAACAGCAACACGCTGCCACATGCAACAGCAAGTGTGGAATAAGTGTCACAGCGCACACCAAAGGCTGTGACAGTGGACGGTTCAAACATGGTCGCTGGATTATTGTAGCAACACTGTCCCTGGCGCATGAGCGCTTGCCACGTCTGTCCCTATGCTCAGCTCACAGAACAATGGCGGAGACAATGTGGATTGAATGTTTTACAGGGCTGTGACATCACAGGGGACGGCTACCTGCGGATTGGCTGGCTGCCCGGCATTATGGGCGATCTAGCATTTCCAGGCTGACCTGATTCATTACCACGAAGCGCTAGGAAATTTGGCTTTGTTGCGAATCGAAGTTTTCCTAAACCTGGGACCGAATGCCACTTCAAATGCTTCACTTTGCTCAACACTAGCGTTAACCGTCAAGTTTAGCTCAGCTGCATCTATAGATAGATAGATATAACAGTATTTGTTCCAAACGTTACATAAATTTGTCTGCCAAATTAATTTGAAGCTTGTCTGATTCACTTTGGACAAATTGTGTAAATGCCCAGCATCATAAAGCTATGAGGGAGGAATAAGAAGACTGGTCGCATGACACTGCCTCAGAGACTGAAATACAGCCTGATCAGCCACTCCGGGGCAGTAATCAGCAAGTTCATGTTACAGCATAACAGAATGTCATTCTGCATTGTACTTGAGACCTACAGTATAAGGATTGTGTGCTGTGGCTCTGTCTGTCAAAAAGCAATTGCAGACATAAGCCACTGATATAATGTGATAGGGAAAGTATGAGCAGATTATATTGAGAGATAGGAGATATATTTCGGAATTTGGGGTATAAAGTTGAGTTTGATCAGGTAAAGAGAGTGAGGGAGTGAGTCAGTATCAGATGTGCAATATTTGCTGGCAGGGCACTGTCAGCTCAGATTCTGGCAGCCACTTCATAGGCTTATTGCCATACAAATTACATTCTTGCAGCACTGAGGATTTGCCCCCTTTTTTCCCCTAGAAACCAGTTTCTATATACCATTTGTAATTGGGCGTTATAGCTACATTACTGAATGCATTGTATATTTCTGCAAGATAACAGGTAATTACAACAAACATTTTAAATCAGTAATGCCAATTATAACCTTGTTACTGAAGGCATTACTCCATCAGTGACCGTGTGTTATTACTTAAAAAAAGCATTCAATATTTTGCTGCAGTAATACAGCAATCATAACGTCATTATCATAGCTGTGTTGCTGAATGCTTTCTACATTGCTGCAAGATAAGCAAACATTAGTAACGTAAATTATAACCGTGTTACTGAAGGCACTGCTGCCTGTGTAGTTAAAAGACGTTCCACCGCAAACACTGGTAGCTTACACATTATTGCATAGCATTGTGTGTTTTATAGTACAAAAATGGCATTATTGAACCAGTGATATTTAACACACATAGTTCAATAGTTCAAAGAAAATTCACTGCAAACAATGCATCCTTATATTAGTGGTAGCGGATGCATTAATGCATCACACCATGTTTATCTATATATATAAAAAAGGACGTATATATGTATGTATGTTCCGCGAAAACTCAAAAACGCAACCATCCATTTCAACGAAACTTGGTATACACATCCCTTGCTACCTGGAAAGAATTCTTGCGAGGGTCTCAGCTCTCTAGGACATACCATTCCCGAGATATTCCCAAAAAATGACCTGCATTAGCCAATACAAGTCGGCCAGCCTTTCACTTAAATCCTAACTGCCATACAAACGTGTCCCTTTTCAGCCAATAGAAGGTCACAGGTCCTACTCCAGATTGCCATAACAACTGATCACAGGGTTTAGCAGTTGACAGGTCCTGAAATATTCAGTCATATGACGTATGATGGCACAACTACACTGCTACATGATTGGGGGGCAGGGGCCACTATTAAACGGACGGGCGCTGTGGAGTTCACTGTTAAAGGGGCGGGCGCTGTGTAGTTCACTGTTGAAGGGGCGGGCACCATGGAGTTCACTGTTAAAGGGGTGGGCACCATGGAGGTTACTGTTAAAGGGGCGGCCACTGTGAAAGTCACTGTTAAAGGGGCGGTCACTGTGAAAGTCACTGTTAAAGGGGCGGTCACTGTAAAATAGGCAGTCACTGTGAAAGTTAATGTTAAAGGGGCGGTCACTGAACGTCACTGTTAAAGGGGCGGTCACTGTGAAAGTCACTGTTAAAGGGGCGGTCACTATTAAATAGACAGTCACTGTTAAAGTCACTGTTAAATGGGTGGTCACTGTGAAAGTCACTGTTAAAGGGGCAGTCACTGTGAAAGTCACTGTTAAAGGGTCGGTCACTGTGAAAGTGCAGCGTACTCAAGTTAGGTGTAGAAATGTATCTGGGTGTTGTAGTGCAATTGTGACACTAACCTGAGACAGCTGACTCTCTGCAAGGGCAGGTGATGATAAGTAATGTTCGTGACGCCAGTGCCAATTAAACGGTGGCACGCCGTTTGCTGATAGCAGGAATAACTGAGGAACCACGTGATGTTAAAACAGAATTCAAACTTTAGTAGTCATCATGCATGAACATAGAAGGAAGCGCAGTTCCTTTGTAGACAGTTGGTTGCAGTACATTTGATGCAGGCAATATATATAGCAAGGTGACTTCAGAGTGTTAGACACAGGATTTGTAGTACAGGCGGCTTGCACTCTATTCCTGACTGATCCTGGAACATAGAAACTCTTCTCCAAGGCCCAATGCCCTAGCTCTGGCGTATATCCTTGGTTTTATCTCTATCAAGTACCTCCTCTGTTGTCTTGAGTACCTCTTGCTTTTCTTGACTTGCCTCTGTCTCTCTCTCAGTTTCCTCAGGCTCTTTAACTGTAGTGTTCCTGTGTCACGGCCACGATTTTGGCCGTGACTCCTTGGGAGCCGCATACTGTTGCCCGCGGTTTTGGGTTGTAGTGTCAACCGCAGCTTGAGGCATAATGTAGTTGGCCTCAGGTGCGGTTGCCGCGGACAACAGCTATGTGTGCGGTTTCCTAGGAGTTGTGTGTGAGTATGTATGCACTTTTGTATGTCTGTGTGCACTCTGTTTTGTGTGTGGTGTGCACTGACATCTTCCCTTCACTGTGGTTGCCCGTGGCAACGTTTGGTTGTATGTGTACATGTGGTGGCAGTGTCCCGGCCTTCGGGCTGACTCCCAGGACACGCTTCCCACCCATGTCGTTGCCTGCGGCAACAGCCACAGTGTGTTTGTAGTTTTGACACTTCCCCTTTAAGTTATGTTTTCCCTTCTGTGGTATTGGAAGGGTTAACTCCCTTTCTGTGTGTCTGAGTCACGGGGTGTGTCTGATTGTTGGGTGTGGCCTCTTGGCCCTATAAAGCCTCAGTTGTAGGCAGTAGCCAGTGAGGGTGTTTCAGCCATGCTGGCTGTAGACATCCTCCTGGTTACTTACCAACTGCCAGTGGGGGCCAACCTTCTGGTCATAAGCAAATATATATGTCCTTTGGTGTCTGGAAGATGTGTTTGGTTTTATGTTGTTTTATTGCACCTGTGGTCCTGGGTTCCTGTGTGTTGTGTGTTTGTGTGCTGAGTCCTGCTGTCTGTGGGCAGAACATCCACATGGGTTCCAGGCTTGGTTGTCTGTGGCAGGTCAGTGTGATGTTTGTGGCAAGTACCTGCCACTGCCATAGGTTGCACTTGTTCTCCCTTCCTTGCAGCTTGGCCAGTGAGACTCCTGTTCCTCCGTATCCAGAAGGAACAGGATGTCTTACTCTGACTCCTAGCCTAGGGACCGGCGGAGGGCGAGTAGGGATCCGAGGTTCCTGCGCATGGGTCCTCCTACCTTCAAGGTCGGCCCATGCAGGTAGGAGTTAGGGTCAGGTTAGGGATGCTTTAGGAGGTGACCTGCTCCCTAATCCTGTTTGTCCTGGTCAAGCAGCGACCATCTTCCTCCCGGCACACGGCTGAGGGTTTCCCCCATCCTCAGTCGTGACATCCTGCTTCTGCGTATATGAATTCAGGAGGGGAACCTTCTCCTTGGATCTGGAACCCGGTTACAGGGACTACATTACCCTCTCCTAGTCTGCAGGCTTCCGGCCTGGACTTGACTCTGACATTGTCTAATCTCCGGTTAGACTAGACTATCAACCTTAGACTGCCTTTGCCTTCCCTGACTGGGCCTTATATAAACTAGGGCTCCCTAGCTCCCTCTTGTGACTAAGAGCTGGAATGACACCCCTAGCAGGCCTGTACATGCACATTTCACAGTAACAGGGAAATACATAGCATTACATTATGAAGATGACTTGTACCAACCTCCCCATAAATAAGGGGAAACGACAGCACACAAGTGACCCTCCTGTAGTGACGGGCATTACAGTTCCCGTACACTACATACCCCGCTGCTTTAAGCTGAGTACGACCTCGTACTCCATCAGGGCCCGCCCAACTGGAATTTTCACCTGAAATAGAAAAAGAGACATGCAGGCATACATATATGTAATTCATCTGCATTTACATTCATATAGGTCCCATTGGCAAAGGTGAAGGGTGGTGACAAGGGGCGTCGTTCTCTTCTCTCAGGATAGTGAATGGAACTGGGGCGCTGACCTGGCACAGCGTGACATTAATACCAGGATAGTCGATATGTGCAAATAGTCCTTAATAGAACAGCAAGAAACGGTAAAACAGTATAAAAGTTCTTGGAGGCTCAAAGAACAAATATGAGTCCGTACCCAGGTTACTTTCCTATAAATCACAGAGGCTCTCATGCGGTGGAGTCCATCTCTGGGCACATTTCCTTTAAAAAAAGAGTAAGAATCTCAGAGGCTCAGGTTCTTTTGAGTCTATCTCCGGGCACAGTTCCTTAATATCAAGTTGCACAATATAAAACAAGTGCTGTAATACCCCTGATCAACCTGAAAAGGGGGTTAAGGGTAAAAGGTGCAACAAAGGAACAGGCACAACTTGGCGTGGGATAGCAAAAGCAGGCAGGAGGTCCTGGAAACAAACTTGGCTTCGTTGACTTTAATACTTCAGTGGTTAACACCTACCACTGAGCCGTGGATAAACTGGCAGCAGCAACAAACGACCAAGAAACATAGGACTCCTGTCCTGGAAGGGTTAAGCTTTCAACATCATTCTTTAGCAAAATAAATCAAAGGCCTAGCAGGCTGATTCACAGTGGCATGTCATAATCACCTGGCTCTGCTGGCAAATACGGCCTGTAGTAGTCCTCTGCAGGAGGATGTGCCCACATTACAGTGTTAGGGGGCAGCTGCAAAGTGAAGGGACCCCTAATAGGTATTGGCCCCATAGGCCTAGGGGTAAACACTCTTGTGGACGGTACCGGTCCCGGCATAATGATTGTGGGTTGTGCTGCATTGGGTACCGCCGCCGCAAGCGGTCCGGTGGGTTCTGTGCAGCAATTCACAGCAATAGGGGGTCTTCTTTGGGACTTGGACGGAGCAACATTAGTAGAAGATGGTTTACGGGTGGTGACAGGCACCCTTACCTCGTCCTTCTTAGGCGGCGTCTGAATCCTGGCGGTGGCAATCTTGCGCAGCTCCCGCAACTTTTCCTCCAGCCGGACGATCTGGTCACCGATGCTTTCCGTGTCGGAATCGTTGTCCTCTGCTGGCGTCGCCGGCGCAGGTACAGTCAACGATGCGTCGGACGCGGCCGCGTCAGGCTCCGGTGGCACATCGGGTCTCCTTCCCTTACGGATATTCTCTAGGGTAACACGGAGTCCCTTGAGATTTTCCAAGTCTTGGATTGTCTTCTCCCGACGAGGCAGCTCGGGGGAAGGATAGGGGCTCACCCATTTTTCCAACACGGTTGGCTGCCAGAAGACATTAGGCCCGATGAAGGAGCCTCGCTCCTGGAAGGCGTGGTGGGCCGGTTCTGGAGAGCGTTCAGGTTCCCGCTCGCAGCCAGAGTAGTCTTCTTCTGCCTCCCAGTCCTCAGGTTCTCGCTTGGGACGGGTCACAGCAGTCGCATATGGGCCTCTCAGGCTCTCGGCAGGGGTGAACTCCACCTCCTCTCCCTCGCGGAGGCTATGCTGATACGAAGGGAGGTAGTCTCTCTTAACAGATCTCCTGTTGACGTATAAGTCTCTGCCAGTTAGGTAGTCTTGTATGAACCCGTAGCCACGGGTTTTGTCAAAGGACACCACCAACCCCTTTCTCCTTTCCAGGCGGGGTTGGGTACTGGTGTGGCGCTCGTGAATAGTCTTGGTTAATTCCTCATAGTAAATTTTAGTTTTTGTATTCCTCTTTATAGCGGCCTCCCGGATTTCTGCCATCAATGAGGACCACTTGAAAGAGGGCTGAAAGAAGTCTCTCCAAGAGCCATAATGGAGCTCCGGTTCTTTCCCCAGTGGCGGGCAGGCGGGTCTCTCCGGTCCCGGAGAGTAGGCCGGTGGAGCCTCCTCTGGCTCGACACCAACGACATCCGTCCTCAATAGCTCAGGCGCAGACATAGTAGCAGAGCAGTCCTCACTCTCCAACATGCTCGATCCTTCTCTGGAGAGCGACAGGGTGGCGCCAATAAGATCAGCCAGATCCTCCCATTGCACTGGGAGGCCGCCCCCCAAGTATTCCAGTATACGGAAGGCGGAGTCCATGCTGGCAGACATGCAAATGTCCAGACAGGCTATGGCGCCTGACCTTGAACCCTTTCCCGCTTTTTCATCAAAAAGGCGCCAACTTTTCCCGCTTTTTCGGGACGAAGATGACGCAGCAGTAAATTCAGCCAGCTCAGCGGCCATCTTTAGCAAAATCCGCTGTCTATTCACTGACAGCAAGCAGGATGATAAAAAAGTCCATAAAACCACACTCCGGTGTGGCGATTTCTTCCTCTTGATAGCGCAACACTGCACAGCGCTTTTTGGAGGTTTTAGGGACACTTTTGGTATGTTTTTCAGTCCACAAAGTCCACTTTAATAAAACAGGCAATTTATCACTTTGGTCACAGGGCAACTGTATAAGGCAAAAAGTTCACGCTTCTTGCACTAGAAAGCGTGCGTATCCTGTTCGTGACGCCAAAAGAGAAGGTGCAGCGTACTCAAGTTAGGTGTAGAAATGTTCCTGGGTGTTGTAGTGCAATTGTGACACTAACCTGAGACAGCTGACTCTCTGCAAGGGCAGGTGATGATAAGTAATGTTCGTGACGCCAGTGCCAATTAAACGGTGGAACGCCGTTTGCTGATAGCAGGAATAACTGAGGAACCACGTGATGTTAAAACAGAATTCAAACTTTAGTAGTCATCATGCATGAACATAGATGGAAGCGCAGTTCCTTTGCAGACAGTTGGTTGCAGTACATTTGATGCAGGCAATATATATAGCAAGGTGACTTCAGAGTGTTAGACACAGGATTTGTAGTACAGGCGGCTTGCACTCTATTCCTGACTGATCCTGGAACATAGAAACTCTTCTCCAAGGCCCAATGCCCTAGCTCTGGCGTATATCCTTGGTTTTATCTCTATCAAGTACCTCCTCTGTTGTCTTGAGTACCTCTTGCTTTTCTTGACTTGCCTCTGTCTCTCTCTCAGTTTCCTCAGGCTCTTTAACTGTAGTGTTCCTGCTTCTGCGTATATGAATTCAGGAGGGGAACCTTCTCCTTGGATCTGGAACCCGGTTACAGGGACTACATTACCCTCTCCTAGTCTGCAGGCTTCCGGCCTGGACTTGACTCTGACATTGTCTAATCTCCGGTTAGACTAGACTATCAACCTTAGACTGCCTTTCCCTTCCCTGACTGGGCCTTATATAAACTAGGGCTCCCTAGCTCCCTCTTGTGACTAAGAGCTGGAATGACACCCCTAGCAGGCCTGTACATGCACATTTCACAGTAACAGGGAAATACATAGCATTACATTATGAAGATGACTTGTACCAACCTCCCCATAAATAAGGGGAAACGACAGCACACAAGTGACCCTCCTGTAGTGACGGGCATTACAGTTCCCGTACACTACAAAAGTCACTGTTAAAGGGGCGGTCACTGTAAAAGTCACTGTTAAAGGGGCGATCACTGTGAAAGTCACTGTTATAGGGGCGGTCACTGTGAAAAGTCACTGTTAAAAGGGAGGTCACTGTTAAACGGACGGTCACTGTTAAAGGGGCGGCCACTGTGAAAGTCACTGTTAAAAGGGCGGCCACTGTGAAAGTCACTGTTAAAGGGGCGGCCACTGTGAAAGTCACTGTTAAAAGGGCGGTCACTGTTAAAGGGGCGGCCACTGTGAAAGTCACTGTTAAAGGGCGGCCACTGTGAAAGTCACTGCTAAAGGGGTGGTCACTGTTAAAGGGGCGGTCACTGTGAAATTCGCTGTTAAAGGAGTGGTCACTGTTAAAGGGGAGGCCATTGTGAAAGTCACTGTTATTTAATATAAAATTGCAATAAATAAATACCCGAGCAACGCCGGGTCATCAGCTAGTTATAGTATAAAAATTTAATTGTTAAAATAGTGATATTAAAAGCATACCTAATTCAAATAGGTTTAACTGCAAACACTGCATAGTTATATTGGTGGTACACATTATTGCATCGCACCATGTGTTTTACAGTACAAAAATTTAATTGTTGAACCAGTGATTCCCAACGTAAAATTTCAATAGCAGTGGGCAGTGTGTTTGTAAGAAGGGGAGGGACATTGTATTGTGCCTCTGTCTTTAAATTACAGAAAACACACTTGCAATTTTGCTAGTACTGTTCAATAATCTGACTGTACTTTTGGGAAATACATGATTTTTCATTTATAGGAAACTCGTGACTTTTCATTTATAGGCTTTATAATCAAATGTAAATTATAATAAAATGTCTGGAAAAATGAAGAGTGCAAAATGACAGACCCATGTCTCATCCTTTCAGAGACAGAATATGGATAGCAGCAGTAGCAACACTAGCTATCTTGTCAGTAGTAGTGGTAGGTCACAGTTCTGGACACCTCTGAGTCGGACACCATGCCTTGGAGGCAGGGGTCACAGCTAGTGTTAAGCACAAATATTCAAAAAGTAAATTTTTATCTCGAATATCGGCACTTCGAGAATTTGCAAATATTTCGAATATAGTGATATATATTCGTTATAGCAAATATTCATAATTTTTTCCATCTGAACACATGATTCCTCCTTGCTTCTTGCTTGTGGGCCAATGAGTCATTGGCCCACAAGCAACTTAAGCAGGGAGGAATCATGACTTCAGATGGAAAAAAAATTACAAATATTCAAAAAAACAAATATATAGCACTATATTCAATATAGTGCTATATATTCGTATTTTAGAATATTTGTCATTTTTGAACAGTGTTCAGTGTTCACCAGATGGAAAAAAAAGACTATTCTAAAATAAGAATATATAGCACTATATTGAATATAGTGCTATATATTCATTTTTTAGAATATTCGTCATTTTTTTCCATCTGAAGTCATGAATCATGACTTCAGATGGAAAAAAATGACGAATATTCTAAAAACTAATATATAGCACTATATTCTATAGTGCTATATATTCTTTTTTAGCCCCTTAAGGACCGGGCTCATTTTCACCTTAAGGACCAGGCCATTTTTTGCAAATCTGACCAGTGTCACTTTAAGTGCTCATAACTTTAAAACGCTTTGACTTATCCAGGCCGTTCTGAGATTGTTTTTTCGTCATATATTGTACTTCATGACACTGGTAAAATGAAGTCAAAAAAATTATTTTTTTTGCACAAAAAAATACCTAATTTACCAAAAATTTGGAAAAATTTGCAAATTTCAAAGTTTCAGTTTCTCTACTTCTGTAATACATAGTAATACCCCAAAAAATAGTGATGACTTTACATTCCCCATATGTCTACTTCATGTTTGAATTGTTTTGGGAATGATATTTTATTTTTTGGGGATGTTACAAGGCTTAGAAGTTTAGAAGCAAATCTTGAAATTTTTCAGAAATTTACAAAAACTCAATTTTTAGGGACCACTACAGCTCTGAAGTCACTTTGTGAGGCTTACATAATAGAAACCACCCAAAAATGACCCCATCTAAGAAACTACACCCCTCAAGGTATTCAAAACTGATTTTGCATACATTGTTAACCCTTTAGGTGTTGCGCAAGAGTTATTGGCAAATGGGGAGGAAATTTGAGAATTTCATTTTTTTGTCTAATTTTTCATTTTAACCCATTTTTTCCACTAACAAAGCAAGGGTTAACAGCCAAACAAGACTGTATCTTTATTGCCCTGACTCTGCCGTTTACAGAAACACCCAATATGTGGCCGTAAACTACTGTACGGCCACACAGCGGGGCGTAGAGTGAAAGGTGCGCCGTATGGTTTTTGGAAGGCTGATTTTTATGGACTGGTTTTTTGACACCATGTTCCATTTGAAGCCCCCTGATGCACCCCTAGAGGAGAAACTCCCTAAAAGTGACCCCATCTAAGAAACTACACCCCTCAAGGTATTCAAAACTGATTTTACATACGTCGTTAACCCTTTAGGTGTTGCACAAGAGTTATTGGCAAATGGGGATGAAATTTGAGAATTTCATTTTTTTGTCTAATTTTTCATTTTAACCCATTTTTTCCACTAACAAAGCAAGGGTTAACAGCCAAACAAGACTGTATCTTTATTGCCCTGACTCTGCTGTTTACAGAAACACCCCATATGTGGCCGTAAACTACTGTACGGCCACACAGTAGGGCGTAGAGTGAAAGGTGCGCGGTTTGGTTTTTGGAAGGCAGGTTTTGCTGGACTGGTTTTTTGACACCATGTCCCATTTGAAGCCCCCTGATGCACCCCTAGAGTAGAAATTCCATAAAAGTGACCCCATCTAGGAAACTACACCCCATAAGCTATTCAAAACTGATTTTACAAACGTTGTTAACCCTTTAGGTATTGCACAAGATTTAATGGAAAATAGAGACACAATTTCAAAATTTCACATTTTTGGCAGATTTTCCATTTTAATATTTTTTTTCCAGTTACAAAGCAAGGGTTAACAGCCAAACAAAACTCATTATTTATGGCCCTTATTCTGTAGTTTACAGAAACACCCCATATGTGGTCGTAAACCGCTGTACGGGCACACGGCAGGGCGCAGAAGGAAAGGAATACCATACGGTTTTTGAAGGCAGATTTTGCTGGACTGGTTTTTTGACACCATGTCCCATTTGAAGCCCCCCTGATGCACCCCTAGAGTAGAAACTCCAAAAAAGTGACTCCATTTTAGAAACTACGGGATAGGGTGGCAGTTTTGCTGGTACTAGTTTAGGGTACATATGATTTTTGGTTGCTCTATATTACACTTTTTGTGCAGCAAGGTAACATGAAATAGCTTTTTTGGCACTTTTTTTTTTTTGTTATTTACAACATTCATCTGACAGGTTTTATCATGTGGTAATTTTATAGAGCAGGTTTTCACGGACGCGGCGATACCTAATATGTATACTATTTTTTTTATTTATGTAAGTTTTATACAATAACTTCATTTTTAAAACCCAAAAAATGTTTTAGTGTCTCCATAGTCTAAGAGCCATAGTTTTTTCAGTTTTTGGGCGATTATCTTGAGTAGGGTCTCATTTTTTGCGGGATGAGATGACGGTTTGATTGGCACTATTTTGGGGTGCATATGACTTTTTGATCACTCGCTATTACACTTTTTGTGACATAAGATGGCAAAAAATGGCTTTTTTTACACCGTTTTTGTTTTTATTTTTTTACGGTGTTCACCTGAGGGGTTAAGTCATGTGATATTTTTATAGAGCCGGTCGATACGGACGCGGCGATACCTAATATGTATACTTTTTTTATTTATGTAAGTTTTACACAATGATTTCATTTTTAAACAAAAAAAATCATGTTTTAGTGTTTCCATAGTCTAAGAGCCATAGTTTTTTCAATTTTTGGGCGATTATCTTGAGTAGGGTCTCATTTTTTGCGGGATGAGATGACGGTTTGATTGGTACTATTTTGGCGTACATGCAACTTTTTTGATCACTTTTATTACCTTTTTTGGGAAGTAAGGTATGCAAAATTTCAATTTTCTCATAGTTTTAATTTTCTTATTTTTATGGCGTTCACCGTGCGGGGAAAGTAACATGACCGTTTTTTAGATCAGGTCGTTACGGACGCGGCGATACCTAATATGTGTAGTGTATTTAATTTTTAAAATTTTTATTCAGTGATAAATGTTTTTTTTTTTATCTTAACTTTTTTCACTTTTTTTACATTTTTGTGACCCAGACCCACTTGGTTCTTGAAGATCCAGTGGGTCTGATGTCTGTATAATACAGTACAGTACAATATATATTGTTCTGTACTGTATTTTACTTACACTGAACAGATCTATGCTACGGACCGCGGTATGGAAAGGGTTAAACGGCTGACATCTACACAGATATCAGCCGTTTATACCAGGGTGCCAGCAATGTGCTGGCACCCTGGTATAACCACTAGAAGCCAACGATCATTCATGGGGAGGCGGGCGGGGGATCGCGAACCCGCCTGCCGCACCGCCCGCCTCCCGCAACGTCCCCACCGCATGCGACACCCCCCCCCGCACCACCCACCGGCATAAAATCGTGCAGGGGTGCAGGGGGGGGTGAAAAATAATGATTTTAGGCACTCAAAAGTTTCTGATCCCCGCGGTCAGGGCCCGCGGGGATCAGAAACTGCAGAAAGCGCAGCAAACCGCAGGTCTGAATTGACCTGCGGTTTGCTGCGATCGCCGATAGGGGGGTCAAATGACCCCCCCCTTCATTGTTACGGGATGCCGGCTGAATGATTTCAGCCGAAATCCCGTTCCGATTAACCCCTGGGGCGCCGGAATACAGATTTTAAGTCAGGACGTACCGGTACGTCCTGGGTCCTTAAGGACTCGGGAAATAGGGCGTACCGGTACGTCCTGGGTCCTTAAGGGGTTAACACACGCCTGTATTGATTGCGTAATATTCGCATATTAAGGGATCATTAACTTGCCGATTTTCGAGTAAAAAAAAAAAAAAGAATATAACAAATATTCAAATTCGTGAATATTCGTCGAATATTCTACAAAATATTCGCGAAATATCCCAAATTCGAATATGACCCCTGCCGCTCATCACTAGTCACAGCATTCCTCCATCTCCTTCGCCTTGCAACCCTAGAGAAGCCTTTCAGTTTTAGTTGCATCCTCTTTATCTTGACTGCCCTTTTTTTTAAGACATGGTAACAAAACCCCACCATGCGCTGTGGAAGATATTTTAAGAGATTCTTCCTGTTGATGAGTTGTGTGAGAACAGTCAGCTTTTGGACTCCCATGAGGGGGAGGTTAAGAGGGAAATGAGGGACCCCATGCATAGCTGTGTTGGAAGTGGTGGTGGTGGTAGTATTGGTACCTGTAGCCATGGTGGTGGCTGTAGGTTCAGTGGTAGCGACAGTGGTACTCCGGGCAAATACACAGCAGGGAATAGTAAGGGGGACAAGGAGCCCACAATTACATATTACAGTCTGATAAAAGTGGCGAGGAGAGTGAGGACTATGATGATAATTGTGTGTTGGACAGAGGAACATCAGGAGAAGTGTGGTGGCAGTGGCAGCAATAAAGAGTGGAGGAAACATATGGCCAGAACGTCACAAAAAACTGCCAGGGCCAGATCTGCTTCTCTTATAGTCAGCTCAGGAACCGGTGATGCCATTGATACTGTGGGCACAGGTTCAAAACGTGCCAGATCTAAACCAAATTTGGCTGCTGCAAGCTCTGTGCGAGTATGTCCTGTCTGGCAGCTTTTCTCCACTATGCCAGAAGACAAATGCATTGGTGTGTGCAAGGTCTGCAGGATTAAAACAAAAGTGTCCTCCTTCACCCGGTCTCCTTTGCGGCAGCCAGGCTGCATCCATGCCAGGTACAGTGTTCTTGTCAGTTTTATCATCATTTACTGCTTCTCCCGCTCAGACTACTCCTCCTACTCTGCTCTATTGTCTGCAATTGATAACAAAATGTGTGGCCAATAAAAAACTCCACAGGCCCAGCAATCAGCGGTGTTCAAGCTTAACTCCCACCTGGATGATGGTATAGTTTCTACCATACCACTTAATGGATTCTTCTGCCTTTAGGGAGCCGATTTCGTACACTCAGCCTCACTGAACAATACCTAGCTGGGATTTTTTCTCCCAAAAAGGTATCCTGCCTTGTACTGTGGTCTGAGATGGGGGGATCTTATTTAGCGTTTTATATGGGGGTCTGATCTGAAAGGAAGGGGGTATTTTTTTGTACTAGCACACAATATAAAGGGGTGTTTTTGTACTGATGGTACCAGTGTGTGGAATCTGTGTGGTACCAGTATTTTCAGGGTGACTGTTTCTGTAGGAAAGTATTGGGGAGCACAGCGGACACAGTAATGGAGGTGGGAGGATGATGGAAAAGTAGGAAAGTAAGATGTCTGTTTGTTAAACTCTGCAGAGACGAGGGGCGGCTGAAAGAAGTCACTATGGCGGTCTGGTCTGACAGGAGAAGAAGAGGAAATAGAATGTCTACATCAGACAAGAGAAGTCACTGGATGCAAGAGGTACATATGTGTCCCTGTATCACCCTGTATGTTCTGTGGCCCTGTATGCAATGTTTTTCAAGTATATCTTTAAAGGGTTTGTCAGTTTTTTTTTTTTCGTACAAGCGCTGCCTTCTCTGCTCTGTTTACCTGCACATCACTGCAAATGCTACGGCGAGCAGGTGAACAGAGCAGAGAAAGCAGTTCTCATATGAGTGCTGCCCTCTCTTCAAACAGCTGATCTTCTGGGATGCCGGAGGACCTCGCCAATCTGATATTGATGACCTAAAAAGAGGACAACCCTTTAACAGTGGGACTGGAGAGAAGGGGTTAGGTTGAGAATTTGGCATGCGGGGCTGTTTAAATTTTTGCCTCGGGCAGCAGAAAAGTTAGGTGCACCAGCGCTGAGTGGAGGGGGGGGGGGGGGGGCAAGCTGAACTCTTGCACCAGGGCCCATGAGCCTGTAGCTATGATCCTGGCAACTTGCAATTCTTGGACACCTGGGGCAGCTAATTCAGGCAGTGAGAGTACATGTCTTTCCCGGCTGACTGGTTCACTGTTTTTCGCAGTGAGGCAGCATCGCAGCAAGAAGGGTGAGTCCTATTGACACCTCCACCAGGAGCTTATCTACCTCCTCAACCTCCTCTTTGGAGGACATCCTCCCTTGCCCAACAGCAAGGCAGAGCTTCGCTTTCACTCCCCCTATGTGTAAAGTGAAACGTTGCCATGTGGCCGATTGGCCTGGATGAGAGTCGTCACACAGATGATAAGTGGCATTAAGCAGCAAACATCCTGCTGGCTGTCTCCCTGCCAACTCCAGCTGGCCAAAGTGGTCAGCAACAATGGCAGGAACATCAAGGCAATGGTGCATTTGGGGGAAATAACACATGCTCCTTACATGGCACACATGATAAATCTAGTCATGCAACGCTTTTAATAAAAAAGTACAGTGGCTTGCAGAGGGTGCTGTCCTTGCATTTCAGCCATTCTCATGTGGCAAGGAACTCCCTCCTTAACTTGCAGCAACAGAACAATCTGCCATTACACAGTTTGATCCGTAATATTATAAGTCACTGGATGGCCAATGATCTCATTGGGGGAGGGGGGGCCGAGTCGGAAATAACTGGGTCAGACTGGCCAGAAGCTGTATGCTTGCTTTATTATGAGCTGACAGGCATATCAGTAGTCTGATAATTACTGCATATCCATGCTTTTAGACCCTCGCTATCAAAGCAAAACAGGGGAATGTTTTTCTGTTGTCAGAAGGGACGCCAAACTTCTTTATTACCAGTAAACACTGTGTATGCAAATCAGCACCAGAGTTCTACCGCCTCAACATCCAGGCAGGGCCGTCTTTCCGAATGGGCACGCTGGGCAGTTGCCCGGGGGCCCCACTTGCCTGGGGGCCCGCCTGCCCAGTGAACCCACCAGCCAACTTCCCAACCGTCATCCCCCAGTTGAATACTAATGAGCGCTTCCATTATGGAAGCGCTCATTAGAACCGAGAGACCAGGAAGTGGTGAACGCTCTGTACTCACCACTTCCTGGTCCTCGGCTGTCGGCTGTGCAGGGCTGCGCACAGCGTGAGGGCGCTCTGTGACCTCACGCTGTGCGCGCCAGTTCAGAGCACAGAGTCGACTGAGGAGAGGCAGGCGGCGTCCAGGAGCAGGAGAGGTAAGTGATTTTTTATTTTATAAGAAAATGTGGCTGCTGGGGGCATAAGGGGGCTAATGGAGAGGCATATGGGGGGCTAATGGAGAGAGGCATATGGGGGGCTAATGGAGAGAGGCATATGGGGGGCTAATGGAGAGAGGCATATGGGGGGCTAATGGAGAGAGGCATATGGGGGGCTAATGGAGAGAGGCATATGGGGGGCTAATGGAGAGAGGCATATGGGGGGCTAATGGAGAGGCATATGGGGGCTAATGGAGAGGCATATGGGGGCTAATGGAGAGGCATATGGGGGCTAATGGAGAGGCATATGGGGGGCTAATGGAGAGGCATATGGGGGCTAATGGAGAGGCATATGGGGGCTAATGAGGCATATGGGGGCTAATGGAGAGGCATATGGGGGCTAATGGAGAGGCATATGGGGGCTAATGGAGAGGCATATGGGGGCTAATGAGGCATATGGGGGCTAATGAGGCATATGGGGGCTAATGGAGAGGCATATGGGGGCTAATGGAGAGGCATATGGGGGCTAATGAGGCATATGGGGGCTAATGAGGCATATGGGGGCTAATGGAGAGGCATATGGGGGCTAATGGAGAGGCATATGGGGGCTAATGGAGAGGCATATGGGGGCTAATGGAGAGGCATATGGGGGCTAATGGAGAGGCATATGGGGGCTAATGGAGAGGCATATGGGGGCTAATGGAGAGGCATATGGGGGCTAATGAGGCATATGGGGGCTAATGGAGAGGCATATGGGGGCTAATGGAGAGGCATATGGGGGCTAATGGAGAGGCATATGGGGGCTAATGAGGCATATGGGGGCTAATGAGGCATATGGGGGCTAATGGAGAGGCATATGGGGGCTAATGGAGAGGCATATGGGGGCTAATGAGGCATATGGGGGCTAATGAGGCATATGGGGGCTAATGGAGAGGCATATGGGGGCTAATGGAGAGGCATATGGGGGCTAATGGAGAGTCATATGGGGGCTAATGGAGAGGCATATGGGGGCTAATGGAGAGGCATATGGGGGCTAATGGAGAGGCATATGGGGGCTAATGGAGAGGCATATGGGGGCTAATGGAGAGGCATATGGGGGCTAATGATGAGGCATATGGGGGCTAATGATGAGAGGCAGCATATGGGGGCTAATGATGAGAGGCAGCATATGGGGGCTAATGATGAGGCATAATAACACTGTCATCCACAGATGCCCCCATAACAGTGTGTCTTCCACAGATCCACCATAACAGTGCGCCTGCGCACTGACGAGAGACAGAAAGAAGGGGAAAGAATCCGCGGAAGCAAGCAGAGGACGGCACAGCAGACGATTGAACAGCTTCTTTTGTAAGTAAATAGTTTTATTATAAATGTATCCCTGCATACCGCAATTCTCTCATATTTTGTAATCTTATTTATATATACTTATTTTGTTTTTGCCCCCCCATTTTTGACTGTGGTATCTTTGTGCCCCCCCTATATATTATTCCTATATTAAACACTGATTTTGTTGAAAGTACCAATAAATATCGCCTTATTGATAATTTGCATTTTTATTCTAGTGCGTGATTGTGTAGACAGGGCCCCAGTGCACTGTATTGCCCGGGGGCCTATAATGCTCTTAAGATGGCACTGCATCCAGGTTCAGTCCTACCTGGACTCTGGCACTACTGCAGCTCATACCATGTTCCTTGACTCCATGGGCTTCTGGGCAGGCAGATTGGAACTGTGGCCCGAACTTGCCCAGGTTTTCAGCATGGCAGGGGGCATTTTGACTCCCAAATGGACAAAATTTTCCTCCACCAGTGGACAAAGCTTCCCTTTTTGTCAAAATGAATGAGGCATGGATCCGGGAGGATTTTAACACGTTTTGCCCCATCATGCCATTGTCAATGTATGTATGCCTACCATCATATGCTGTACCGTATGGCTGCTGCTGCTGCTACCACCATCATGCCACTGCAGCTGTCAGCTTACCATCATGTTCTGTACTGTATGGCTGCTGCTGATACCACTGCCACCTTCATGCCACTGCTGCTGTCTGCCTGCCATCATGTTTTGTACAGTATGTATGACGCTGTCATGCCATTGCTGCTGTTTGCCCGCCTACCTTCATTTTCCTTACCGTATGGCTGTTACTGCTGTTAATCCCCTTCTGCTACTTCAATTACCCCTACTACCACTATCATTAACGCTACACGGTTGCTACTACTACTACCCCTAAACAGCTACACACATCTACTGCCTTGTCTGTTCCATGATGTGCTGCTACTACTGCGGCCACTATTACCCAAGATAATTTTTCCTTGCTCATTCAGAACAAGCCACATTTTCTTCTGACAATTAACACTTGTGCATATATAAATATATGGGCAGGCATTCTGCCCCCGTTAGCGCATAATGTTTGGTTGCTTGTGTACAAAAATCCACTCTTTTTTTATGACATTAACATCTATGTGTGTATAAACAGGGGTAGAGATCTGCCTCCGTTGAGGTATATGTTTTGGACGCCTGGTCCCAACAAACCACAGTTTTTTCCCCATAAAACCATGTGTGTTTTAACACCATCTGCCTCCGATAAGGAACAACTTTTGGAAGCTTTCTAAAATGAAAATGTATAACACATGTGATGGTGCGGTGGGTTTTGAAACGTGCAATTTGTTAAAAACACCAAACATGCGTTTACCCAAACCTATGTTTAAACAGCAAACAAAATATGCCAGCACACAGTTATATATGCAAGCAATAGAATTAGGAAATAGAGATTACTCTGGATTATAGTGGTACCATACCTACTATATTTAAAAAATGGAAGCTCTTTGCACACATTTTTGATCAAACGTGTTAGGCCCCTCTACCAACGTCAAGGCGACTTCTGCAGATGGGTACCTAAGACTAACAGAACTGCCTCTCCTGGGCCTAACTTAAAGAGGACCTTTCATGGGTCCAGACATTCTGAAATAACTAGCAGATTATGTAGGGCATAGTGCAGGGATGTATTATCGCTTACTAGTTTGTCTGGGCCCCTCTCTGTTCGCCCGCTGTGCCCCCGTTCACTTTTCTCGCCTGGTATGCTAACGAATAGCATCAGTACAGGGAGGAGGAGACTGCCCTGTTTCTCAATGGGGGTCTCCTTCTCCCTGGCTGTATAGCGCTGTGCAATCACAGCGGAGAGCATCACAGCCAGGGAGAAAAAAAAACTCTGAAGGAAACGCCCATTGAGAAACAGGGCAGTCTCCTCCTCCCTGTACTGATGCTATTCATTAGCATACCAGGAGGGAAAAGTGAGCGGGGGCATAGCGGGCGAACAGAGCGGCACCCAGACAAACTAATAAGCGATATTACATCCCTGCACTATGCCCAACATAACCTGCTAGTTTTTTCATAATGTCTGGACTCATCGAAGGTCCTCTTTAAGCCTACAATTAGGCTTGAGCGAATCAAGCTTCAGATCATAGATCCAAAGTCGATTCATTCTAAGGCCTCATGCACACGACAGTGTTTTTTCACTGTCAGTGATTTGGCTTCAGTGGTCCGTGTCCGATTTTGCTTCAGTTGTGTTTCCTTGTGTCTTCCTTTTTTTTTGCCTGATAGGGGGAAAAAAAGGAAGGTTAATGAAAAGTGTAATTTTATTGCACCAAGGTCTTGTAGAAAAAAAACGGACACGGACGCGGACACAGATGACATACCAGTTGTGCATCCGTTTTTTTTGACGGACCCATTGACTTGAATGGGTCCTTCCTCCGTTTTCCACTGACAAGAATAGGACAGGTTATATTTTTTTGACGGACTGGAATCACGGATCACGGACGCGGAGAAAAAAGGAGGACTATCAGTTTTTTTTCACAGCTCCATAGAAATGAATGGGTCCGCTAAACTGTGAAAAATGACGGAAAGGACACGGATGCACACAACGGTCGTGTGCATGAGGCCTAACACTTCGTGTTAATGCTGTACCTGTCTCAGCACAGCAATAATATGTATTGCCTCCGTGGAGGCAAAATTTGTTTCAGCTGAAGTTGTGCGATACTTTGAAGAATGAATTCGGAATTAATTTCTACATCTTTAAAAACATTTAAAATCCGGAATCCGAAGTCAGGTTTGGTATAGGCAGGTACCTCGGTACTAAAACCAACTTCGGATTGCTATCTATGATCCGAAGCTCGAGTCGCTTAATACCTACAATGTTCAGGTTGGTGTAGGAACCAGCTGGGCCTGACACACGTTTTATCAAAAATGTGCGCAAAGAGCTTCCATTTTTCATGTATAGTAGGTATGGTACCACTGTAATCCAGAATAATCCCTAGTACCTAGTTCTATTGTTTGCATATATAACAGTGTGCTGCCATATTTTGTGTGCTGTTTGTATGTTAGCTTTATGGATGTTCACCTGTGACTTTGGATGTGCTAGTCTAAATTGTTTCCAAACCTATGTATGTCAGTTGTGCGATACTTTGAAGAATGAATTCGGAATGAATTTCTACATCTTTAAAAACATTTTACTAATGTGCCACAAACAGGAAGTTAATATCACCAACCATTCCCATTTTATTAAGGTGTATCCATATAAATGGCCCACCCTGTAGAGGGTGCTATGTTCCAATTTTCAGAGTAATTGGATCCAAAAAATAGATTCGGGCCCGTAGAGAACTTTTTGAAAACTTTGCTGCATTGGACAGTAAACGAATTTCAAGAAGTTTGCTCATCTCTAATATATGTAGAAAGAGAGATGATAATTAGATAGATAGATAGATAGATAGATAGATAGATAGATAGATAGATAGATAGATAGATAGATAAAATTTGGGACAGACATCTCTCCTGGAGGAGCACATACTGCACATACAGTGTGATCTCCCCCTGGTTAAGCTGATCAGTGATCCTGTACTAACTATATGGGATTCGCTGGTCTTGTGATGTTTTTGCCACATTTTTTCTTTTTATTTTAGTTATAGTCTAATGGGCATTATGTACATCCGCGCTCCCTGGCGGGAGGTTTGGTATTGATGCCTGTAAAATTAAGATGGGGGTTGTGATGCCTAGACTCCTTGAATGGTCTATTCTTACTTGCTTTTATCCCTCCCTTTTTTATTATTATTACTTTCATATATATTGAATTACTTTCATATATATTGAATACTTCGAAGAATGGGTATAAAACACACACCCAATGAGATGGAACCTATAATTATATATACTTCTGATTATTAGTGAAAATCTATGTACCGTACATGTCAGCGTAGTAAAATAGATATAGTTGATACATGGTAATCGTATATACAAGATTTAGATTTTTCTATTTTTGAGATATTTTACCATTGCGCTGGGGCCATAGGCTGTCACGTGACGTTTTTTTCTGAGCGTCTTTTGATGTTGCCTAATGATGATATTTGACACACTGGGACCTTCGTGATACGCCGGTGCGGGTTGCGCCTTGTACGCCTGATCACATGACCCATGGCTGCTGATGTCAGCGGATCATGTGATCGGATGTCATTGCGGACATGTGCAATGTGATCCAGTAGACACTCAAGCCGTGAGGTTTCTCCATGCTGGTTAGTGTTTATACACTTTATCTATATCGCACACTAATGTTTTTAATTGATATCACAAGTGGATCCACATATGTTTTTAATCTGCCAATGATTGCACTTTTATACTATATAACTGCATTAGATGATTGGAGTTTTTACACTTGCTTTTGCATCATGTTCTATATACTCTAGTAGTGTTGATCACGAATATTCGAATTTCGAATTTTTATCGCGAATATAGGTACTTCGAAAATTCGCGAAAATTTTGAATATAGTTATATATATTCGAAATTTCGAATATTCAAATTTTTAGCGTTTTTTTTTTTTTTGCGATTTTTTTTATTTTTTTATCAGTACACATGATCCCTCACTGCTTCTAGCTTGTGGGCCAATAAGAAGGCTGCAATATACTTGACTTTAGGAGTAGTAGTGTTTGCGAATTTTGCTCTATATTAGTTTTTTTAGAATATTCGCTATATTGCTATATATTCTTGTTTTAGAATATTACGAATATTCGAAAAAAGAAGTTATAGCAATATAGAGAATATAAAAAAAAAAAATCGAATAGAGCAATTTAGCTAATATAGTGATATAATCTTCTTTGTCTAATAGTTGTAAGTTGAAAAATTTGCAATAAAAATTCGAATCCGAAAATTCGAATTCCGAAAATTCGCATATTACACAATCATTACAAATTTCTTGAATTTGCGAATTTTCGGCGAATATTCTACAAAATATTCGCGAAATATCGCGAATTCGAATATGACCCCTGCCGCTCATCACTATACACTAGTAATTATGTTTATATATTTATGCTTATGAATATGATGTATCACTTTCTATTTATACTTTTGTATGAATTGCTCTTGTTAATCAATCATTATGTGGGTGTGTATATATACCTATATTTGAGCACCATTTCTGTTATCATCACTGCTTGAGAAAGATCCCACTGAGTGGATTAAAACGTTGCTCTTTTTTCCTAGTGGAATAAACTTACACTTTTCTTGGATGTGCCATGGAATCTTGTCAGGATAGATAGATAGATAGATAGATAGATAGATAGATAATAGATAGATAGATAGATAGATAGATAGATAGATAGATACAGATGTAGCCAAGCTAAAATTCACTCTGACTTTGTCGCTGGTAGATGGGCCCGA
This sequence comes from Bufo bufo, assembly GCF_905171765.1. Lineage (NCBI taxonomy): Eukaryota > Metazoa > Chordata > Amphibia > Anura > Bufonidae > Bufo > Bufo bufo. Next base: position 117,483,792 of record NC_053391.1, read on the forward strand.
CATATTCTTGATCAAAAATATGCGCAAAGAGCTTTTACTTTTCATATAGTAAGTATAGCAGTAATGCTGTCACGTACCGGCAGGACAGGTAGTGGATCCTCTGGACCAGAGAGGCGATAGCGCGGGTTGTACTAGAGGATCGGTTCTAAGCAGTTACTGGTCTTCACCAGAGCCCGCCGCAAAGCGGGATGGATTTGCTGCGGCGGTAACTACCAGGTCGTGTCCCCTAGTAACAACTCGACCTCTCTGGCTGGTGATATGGCGTGGTACACAGGGAGAAGGCAAGAGCGAAGTCGGACGTAGCAGCGGTCAGGGCAGGCGACAAAGGTTCAAAGGCGAGTGGACGGTAGCAACGGGTACGGCAACAGGTAAGGCAAACTAACATAGTAAGGAACGCTTTCTCTGAGGCACAAGGCACAAAGATCCGGCAGAAAGCTGTGGGAGGAGAAGGTATAAATGGGCAGTGCACAGGTGCAGCCTAATTAAGTCAGCACTGCCTCTCACAACCTTAACCCTTAATAACCCCTTTGGACCAGGCACCAATCACCGGTGCACTGGTCCTTTGAATCTAAGAGTCCCGGCGCGCGCGCGCCCTAGAGAGCGAGGACACACACGCCGAGACGCTGGAGTGCTGCCTGGGGGCATACGCTGTGAGCGCTCCGAGGCCAGCACGGGACAATCCTAGCTAGGGTTGTTGCGGGTATCGAAATTTTGATACCCAATCGATACTTTTGTCCCGGTATCGATACGATACCGGGATTTCCATTTTTTCGATACTGGGCTGCGCTACTGCGCTGTCAGCGCGCTCATGTTCTCTCAGCAGCACGGGGAGAAGGAAGCTGTCCTCCCTCCCCCTGTGCTGCTGCCGCTGCCACCAATGAATGGGGAGAGGGGCTGAGGAGAGGCGGGCGCACTGCGCCCACCAATGATACGACTTTTCCTACACAGAGCGGCGCCCAGCGATGTCCTAGCACTCACCATTATTCCTGGGCATCGCTCCGTTCACCCGCAGTGCCCCATTACTGTCTCCTCTCCTGCTCCATATGCTGATTACTATCGGACCGATGGGGAGGAGACATCAGCTTCACTAGTGGGCGTTCCTTCTCCCTGGCTGTAGCGCTGTCCAATCGCAGCGCAGGAAGAAGGAACGCCCACTAGTGAAGCTGATGTCTCCTCCCCATCGCTCCGATAGTAATCAGCATGTGGAGCAGGAGAGGAGACAGTAATGGGGCACTGCAGGGGAACGGAGCGGCGCCCAGGACTAATAGTAAGTGCTGGGACATCGCTGGGCGCAGCTCTGTGTAGCCTAATACTTAAAGTCTGGAGTCTGGAACCAGGAAAAGTAGTCTAACACATAATACAGGAGGCGGGTGCCGGCAGCAGAATCGCATTGCCGGCACCCTGTCTCTGACAGGGAGCTGCGATCAGCGGCAGTTAACCCCTCAGGTGTGGCACCTGAGGGGTTAACTGCCGCTGATCTGCCAGTACCCGCCTCCTGTAATTATCATTACAAAAGTGAAGACAGTCGGCACTCCTCTTGCAGAGTCGTGGTGCTCGCGTCCAGGGTAAGAAAAACCCACTTACCATATGGAACAAAAGACCGGCACTTCACTTCTTGTCAATCTTTACTTTATTGAAGCATGAAGGAACAGTGCTGATGCGACACGTGTTTCGGCTCAAATACGAGCCTTTGTCAAGCATAGTAAATTACTGCATGGAACACATTTAAATAGTGCGCCCATATCAGCGTCCAACGTGATGACGTCACATCACCATGGAAACAAAAATACACAAAACATGAAGCTCAACAATTACAAAACATTGTTGCAACATGGTCCTGATGCTGTTAAACATGTGATTCAATTGAATCTTATAGCTTTAATTAGAGTGGGTTTTACAGAAAAAAGGAGTTAGCAAATAGCATGAGATACAGAAATACAGCAAATACAATTATTGAAATAATTATCCTGAGAAATAAATCTCCTACAGGCTACATATAACTTAAGGGTATCATACCTTGTTGCTTTTTTCATTTTTTCATTTTCTCTGTGACTAGACAAATAAAAAATATGTATTAAAATACAATGACAACTATTGTCTATTGCAAGAATGAAGAAAAAAAACTTTTATATATCTTACAGAAATGCATTTAATTCATATTCCCGATTTAAACCTTTTGGTTCAATGGTCTGCAGGGTATGGATCCAAAAACTTTCACGTTTTTTGAGTAATAGCAACCTGTTGCCACCTCTACGTGGTGGCAGCACCTGCTCGATGATCTGGAATCTTAGTTGTGAAACATTGTGAGAACATCTGTCAAAATGATAAGGAATAGGCAACAGCAGATTTTTCTTACGTAAGGTGGATTTATGATTGCTGAACCAATCCTTCATTCTGACAGATTTCTCACCAATGTACAACAAGCCGCAAGGGCACTTTAACAGATACACAACGTAGTTGCTATCACAGGTAAAAAAAACTGTGATAGCAACTACAACGTAGTTGCTATCACAGGTAAAAAAAAAATTTACAGGAAATTTTTTACCAGTGTGTGGATGGGAAAAGGATTCACCCTTGATTACCGCAGAACAGGCACTTTTCCTTGTTTACAGTGTGTTCACTGTTCTGCGGTAACCAAGGGTGAATCCTTTTCCCATCCACACACTGGTAAAAAATTTCCTGTAAATTTTTTTTTTACCTGTGATAGCAACTACGTTGTGTATCTGTTAAAGTTCCATACTGTAATTATCATTGGTGGCACAGTGCGCCCCCCCCCCCCTCAACCCCCCATTCCATTAAAATCATGCGCCGGCCCCTCTCAACCCCCCAGTATTAAAATCATTGGTGGCAGTGGCCACAGGGTCCTCTCCCCTCCCCCTCATTGGTGGTGCAGTGGCAGCTTCTGATCGGAGCCCCCGCAGTGTAAGCCTGGGACTCTCATCGGTTACCATGGCAGCCAGGACGCTACTGAAGCCCTGGCTGCCATGGTAACATCCCTGATGCTGTGTGCACAAAGCACAGAGCAGCAGGGATAGTGTGAAGTCCTATTCACCCTGATAGAGCTCTATCAGGGTGAATAGGACAAGGGATGAAAGATCCCAGGCTCTGGCCCCTAAGGGGGGAAATAGTTCTTAAATAAAAAGTGTAAAAATAAATAAATAAAGTTAAAAAAAAAAATGAAGTATAAATCACCCCCTTTTCCCAATTTCACACATAAAATGTATAAATAATAAACATATTACATATCGCCACGTCAGAAAAGTCCAAACTATTAAAATATAAACAAAAAATCTTTGCGGTGAACGCCGGAACAGAAAAAATGTATAAAAACTGCGCGATTGCCATTGCCATTTTTTAAAATGCGGAATGCACGTGGCTTTTTTGTTTTACTTTTTTCGCGTGGTATCGAATGGTATCGAGTATCGCAATACTTTTTCATGGTATCGAAACCGAATCAAAAATTTGGTATCGCAACAACTTTAATCCTAGCTCCAACCAGCAGGCAATGTAACAAAGCACATCATCTTTTTATTTACAAGCTGAGAAAGTGGCATAATTGTTCCGTTGCCTTAACAACATTTTATGAGTATTTAACAGACCTATTTTGTTTCACATCAGGATACTGTGTTTCTGCTAAATCCATCCAGTTTTCACAGCATAAGAGATATACAATACAGACGTAGAAAATGTTTAGCTGGACAGTAAAGGGGCAAATAAGGCAAGAAACTTGGATTAAAAAATAGAAGAGATTATAATAGCTCTGTGATGAGGTGATATCAGGGTTTGATAGAGATAGACTATTATTCTATTTGGGTACCTGCACACAGTGCTGATTTATATGCAGAAAATCCACACAAATTCCGCACCAAAACTGCACAAACACACATATAAATCCGCACTATTTATTGCGGTTTCTGTGCCTTTTTTTACGCTGTTTTTGTTGCAGATTTTCGTGAAACTTTTCTATTTATGTTAACAACCCCATTAAAGTCTATCAGGGAAACCACTCTACGGATGGTGCGGGATCGTACTAACAATTGACATGCTGCAGATTTAAAAATCTGCATTATAGGTCAATTTCCTTATGGATGAGATTTGCTGGTACTGTATTATGCTGCAGTTTTTCTACACAAAAACCTGTGCAGAAAAACCACACATAATCCGCGTGAGGACCCCTACTAGAGAAGAGCGCCTTGAAGTCAAACGCATTGATTTAGATCAGAATTTCAGGAAAAATTAAATTCGTCAAAAAGCCGAATTTCCTCGTGCTTTGTGGTCATGAACCTATTTTTTCTGAAATGGCGGTAACAAAAATGCATATTCACCTCCTTTATTTGCTGGCGTTGTGGCCATCGTGATTGAAGAAACAGCGCAAAATTCACATGGTTTCTTCAATCAAGATGGCCTCTCCACGAGCAAATGGATAAGGTGAGTATGTTTTAGTTTTTTTACCCTGATTAACCCCTGAAAGGTCTCAATTAATTAATGTCCGATGCCGCGATCAGTGATGAACGCAGCATCTGAGGGGTTCAATGACAGGGGGTGAAGCGATCACTGTTCCCCCTCATTGCGCCCACTACATACAATGAATTGCGATTTGTAACTAAATAATTCATAACAAATCAAATTTCTTTGTAAAATTCAGCGAAGCAGCCGAATCGAATTTTTGATAACCTCGCTCATCGACAACCATTACTTTGGGTGACTACTACTACTATTATTGCTACCACTGTCCTCCACTCCTTTCCTGGGCTCACTGCACAAGCAGGGAAGAAAATAAATAGCAGGTAAGCATCACCCGCAGGTAGCGACTTGTATAATCTTGTTAAGCTCATAGATGGACATTCACTTTAATTGTATATAATACAGAAGTCAAGTAGAGTTTTTTCAAGAGATAAATGTATCGACATAATTATATGAAGGTTTATGGAGTAACATTTTTCTGTAAATGTGGTGGCAGATATACAAGTTATTTCTTTTGTATTTCATTCTGCAATAAGTGGGAGTATTTGTATAAAACACATTTATAAGCCCAGTATGGGTGGGTTGAAATTAGCACCATAAAAGAACATTTTACAGTCAGCGTCTCACTAGGAAGTGAAGCATGACTGCCAGGATCCATTATCTTTGAAGAGTATGTTATGACAAGAAAATAATTTCAGATTAAAGGATAGATTTAATCGAAAGTTTCCGTAATGGATTTTCAACATTTTCAGCATAGGCCTTGTCTCGTTATAATATAGTCATATTGTCATATCTATACTCCATTTACAGATGTTTTTGCTTAGCTCCTCCAGTCTGAAAAAAGTGCTAAGCAATGTGTTACTGTATACTAATAACAGACAAGGAGATGCAAAGTACAGCCTTATAGATGAGGACTTGGCAGCATAAAGTAGAGACAGGTGAGTTGATTTCAGCGGTTTGTCATTTATAAGTTAAAAGTAAGTGGTTGCCGAGAACCAACATCACAATCATTGCAGACTGGGCCTGGAAAAGAGTCCCGGCCACCTGAGAAGAATCATGGTTATTCATGAATTCCTGCTCTCCCTGCCCACCTGCTGATGATTGACAGGCTTCTCCCTAGTTTTCTCCCCCTCTCTCTAGGAGAGAACTGCCAATCATCAGCAGATGGGTGAGAGAGCAGGAGATTATAATAACCAGGACTCTTCTCAGGTAGATTTGACTCTTTTCCAGGCTCAGTCTGCAATGATTATGATGCTGGTTCTCGGCAACCACTTACTTTTAGCTCATGAGTGACACACCGCTGAAATCATCATTTCTGTCACTAATTTATGCTGCCCTCAGTGAGGTCAGCATAAAGTTAATTACAGGTTCCCTTTAAAGTGCTAGTGATTGTTTCAAATTTGACAACTCAGAGTAACTTTTTTTGATTAAATTTTTTATGTGAAAAAGAAGCTGGCACTCTCACTCACCCGGTAAGGGCTGTTGTCAGCTGGTGCCCCTATTGCGGCACCTGCCGTTTGTGCACCACATCACGGATCCGAACCCATTCGCTTGATTGGGTCCAAAATCCGGAAGGTGCAATGCGGAAAGGAGGCACGGAACCCCACAGACGCACTCCGTTTTCTGTCCGTGCCTCCGCGCTGCAAAAAAGCAGTGAATGCACTACTTTTTTGCAGTGCAGACCGTCGGATGTGGATAGCAGACCCCGTTCAAGTGAATAGGTCCTGCGTCCATATATGGCAGCCCTATGGTCGGTGCCAGTGCATTGCGGACCGCAATTTGCGATCCACAGCACGGGCCTGGCCAGCGCACATTTGTGTACATGAGCCCTAAAGGTTATATCAAATTATAAGAATTTATCATAAAACATTGCTTAAAATTAAGACAGAACTCCCAGCGCCATAGCTGTGTACACCCGGTCCCTGAGCGAAATTGCTCGGTGACCGGGGTACGATGGCTGCTCTGCACGGCAGGCAGCCATCTTTCCTACAGGCACAGGGAGGTTTTTCTGCCCCCTGCAGCTCCGATCGCTGCCATTGGCCGGTTTCTGCAGACCGGCCAATCACAGCTCCGGGTGGTTTTTTAACCATTCATGGAGCTGCAGGGGGGGTTGTACAGGGGTGACTGGTGCTGAACTAGTCAGCACCTGTCTCCCCCGAGGTCAGGCAGGGGACACCAGTGTTTGGCGTCCCCTGCCAGCGCTGGGATTGGCTGGAACAACGCTCCAGTCAATGGCAGCGCAGGAAAGGGCTGAACCTCTCTGCAGGAAGCCATTCTAGCTGGTGACTGTTGCAGAGAGGTTCTGTGCTTTTTTGTGCTGCTTGTTGGCTTGCTGGGACTTGCACCACCACTGTTATTTCCTGCTGAAAGAAGAAATAAAAGAACAACATCTGGAATTGCTGCACTGATTTTTTTTTCATTTGCAGCAGTTCCAGATCCCTAAAACACCCTCCATCCCTGTACCTTATATATCTATCTATATATATACAGTTGCAAGAAAAAGTATGTGAACCCTTTGGAATGATATGGATTTCTGCACAAATTGATCATAAAATGTGATCTGATCTTCATCTAAGTCACAACAATAGACAATCACAGTCTGCTTAAACTAATAACACACAAAGAATTAAATATTACCATGTTTTTATTGAACACACCATGTAAACATTCACAGTGCAGGTGGAAAAAGTATGTGAACCCCCAAACTAATGACATCTTCAAGAGCTAATTGGAGTGAGGTGTCAGCCAACTGGAGTCCAATCAATGAGATGAGATTGGAGGTGTTTGTTACAGCTGCCCTGCCCTATAAAAAAAACACACACCAGTTCTGGGTTTGCTTTTCACAAGAAGCATTGCCTGATGTGAATGATGCCTCGCACAAAAGAGCTCTCAGAAGACCTACGATTAAGAATTGTTGACTTGCATAAAGCTGGAAAGGGTTATAAAAGTATCTCCAAAAGCCTTGCTGTTCATCAGTCCACGGTAAGACAAATTGTCTATAAATGGAGAATGTTCAGCACTGCTGCTACTCTCCCTAGGAGTGGCCGTCCTGTAAAGATGACTGCAAGAGCACAGCGCAGACTGCTCAATGAGGTGAAGAAGAATCCTAGAGTGTCAGATAAAGACTTACAAAAGTCTCTGGCATATGCTAACATCCCTGTTAGCGAATCTATGATACTTAAAACACTAAACAAGAATAGATTTCATGAGAGAATACCACAGAGGACTGCTGTTCAAAAAAAAACATTGCTGCACGTTTACAGTTTGCACAAGAGCACCTGGATGTTCCACAGCAGTACTGGCAAAATATTCTGTGGACAGATGAAACCCAAGTTGAGTTGTTTGGAAGAAACACACAACACTATGTGTGGAGAAAAAGAGGCACAGCACACCAACATCAAAACCTCATCCCAACTGTGAAGTATGGTGGTGGGGGCATCATGGTTTGGGGCTGCTTTGCTGCGTCAGGGCCTGGACGGATTTCTATCATCGAAGGAAAAATGAATTCCCATGTTTATCAAGACATTTTGCAGGAGAACTTAAGGCCATCTGTCCACCAGCTGAAGCTCAACAGAAGATGGGTGTTGCAACAGGACAACGACCCAAAGCATAGAAGTAAAACAGAATGGCTTAAACAGAAGAAAATATGCCTTCTGGAGTGGCCCAGTCAGAGTCCTGACCTCAACCCGATTGAGATGCTGTGGCATGACCTCAAGAAAGCGATTCACACCAGACAGCCCAAGAATATTGCTGAACTGAAACAGTTCTGTAAAGAGGAATGGTGAAGAATTACTCCTGACCGTTGTGCACGTCTGATCTGCAACTACAGGAAACGTTTGGTTGAAGTTATTGCTGCCGAAGGAGGTTCAACCAATTATTAAATCCAAGGATTCACATACTATTTCCACCTGCACTGTGAATGTTTACATGGTGTGTTCAATAAAAACATGGTAATATTTAATTCTTTGTGTGTTATTAGTTTAAGCAGACTGTGATTGTCTATTGTTGTGACTTAGATGAAGATCAGATCACATTTTATGAACAATTTGTGCAGAAATCCATATAATTCCAAAGGGTTCACATACTTTTTCTTGCAACTGTATAAATATATATACAGTATATATATATATATATATATATATATATATATATGGTAAATTTCAGTTAGTGTCAGTTTAGAATTTTGCACCTGCGTGTGTGCATTTTGCAACCACTGAGCACCCAATCAGTAGTGTCCATTACTGATCGCGTCTGCTCAGTTTGCACTGCAAGTTTTTTTTTGTGCAGAATTTTTTTTATTTTTTGCAGAAAATACTTTTTTTGCAAATTTTTTCTCTCCTTTTTTTCTCCTAAATTTTATTTCAAATTTATTACAAGCCCCTTCACGTGTGAAAACACAACATACACACCACTCATAATAAATAAAGGTTTACACATTTCACACCCCAATATAATATCCATGGCCCATCCATCCCAACGAGTATACTCAACTGAAGAGGCATACGCCATCCTTGCCTCCGATACTGAGTCTGCCAGTGAGGGAGAAGAGGATGCCACTTTCCTCTACTCCTCTATCGCCTCATCATCATCATCCGCTGATAAGGGACCATCTAGAAGGTGCCCCAGAACAACAACTAAGGCAGCCCCCCAGAGTGAGCCCACATGGACCCCACCCCCTGAGGATTATCAGCCCCAATTTCCTGAGTTTGTGGGCTGCTCAGGAATTCAGATAGATTGGGCGGGCTTCACAGAAATAGATTTTTTTTAAAATCTTTTTCTCTAAAGATTTTATAAATTTGATGGTAACCCAAACAAATTTATACTCCCAGCAATTCATTGCTCAGAACCCTACATCGACATACGCTAGACCCCAAGGTTGGACCCCAGTAAATGCAGCAGAGGTGATGACCTTTTGGGGGCTTTTGCTGCATATGGGCCTTGTTAAAAACCCAAAGATTACTCAGTATTGGAGTGCGGATGTCTTGAACCACTCTCCAATTTACAGTAATACCATGGCCCGTAATCGATTCCAATCAATACTTAAGTTTTTGCATTACAACGATAATGCAAAGTGCCCACCCCAGAATGACCCCGCATTTGACCGTCTGTTCAAATTAGGCCCGTCCTTGACCACTTCAACACAAAGTTCTCAGAAGTGTACACCCCAGAGCAAAATGTCTGCATAGAGGGTAAGATTCCACCAGTACCTGCTCAGCAAGTGGGCAAGGTATGGTATAAAAATATATAAAATCTGTAAGAATAGCTCTGGGTACACTCACAAGTTCCAGATTTATGAAGGGAGGGACCCCCGGATTGAACCCCCAGAATGCCCCCCGTCCTAGGAATTAGTGGAAAGATAGTGTAGGACTTACTGCACCCACTGCTGGATAAGGGTTACCATCTCTACGTGGATAATTACTTCACGAGTCTACCACTGTTCCAGTCCCTAAGTTCCAGAGGTACTGTGGTGTGCTGCACAGTGACAAAAATCAGAGAGGCCTCCCTAGATCCCTGGTAGGGCAAACACTAAGAAAAGAAGACAGCTGTGTTCTCCTCAATGAGAACATGTTGGTGGTTAAGGACAAGAGGGATGTCCTTTTGCTGACCACCATTCACAGTAACACCAGCTCCCCTGCCCCTGTACGTGGTACCACTACCACTGTCCCCAAACCAGACTGCATTCTGGACTACAACAGGTACATGGGCAGGGTTGATCTTTCAGATCAAGTTCTGAAGCCCTACAGTACCACACGAAAAACAAAAATCTGGCTGTGCACCTGGTACAGATGGTGCTGTACAATGCGTACATGCTATTTCGATCTAGAGGCCAGACAAGAACATTACTACAATTTCAAGAGGTGGTGATAAAGGACCTAATTTTTCTAAACCAAGCAATGGAGGGCCCCAGTACTTCTGCAAGTTACAGTGCCCGAGTTGTACCAGGGCAACATTTACCTGGTGAAGTCCCGCAAACAGCGAGGAAGGGAAGGACCCAAAAAAGATGCAGGGTGTGTTGCAAAAGGGGGATAAGGAAAGACACCATTTACCATTGCGAAACCTGCCCTGAAAAACCTGGCCTGTGCATCAAGGATTGTTTTAGAATCTACAACTCATCAATGGAGTAGTAATAAAATTTCATCCTTCATGTACCCTGTAGTTTTACCACCTTATATCTCTGATTTAGGGCTTGTTCACACGGTCGTTGTGGTTCCGTGGCCGTATTGCGGCCCGCATACGTGTGCACTCCACATCATGAATGAGGACCCATTCACTTGAATGGGTCCACAATCATAAAGATGCGGTACAGAATCAAGGATCCGAACCCAACGGAAGCACTACGGAGTGCTTCCGTGGTGTTTCTGTCCATGCCTCCGCACCGCATAAAAATATAACTTGCTCTATTTATTTGTGGTCCGGACGGATCACGGACCCATTCAAGTTTAATGGGTCTTGATCCGTCCCGGCCGCCGCACGGACGTTGCCCGTGCATTGGGGGCCGCAAATTGCGGTCCCCAATGCACGGAACGGAACCACAACAGCCGTGTGAATAAGCCCTTAGTCAGCATAGCATACATATTCACTTTTCACCAACCACTACATATTCATTTTTGTGAAACACCAGTTTGGTCAAATGTGCCCTTTCTACCACTTAAAATGTTCGTATGGGGGTCACTTCTTGGGGTTTTTGTAATTTCTGGGGACCTCAGGAATTTTTTAAATGTGACATGGCACCTAAAATCCATGTCTGCCAATTCAGGCCTGCCAGCAAAATCCTAAATAGGGAGAAAATGGGGAACAAAATGTGGGGTGCATTTCCTCCTTTAACCCCATGTGAAAGTGAAAAATTGGGGTCTGCTAGTAATTTTTCATTTTCACAGCCGAGTCCTTTTAAATCCTTGGACAAGTGTTTCTGCCTTCTGTGAGACACCTATTTGCTGAGAAATACAATTTCTACCCCTTAAAATGTTCATACAGGGGTGCAATTTCCATAATGGGGTCACTTCTTGGGGTTTTTTACTTTCTGTGGACCTCAGGAATTATTAACATACGACATGGCACCTAAAATCCATGTCTGTTTATTCAGGCCTGCAAAATCCATATTTTGCACTTTGCCTCTAAAGCCCTGCTCTGTGCCCATAAAGCAGGCTACACGTATGGGGTGTTTCCTGAATGGGGAGAAAATGGGTAGCATTTTGTCCTGTTACCCCTTGTGAAAGTGAAAAATGTGGGTGCAAAGCAACTTTTTCTACAACATTTTTTAATTTTTCAGTTTCACAGCCAAGTGTTTCCTAATTCTGTGAAACGCCTGATGGGTCAAAGCGCTCACTACACACCTTGAAATATTCCTTGAGGGGTGTAGTTTCCGGAATGGGGTCACTTTTTGGGGGTTTCCACTGTAGAGGTACCTCAGGGTGTCTTCATATGCGACATAGCTCCAAAAGCCAATCCTGCAAAATCTGTCCTCAAAAAGTTCTATGGCGCTCCTTCCCTTTTGAACCCTGCCATGCGCTCATGCCTCCGTTTTAGAGTACATTTTTGGGGGATTTGTAAACTGCAGAATCAGAGTAATAAATAAGGAGGTTTATGTTACAGCAAAAATGGAAGAAAATGGAAAATCTGAAAAAAATAATTAATAAAATCGAAATCAACAGTTAACAAAGTTTCTAACATTTACATCAGTTTTTAATGATTTTAGGGGTGTAGTTTGTAAAATGAGGTCATTTATGGGTGGTTTACATTACATAAGTCCCTCAAAATCACTTTATAACTGAATTGGTGCTTAAAAAAAATTGTTTTTGAAATTTTGAAAAATTGCTTCTAAATTTCTAAGCTTTCTAATGTCCTAAAAAAATAAAATGACATTTACAAAATGATGCCAACATAAAGTAGATATATATATTAAGTAATAAATATTTTATGAGGATCACTTTCTGTCTTAAAAGCAGAGAAATTAAAATTTTGGATTTTTTCATAAATAAAGGAGAAATATATTGACTCAAATTTATGACTGTCATGAAGTACAATGTGTCACGAGAAAACAATCTCAGAATGGCTTGGATACGTAAAAGCGTTATTACCACATAAAGTGACACGTTAGATTTGCAAAAATCGGCCTGGCATTTAAGGTGAAAAGTGTCTCGGTACTGAAGGGGTTAAGCAATTTTTTGCTAAATAATAAATTGTAATATTTTAACATGACCTCTACCGGGTGAGTAGGAGTGCAGCTTTTATATATACTGTATTTCTATTGCACTTTGTTTTTGCCTATTTTGGATGCCATCTAGCTATGCAGTGTCCGGAAACACACTGCTTAATACTGTGATTGTTTTTCATGTAAATTGTGCTTGTATAGGAGTTCCAATAAAGTTGCATAGGGAGGGGGAGGTTCTAACAAGCCTCCCAGGGCTGACTCCACCCTGCACACAGTACAGAGGAGAAGGAGAAGAAGGTCAGTGTGTGTGTGTGTGATGTCTGAGGACAAAGCTGCACCTCAGCAGCCATTTTGGAGAGTTATAAAAACTCCATAGTTAGTTCCATGCACCAGCCCATAGAAGGGAAAGATTACAGAAGAACCAGGCAACTCAGAGAGGGAGTGAGAATATTGGCAAAGGAAGGTAACTGTCGTTTATCAGGCTCTAGTCTCCTTTGCATTAGGTGGAGAGATTCTAGGCTGCAAGCTGCCCACCATAACCAAGGACAGAAAGGCCATCTGTCAGAACATAGTAATCCTAGATAGGATACAGAAGTATATGATTATACAGTACAGCAGACATAGTACATCCCTCCAGCCTGGAGAAACAAGGGAGAAAGATTAGTTGTCACTGAAAACTGCCCCTTATGCAAATTCTGGGAACAAATCTGAATCAATGTAAAAGCTGCCTTGCTGTAAATGACTTTTGTGGTACTGGCATCGCGAACAACACAGGGACCCAACCACCAAAGCACCATAAGCGTACCCATTACCATCAAGGGCACCTCTACTTCCATCTGGCTGGTGTTCCCTGCAATAGAGAGTGCCCCGGAGGATTTAGTGCTGTCTTCCTTATCACTGCACGCCGACCCAGGGAGCTGCAAAACCGTGAGTATGACTACTACCCCCATCAGCCCACCGTGCACTCACATACTGCCCCTGTGGTCCGGTCCACTGCAGCTAGAGCACCCTTGTTATCTATATTGCAATACCAGTGAGCTGCTGTCCAGTGTGAATTATCTTTTTTTTTTTTTTTTACACTTAGACCCCTTTCACACGGGCGAGATTTCCGCGTGGGTGCAATGCGTGAGGTGAACGCATTGCACCCGCACTGAATCCGGACCCATTCACTTCAATAGGGCTGTGCAGATGAGCGGTGATTTTCACGCATCGCTTGTGCATTGCGTTAAAATCGCAGCATGCTCTATATTGTGCGTTTTCCACTCAACACAGGCCCCATAGAAGTGAATGGGGCTGCGTGAAAATCGCAAGCATCCGCAAACAAGTACGGATGCGGTGCGATTTTCACGCACGGTTGCAAGGAGACGATTGGGATGGAGACCCGATCATTATTATTTTCCCTTATAACATGGTTATAAGGGAAAATAATAGCATTCTTAATACAGAATGCATAGTACAATAGGGCTGGAGGGGTTAAAAAAAATAAAAAATTATTTTACTCACCTTAATCCACTTGCTCGCGCAGCCGGCATCTCTTCTGTCTTCATCTTTGCTGTGCACAGGAAAAGGACCTTTGATGAAGTCACTGCACTCATCACATGGTCCATCTCTCTGATACATCACCATGGTGATGGATCATGTGACGGACCATGTGATGAGCGCAGTGACGTCATCAAAGGTCCTATTCCTCAAAGAAGAAGACAGAAGAGAAGCCGGGCTGCGTGAACAAGTGGATTAAGGTGAGTTATTTTTTTATTTTATTTTTTTAACCCCTCCAGCGCTATTGTACTATGCATTCTGTATTCAGAATGCTATTTTCCCTTATAACCATGTTATAAGGGAAAATAATACAATCTACACAACACCTAACCCAAACCCAAACTTCTGTGAAGGAGTTCGGGTTTGGGTACCAAACATGCCGATTTTTCTTATGCGCGTGCAAAACGCATTACAATGTTTTGCACTCGCGCGGAAAAATCGCACATGTTCCCACAACGTATCCACATCTTTTTCCGCAATGTCAGTGTAAAACCAGCCTTACTTTTCAGCTATTTTTGTACTCATAAGACCTGTAGACAATACGGAAATAGGATGAAGTCCATTGACAGCAGATAACCTGATGGTTTTCAGCAAGGCTGGATTTAGGTTGGTATAGGAAAAAAAACACTGGACCCACCTGACCTCTTATTGCAAAAACATCAAACATATCAGAAGAATATGGCCTTCTCCACTAAAGTATGCAAGAGTTAGGGAAACAGCCAAGCCAGTGATTTGAGGGGGTGAGTAGTGCCAATAGTATTCAAAGTCTGTATGAAAAATAAGTCCTTAAAGCGTCTCTTACTGCGAGCGCTGCAAGATCCTCCATAAAGTGGTTCCCATTCACACAGTCAGCATAGATAAAAGACCTATGCTGCTTTCACTATAGGGCTAATTCAGGAAAAAATTCCATAGTCACTTTGGAGTTTCATAAATCAATCTAAAATTTCATCCAACTACTGCTTTTCAATCCATGTGGTCATAAACTTCTCAATATCTACTTTCTCAAGCTCCTATTTTTCAAGGCAGAAAGGGGAGCAAATAGTGAAGCTCCGCAAGATGATGAATAAAAACACTGTGTTTATTATACTCTCAAGGGTATAATAAAATAAATAGTATCTTAGAAATACTGTATTGAAACTCGACCAGCAAGGGTGTATACTACATATCTCAGTTCACAGTTATGTCTGCTCAATAGCCTACTTAATCTGTCATATAAAAAAAAAAATACATGTTGCATTGTCTAAATTAATTTTTTATGTTTTTTTTTAGAAAGTATCACACTTCCTTTCAAATTTCGGAGTCCTTTTAAATTTTACTACATACCTCCGCAGTGTAAGCCTTGGTCACAAATACAGGGAGTGCAGAATTATTAGGCAAGTTGTATTTTTGAAGATTAATTTTATTATTGAACAACAACCATGTTCTCAATGAACCCAAAAAACTCATTAATATCAAAGCTGAATATTTTTGGAAGTAGTTTTTAGTTTGTTTTTAGTTTTAGCTATTTTAGGGGGATATCTGTGGGTGCAGGTGACTATTACTGTGCATAATTATTAGGCAACTTAACAAAAAACAAATATATACCCATTTCAATTATTTATTTTTACCAGTGAAACCAATATAACATCTCAACATTCACAAATATACATTTCTGACATTCAAAAACAAAACAAAAACAAATCAGTGACCAATATAGCCACCTTTCTTTGCAAGGACACTCAAAAGTCTGCCATCCATGGATTCTGTCAGTGTTTTGATCTGTTCACCATCAACATTGCGTGCAGCAGCAACCACAGCCTCCCAGACACTGTTCAGAGAGGTGTACTGTTTTCCCTCCTTGTAAATCTCACATTTGATGATGGACCACAGGTTCTCAATGGGGTTCAGATCAGGTGAACAAGGAGGCCATGTCATTAGATTTTCTTCTTTTATACCCTTTCTTGCCAGCCACGCTGTGGAGTACTTGGACGCGTGTGATGGAGCATTGTCCTGCATGAAAATCATGTTTTTCTTGAAGGATGCAGACTTCTTCCTGTGCCACTGCTTGAAGAAGGTGTCTTCCAGAAACTGGCAGTAGGACTGGGAGTTGAGCTTGACTCCATCCTCAACCCGAAAAGGCCCCACAAGCTCATCTTTGATGATACCAGCCCAAACCAGTACTCCACCTCCACCTTGCTGGCGTCTGAGTCGGACTGGAGTTCTCTGCCCTTTACCAATCCAGCCACGGGCCCATCCATCTGGCCCATCAAGACTCACTCTCATTTCATCAGTCCATAAAACCTTTGAAAAATCAGTCTTGAGATATTTCTTGGCCCAGTCTTGACGTTTCAGCTTGTGTGTCTTGTTCAGTGGTGGTCGTCTTTCAGCCTTTCTTACCTTGGCCATGTCTCTAAGTATTGCACACCTTGTGCTTTTGGGCACTCCAGTGATGTTGCAGCTCTGAAATATGGCCAAACTGGTGGCAAGTGGCATCTTGGCAGCTGCACGCTTGACTTTTCTCAGTTCATGGGCAGTTATTTTGCGCCTTGGTTTTTCCACACGCTTCTTGCGACCCTGTTGACTATTTTGAATGAAACACTTGATTGTTCGATGATCACGCTTCAGAAGCTTTGCAATTTTAAGAGTGCTGCATCCCTCTGCAAGATATCTCACTATTTTTGACTTTTCTGAGCCTGTCAAGTCCTTCTTTTGACCCATTTTGCCAAAGGAAGGGAAGTTGCCTAATTATGCACACCTAATATAGGGTGTTGATGTCATTAGACCACACCCCTTCTCATTACAGAGATGCACATCACCTAATATGCTTAATTGGTAGTAGGCTTTCGAGCCTATACAGCTTGGAGTAAGACAACATGCATAAAGAGGATGATGTGGTCAAAATACTAATTTACCTAATAATTCTGCACGCAGTGTAAGTACTGAAAAGGTCATTGAATTTAATAAAGAAATACATAGGTTATGGATAAAGTGGACATGATAGATAGTAACATAGTATATAAGGCCAAAAAATACATTTGTCCATCCAGTTCGGCCTGTTATCCTGCAAGTTGTTCAAGAGGAAGGCAAAAAAAAGAAATGGTAGATAAAAGCCAATTTTCCCCACTTAAGGGGAAAAAAATTCCTTCCTGACTCCAATCAGGCAATCAGAATAACTCCCTGGATCAACGACCCATCTCTAGTAGCTATAGCCTGTAATAATATTACACTCCAAAAATACATCCAGGCCCCTCTTGAACTCTTTTAGTGAATTCACCATCACCACCTCCTCAGGCAGAGAGTTCCATAGTCTTACTGCTCTTACCGTAAAGAATCCTCTTCTATGTTTGTGTACAAACCTTCTTTCCTCCAGATGCAGAGGATGTCCCCTCATCACAGTCACAGTCCTGGGGATAAATAGATGATGGGAGAGATCTCTGTACTGACGCCTGATATCTATGCATCTATGCCCCTTTTGATGTAACGCATTGTCTTATTGGCCTTGGCAGCAGTTGCCTGACACTGGTTTTTACAGCTTAGTTTGCTGCTCACTAAAATTTCTAGGTCCTTTTCCATGTCAGTGTTATCCAGTGTTTCACCATTTAGTATGTATGGGTGACTTGCATTATTCCTTCCCATGTGCATAACCTTACATTTGTCAGTGTTAAACCTCACCTGCCACTTATCTGCCCAAGCATCCAATCTATCCAGATCCATCTGTAGCAGTATACTGTCCTCTTCCATGTCAATTGCTTTACACAGTGTATTGTCATTTGCAAAAATCGATATTTTACTGTGCAAGCCTTCTACAAGATCATTAATAATTATATTTAAAAAAGAATAGGGCCCAATACTGACCCCTTAGGTACTCCACCAGTGACAGTGTGTGTACAATAATCTGAGTGTGTACCGTTAATAACCACCCTCTGTTTTATATCACTGAGCCAATTACTTACCCACATACAGCCATTTTCTCCTAGTCCAAGCATTCTCATTTTATATACTAACCTTTTATGTGGTACAGTGTTAAATGCTTTGGAGAAGTCCAGATATATGACATTCATTGATTCTTACCTCCTCATAGAAACTGATTAAATTAGTTTGACATGACTGATCCCTCATAAAGCCATGCTGATATGGCGTTATTTGCTTATTTTTCTTGAGTTACTCCAAGATAGCATCTCTTAGAAAACCTTCAAACAGTTTACCCACGACAGATGTTAAACTTACCGGCCTATAGTTTCCGGGCTCTGTTTTTGAACCCTTTTTGAATATTGGCACTACATTTGCTATGCGCCAATCCTTTGGAACACTCCCTGTCAGTATAAAGTCCTTAAATATCAAAAATAAGGGTCTAGCTATGATATTACTT